>NC_137467.1:30562218-30885818 GCF_964235325.1 Thermobia domestica | reverse complement strand
TGTTATTCGGACAGCTATATATTGTCCAAATATATGGAATCTGTAAGTTTATTACGGAAATCTGTACGGAGCATACGTTATCCATATGATACATACGCAGTGGCGGCGATTAGGGGGGAAAGAGGGGGCAGTTGCCCCGCATTTTTTTGAAGTGGCCTCTTAATGTATATAGTTTCATTTGGAAATGTGATGTATTACTGGTTCATAGAAAAAAAAAATGGTGTCATATAATATTTGCCGTTGCGTGAGTACGTATTGATTATTTGTCTTCCCTTGAAGAAAGGTACACGAATTGCGTTTTAATTGCAATTCAAAGTAATTAATATTGCAATTGCATAATTCTTTTAATGTAATAGGATGTGCTAGTAGTATTTACTGTCTTTCATTTTCTAAGAGTAATAACATACCTTTAATGGCATGTGTGGAATTTCATAGGTATAAAAGTTGTTCATTAATCCCCTAGTTTTAATATAACATATACAAAACAAGCCTCATTATTCATTACTATGATTGATACTGTCCTTTCTGTTTATTTGTTTGGCAAATTTGTTATTAAATAATCTGGTCACACAATTTTCCAGACAGAGTTTTAAGATGTTCATGAGCAAGGAATCAAGCCTCTTCTTACACTTTCTTTTGTTTAAGAGTACAAAGGGCTAGTACCTACTTGTGTTGCTCTTGTCAATTTACTTAATAAAATATGAAGTACGATATACGGTATTTTCACTGAAAGATAGTATCCTATGAGTTATACAACTTTTCGTCAAACAGTGTTAGAAACAACCAGGAAAACTAATATTGATATACAAATATGAAGATCATGTCTTGCCCGCCCCCATTTTTAACGTCCAATCGCCGCCACTGTATATACGTATTGCCTTTTCCCGCTTAGATGTACATCATGTTGCTACACGATGTCTGAAATCTGTCTTCCGTATATAGATACGGATTACGTAGATATGTTACATACGTCAGCTATATGTTATATACGTTCATCTGTATGTAGGATCCTTACCGCCTATATACAGTTCTTTCTTTCATACGGAAAGTACGTATAAATGGAAAACTTATACGGAAAGTATTACAAAACATACGTTTTCAGTTGTACGTTTGCTACATAATGTTACCTATAATCGTACGTTTGCTACATAATGTTACCTATAATCGTACGTTTGCTACATAATGTTACCTATATCGTACGTTTGCTACATAATGTTACCTATAATCGTACGTTTGCTACATAATGTTACCTATAATCGTACGTTAAGTCCAAAAGCTACAGGATTTACGCATGTAACCTGCAATTTTTACGTACGCCACATAGTATTTTTTTTGTGTATAGTACCGAATTTCATACTTTCAACTGAAGCGAATTTTCACGTTGGACAATTTCTGAATGAAAGAAGGAAAAATGAACATTATAAACTCTGAAATACGTATTATCTCATTTTACAATTTAGAGTTTAACCAAATGCTTGAACAAAGGAAAATTTAAGTCTTATATAGAAATGTTCTCACCTTACCTGTTGGAGCAAATTTTTGAAAACGCTGGAACACGCTTTCCCTTATTTAATGTTAAGTTTCATCTTTCTAACTTCAGGGATTCATAAGATACATTGGAGGACATGGTGGCACAGTGGTAGAGCGCTTGCCTCTGTACGTGGGGTTCTTTGTTTGATCCCCGGCCAAATAAGTCTGTGGTGGAAGACTTTTCTCGGAGAACTCCCGTCTCCTCCCATATTCTCATTCCACCAATTCTTCCATCATAATTTACTTGCTTTAATCATGTGTCTTCCTTAGCCTAAAGGGCATAATCGTGGGACGTTAAACAGAAAAAATTCATTTCATAAGACACACTATTCGTGACAAAAAAAAATACTCCGTTAAGGGATGTATTTCCAAAAATCCTTTCTTATCCCTTGCATTTCTGACAAAAATTTTCTCTTCATGCATACAGAAATTATAGGGATACGCACGAGACGAGTCGAGACAGGACTTTCCTGACAAAATTCGAGTCGAGACACGTCTCTTCCAATAGAAAAATATTACATTTTCGAGTCGAGGCATCACTTTTACAGCACATTTTCGAGACGAGACAGCCACAAATCTTGTCTCGTGCGCATCCCTACAGAAGTATGACCTCTTATGATGAGTAGTCACTCTACTCTTTTATATACGAGATATTATCAGAAGTAAGGTTACAAAGCTGGAGTCAACCGTGCATATATCATTTCCAACAGGCAATACAGCCAACAGATAGTACATATAGTAAATTATTTAAGTACGAGAAGTGATCAGAAAGTAAGGTTACAAAGCCTGCAGTGAAACATGTATATATTATTTCATACAACCAATACAGCCAACAGATAGTACATATAGTAAATTATTTAAGTACGAGGAGTGATCAGAAAGTAAGGTTACAAAGCCTGCAGTGAAACGTGTATATATTATTTCATACAACCAATACAGCCAACAGATAGTACATATAGTAAATTATTTAAGTACGAGGAGTGATCAGAAAGTAAGGTTACAAAGCCTGCAGTGAAACATGTATATATTATTTCATACAACCAATACAGCCAACAGATAGTACATACATTAGGATATTTTCTGACGTAATCTCCATATCGGTTGATGCACTTAACGCATCGTGGGGTGAGTTTGAAGATTCTCTTCTGGTAAAAAAAAAAATACTGTTCCTGTGTGTTCAGTCACGTTGCCACGAAGTGTTTCACCTCCTCGTCTGACGCGACGTAACGGTCTCTTAGGTGCTCCTCCAAGAGCGGATAGTACTTCTCATCAAGGACGTCATTTCCCTTCACGACAACGCGCGCCCGCATACAGTCCAGAAGATCACCACACTGTTGAAGCAGTTTTCGTTGGGACATCATCGACCACTCTGCCTATACGCTCGGACCTCGCTCCAAGGGACTTTCACATGTTCCCGTACTTGAAGGAACACCTCGGATAATGTAGCTTCACTTCAGACGAGGGGGTGAAACACTTCATGGCAACGTGGCTGAACACGCAAGGACAGGATTCTTACCAGGAGGGAATCTTCATACTCATTCCACGATGTGATAAGTGCCTGAACTGATACGGAAACTGTCGAAAAATAACCTAATGTGTGTACTGTCTGCTGCCTGTATTACTTGTATGAAACAGGGCCGTGTCGTGGAAAATCAGCGCCCGGGGCGAGAGTATATGACGGCGCCCCATACATACATTCCAAACAATTTTTCGTATCTTTTTCCTTTTTTCTCCCGAATTTTTCGCCCCTCTTACTTCGGCGCCCGGGGCCGTTGCCCCGCTTGCCCCCCCCACAGCACGGCCCTGGTATGAAATAATATATAAATGGTTCACTGTAGGCTTTGTAACCTTTTTTCTGATTACTCCTCGTAACAGTACAGATATACAATGATCTGGCTTAGAAACACTTATGTTTACACTCTGTTGAGAGCAACTATACAATTTAATATTATGATTACTTCGATTCCACATTTTCTCTTTTCTTTCGGTTTTTAAATTCCTTGCCCTTCTGTCAGAGAGAAACCGGGGGAAACATGGAAATTGATTAGAAAGAAAAACAAAATCAAATCATATTTTTCTGTCCGTGAGATTTTCTAGCGGTGGATGGATGGAGTGTGTAGGTAGGTAGTATTATAGCTTCACGTACGTAATATCTGGTGGTATACGTTACATGCCTATAACTTCCAACAAATTCTGTTAGTTGTGAGGAAATAAGGAAAGTAATTTTGAGGTCACAGCCAGAAGGCAGAAATTGAGTTGGCGGTCACCTGTCTCTAATATGATTAAATAGATTACAACAAGCGCAGCAAGAAGAGGAGAGAGAGAGTGTGTGGATGAAAGAGGAAGAGAAAGAAAATAAATAAAAGCTGGATCGAAAGAAAAGCAAAATTAAAGAATAAATTACATTCAGTTACTTTTCGCTTTCCTTTCAAATTTGCTCTGACTTGGCTTTATGGATTTCTTGCGAATTTGAAGGTGGACATGTTGGACCAGTGGTAGAGCGCTTGGCATTGGTGCATGGGGTCTAGGACTTGATCCTCGGGTAAGATATTATCGTATCCATGGATTTTCTCGGGTATTCCAGCTTCCTTCCACATTTCCATTCCACCAATTCGTCCACCGTCATTCACTTGCCTTACTCATCCGTCTCCCTTAGCCTAAAGAGCGTAAACGAGGGACGTTAAACTGAAAGATTTCAATTCATTTCAACGGGGCGTTCATGGAAGCTGTAGATGCACTCAACAACAATGACCCTGTTGATTTCGCGGTATGGGGAAGGTGACTTTCAGGGCTGCTGTCAAGTGATTAGTTTCGTATTATCCTCATAATTAGGACTAGGATTTAGGATTTAGATTTCTGGGCTTTCGGCATCTACGGCCATGTTAGCCCGTCACTAGGATTAGGATTATGAATTAGATTTCTGGGCTTTCGGCATCTATGGCCATGTTAGCCCGTCACTAGGATTAGGATTATGAATTAGATTTCTGGGCTTTCGGCATCTATGGCCATGTTAGCCCGTCACTAGGATTAGGATTATGAATTAGATTTCTGGGCTTTCGGCATCTATGGCCATGTTAGCCCGTCACTAGGATTAGGATTAGGAATTAGATTTCTGGGCTTTCGGCATCTATGGCCATGTTAGCCCGTCACTAGGATTAGAATTAGGAATTAGATTTCTGGGCTTTCGGCATCTATGGCCATGTTAGCCCGTCACTAGGATTAGGATTAGGAATTAGATTTCTGGGCTTTCGGCATCTATGGCCATGTTAGCCCGTCACTAGGATTAGGATTATGAATTAGATTTCTGGGCTTCGGCATCTATGTCCATGTTAGCCCGTCACTAGGATTAGGATTAGGATTTAGATTTCTGGGCTTTCGGCATCTATGGCTATGTTAGCCCTCACGTATGAGGGATGACGTCCCTCGGCGAGCACCCAATCCGGGGAAAGGGAAGGAAGAAAGAATTGGGGAAGAAAGCAAGCGGCCTGGGACCTATAAGTTAGGTACCACCCCGGCATTTGCCTGGTGTAAATGAAAAAACCTCATTCAGGATGGATGGCCTGGAAAATCTTTTTTACACTTTTTCGACCGAGTGCCCTCACCGGGAATCGAACCCGGGACCGCTATCCTCATAACTGTTATACACTTTTAACGATAAAAAAATTCAAGATTATACTACAAGAACCTACGCTATCTACGCATCACATCCTTCTAATATAATCATGAATCTCCTTTCCACTTTCTCAGTATATCTGTATATGCCCCTTTACAGGCAAAGTATAGGACAGGAGGACTTACAAAGGGAGTGAGTTGCTATAGACAAACATATAAACGTCGCATTTTAATTGAAGCGAGCGTTAGTGAGCATCTACTATTCGATTCGATTGACATTTATGCGTCTGTCCGTCCTTATGTTCCACGATAACTTTCGAAAAACTTATCGGATTTTAATGAAACTTGGCACGTGCCTTTTTTTCCATTTGCAGAAATAACCATACTCTTTGGAATTGTGATTCATCAAGAATGAGGGAGATAAAATTCCCCAATGTTGTAAGTTTGCACAGATACACACTATTAGACTGATAAATTAGTCAGAAGTTGTACGATGGCAATTTGAGATATTGAAGGTGTTATGAATACGATAATAATTTATCAATAATACGTTGAAATGAACAACATCTTCCCAAGTGGAAAACCACACTACACTACTGTTAAGTTTCCTACATTTGGCTATGTTCAAACCTTACTTCGTAATCTGGAGTAATACTTGTTACCTTTCATTATAATGGCGAGAAATAGACCTTATTCTCTCTACTCCACTTATAACCCTCATTGTCCGGCCATCCATAATAGCTTATATACATAGGCTGTGCATATAACTCACTCTCTTTGAAGTACTAAATATTCAAACTATGCAAATCTTAATTAGAACTCTAGATGAACACACAAATATTTATTGAGCTTTATGTGTAGTGGACATCTGTTGCTTTAAGGTCTAAATGTCTGACACATCAGTGTGGATTCGATCGTGTTCCGAACACAACATAATACGTCGTCCGGTTCTGTGGGGCGTTTTTCTCAGTATTGCTGAAGTAACCCCGTGAAAGCAAGTCTCACAGTTTCTTTCAACTCATCAATCATAGCATAATGTTGTATCGCAAAAATATTCTTGATAAATCCTCAGAGTGAACTGTCACAGGTTGTTAGTCCGGGGTTCGAGATGGCCAGTCAAGTGGAGTGGACAATGAAGGCGATCTTCAGCCAATCAAACACCTTGGACACACCTCATTGAGATATCCTCGAACCGAAGTGGCAAAATGAGGAGGCGCTCCATATTGCTGAAAACAACATATCCCCTTGACCCCTTGGATTTCCAAAAGGGAAATGAATCAGTTTCTTAGCATACCAAGACATCGATGTTGGTTGACAGGTCTATCAAGAAAATATAGACTGTAAATTTCTTTGATGTATTCGCCAGCTCATATCATGACATGGGAGAGTCATACTTAATCTCCTCGTAAAAATAAGGGTTTTCCTTTGACCAGAAGACAACATTTCTTGCTCGGGAAGTTTGGGATCTGACACGTTCATCACTGAAAATCACTTTTCCACGTTTCAGGATAGTGTCAAACATCTGAAGAAATGCCTCACATGCCTCCTTCCTTCGGTTTAAATAATTGTCAGGTAATTTTTCAATAAATTTTGATCGATATGGGTATAATTTTAAGTCATTTTTGATGTATTTGCGCTGAATCCACCGGAATATGTCAAGTTCCGCGGATTGTTTGTGGTTGACTTAATTTTGGTGATTTTTCCACTGACGCTACGATTTGACTGCATTGTTCCTTTCGTGTTGATGGACTACTACTTCGTGGTTTTATACTTATTAACACTGTCAGTAGAAAACAGTTTCTGTTCCCAGTTCTCTTTGGAAGGGAATAATCCGATTTAAAAGGTGCTTTTTGGGAAGAAATGTGATGATTTGTGCCTGATTGCCACAAAGGAAAGTGAGATAAAATTGATGCCCCCTCCTCCTCCCCAGAATAAGCCTCAAATCTGCTTGCCTCCCAATGTTGAAGACAACTCTGCTCCTCTTGGTTCTCCACAGCATTGTTTTTCAACTTCATAAATATTTTGAACATCGCTTAAAAATATATGGGAATGGTCTTACCCGTTTCCCCTCCCCAATGTTGAAGACCCCAGATTTGCACCTCTGCGTTCTTCAATAGTATAATCACTTGTATGAGTCATTGTTTATACCTGAAATAAGAAAGAAATACGTTGTAATTTCGTCATACATATTTACAGTTTAGGTATACAGTATTTAAAGTTTATATAATTACAGTTTACACAGTTTGATTATTTTATATGACTGGACTTTGTGCTTGACTTGTATAATGCAATTTATATTATTGCAAATGTAAAATTCTTCAATGAAATTACAGCAAACGATTGACAATTACACTGTTATTCAATCAATGTAAAGTTATAGTGAAGTATAACACGAGCAATACGATATTTTAAAAAGCCGGAGAAGAACTAGTACTTTGGTTGGTACACGTAAACGTTAAGTGTGCTAGCACTTTCTATAGGAGCATTCATGAAATTATATTGTAAGTGTAAGGAAGGGAAAAAAATAAAAAAGGAAGACGAATAGAGGTGAGGACGGTATGATGAAATCATACGTAAACGTGTAAGAAGAGAGCCACATGTGGTATCACACTTTCCCGCCCACTACCCACATTATATACAGTACATTACATGCATTACATTCTGTTTTCACCATATATAATAATGCTTCCTTCTTGCTAATGAAGCATTTTAAATTGTTCTTTTCGTAGACAAAAGCATATTAGTTTACGTTTTGATAGATATGATTCCTCTAGAAAGGAAAAAATGGCAGCCATTTTATAATCATGGCAAATACTTACAACTTGTTGCTGATGCTCGTGTCAGTTGCAAGTTACAGATTCATTATACTAACAAAGTTAATTCAAGATCTTTTACCAAGCTTTGTGTCGGAGTGTTCACGATGGATATACAGGGTGTAACATAAATGCATGGCCGAAAGTGACGAGGTGGTTTCGAGTCCCTCTAATGGCTCACTATGGGAAAGTGAATGGAAATGTTCAATATTACAGGAATAATACAATCAAATGGAATTATGTCTGTGCAAATACATTTACACTAACATACAAAATGAAATTAATCAACATTTGAGGTTATTGGGTTGTCAGTGTTGCCAACCTGGTACAAAGTGGTATGTTTTGAAATAGCACTAAGTGTCCACACGTTAGGAAGGATGCTAACATCTAATCGTTCCTAAATAGGGGGCAGATTCCGCTTCGTTTACGTTTTGATATCAGCAATAATGTGCTAACCTATGGACGTCTAGTGTAATTTGAAAACATAACACCAGGTTGGCAACACTGACAACTCAATCTCAAATGTTAATTAGTTTCATTCTCTATGTTAGTATAAATGTATGTGCATAGGCATAATTTCATTAGATTGTATTATTCCTGAAATATTGAACATTTCCATTCACTTCCCCATAGTGAGCCATTGGAGGGACTCGACATTTGAACACCCTGTATCTCGGAAACGAAGCAACATCGGACCCATGTTTATAGGAACATTTTTACGTATTTGGATGTCTGCAATCATCTCGTTATTTTTGGCCATGTATTTATGTTACCTCCTGTATTGTATGCTTCCGACAATATTTTTATCGCGAGAAAATTCAGTTTTTTTTTCTATTATTTTAGAAGCTATAAGAGAGCACTTCAAGATGAATGATCCACCCTGTAGTAAGTCCACAATATTGCGCGAAGTTGATGTAATGCAAATGTTAGTAATTCTATCGTTTATGAAAACATAAGGTCCGTTGTCTTTAAATAATATCCTCCTACCTTCTTCTTGCTCCAATCTAAGGTGTCTTTCCTCTCAAAACTGAAATAGTTTATTAGAAATGTTACGTTAATCTTAAAATATGATTAGCCTTTTCCTTTTTGGATCAAAAGATCCAATATATTTCAGACAAAACATTTCTTGTAGGCCCTATATCTTGAGAACTACATATAGTGTAGCCAAACCAAAACTAACAATTTACTCAGTATGATGTGCTTATTCTGTAAAAAATATGAAAGCTTGATTTAGGGACCGTTCCAAAATTTTTATTGCCCCTGATCCACAAAAGTGAATATATACCCCTGTTTCATACAATCAAACATTTTCTTGTACGCCCCATATTTTGAGAACTACAAATAGTGTAGTCAAACCAAAACCAACAATTTACTCAGTATTATGTGCTTATTCCGTAAAATATACAAAAACTCGATTTACGGACTGTTCAAAAATTTTGTGGCTCCTGATCCTCAAAATTCAATATATTTCATACAATCAAACATTTTCTTGTACGCCCCATATTTTGAGAACTACGTATAGTGTAGCTAAATCAAAAGTAACAATTTACTCAGTATGATGTGCTTATTCCCCCCCAAAAAAAAAGAAAAAAGAAAGAAAGAAAGAAAGAAAAAGAAAAAAAGAAAAAAGAAAACTTGATTTAGGGACCGGTCCAAAATTTTTATTCCCCTGATCCACAAAATTGAATATATTCCATACAATCAAACATTTTCTTATATGCCTCATATCACGAGAACTACATGTAGTGTAGCCAAACTCAAACTATCACTTAACTCAGTATGATGTGCTTATTCCCTATAAAAAAAAAACTCTATTTAGGGGCCGTTCCAAAACGTTTATGGCCCTTGATCCAAAAAAATCCAATATATTTCATTCAATCACAAATTTTCTTGTACGCCTTATATCTCGAGAACTGCAAATAGTGTAGCCAAACCTAAACCAACCCTTAACTCAGTATGATGTGTTTATTTCGTTGAAAAAAAAAAACAAACAAACAAACATAAAAACTCGATATAGGGGCAATTCAAAATTTTGTGGCCCCTGACCCAAAATCTAATTATTGGCCAAGATGACAATCTTTTGATCCATTTTTTGGATCATTTCTAAAATTCTTGTTGCTTTCTTTTTAAGAGCTTGACATAGTCTACTAAAAATAATACAAAATTTAACATTTTTCTTTTACTTATTTTTCGTAAATAAAAGGAGATAAAATGAAATGCAATTTACCACAATCATAGATAATGTTATTTTACAACAGAAAATATGAACCTGAAGGATTTTCAATGTTGCCATCCATACAAATTACAGTGTTGCCATAATAACAAATTTCAGTGTTCCCACAAAATCTAATTTAAAGCAGCGACTAGAGGAACGAACTCAACTGTATTTAATAACATATCATGTTGTTTTGGTATCCTATGAACTATTTTTTAAATAACATTATTATTTAATTTTAATAAGTGTACGTTAAAACTATTTTGTTTATTATAAACTAGTATTTAAAAAAGTATTTCACAGGATTCCAAAACAACGTGATACGTAATCAAATGCAGTTGAGTTCGTTCCTCTAGTTTCTGCCTTAACTTAGATTTTGTGGGAAATGTTATTCTGGCAACACTGTAATATCTGTCGATGGCAACACTAAAAATTTTCTGTTCTAGAATAACACTAGCATTAACTACCCGCTTCGCTGGGTTAAATTAAGAAAAAATAGTAATATGTTCGTCAAGTCAGTCACTTTTTACTATTACTAAAGCGCTCTTTGATATTGGTCATTTTCGATTATTTTTATATATCCCCCTTCTCTCCTCATGTTGCAGGGCACAGCATTAGAAGTGTCACTGTTCATCTCAACGATCCCAAAAACTATATATTCGACACTAATATCGGTCATTTTTTATTATTTTTAAATGTCTCCCTCTTCCCCTCCCGTAAGTTACACTGTCAAAATGATATGACAAAAAATATCTCAGATTCCAACATCATCTAGGTTCAAAACTTGATCGAGATCGGTCGGGTGGTTTAAGGGTGATGAAGTCACAAAGACAGTCACTTTCATTTTTTTTTTTTTACATATATATCTCCTTCTCCCCCTCTCCTACGTTGCAGCGTCAAAGTTAAATGATACAAATTAAACCAGGCCGGAACGTCATATATGTTGAAAATTTGATCGAGATCGGTTAGGAGGTTCAAGAGTTATTTGTATTCATTTTCATATATCCCTTCTCCTCCCCTCCCTTTCCTCAACCCTAAGTTCTACCGTCAAAATGATATGATAAAAACCACCCCAGGTCCGAACCTCATCTATGTTGAAAATTTGATTAAGATCGGTCGGGTGGTTTAACCGTGATGAAGTAACAAAGACAGTCACTATCCCCCTCCCTTACGTAGCACCGTAAAAGTGAAATGGCAAAAACATTTGAGGCCCAAACCTTATCTATGTTGAAAGTTTGATCGATATCGGTCTGGTGGTTCAAGAGTTATCAAGTTTTATTCTTTTTCATATATTTACACTCCTCCCTCCCCCTCCCCGAAGACCTACCGTCAAAGCAAGATGATAAAAAAAATCCAATTCAAAAACCTTATCTATGTTGAAAATTTGATTGAGATCGGTCGGGTGGTTCAGGAGTTATTAAGTCACAAACCTAGTCAGTTTTATTTTTATTTATATTGATTTTTATGTATCACCCCTCCTCCCCGTCCCCTACGTTGTTCCGTCAATGTGAAATGATTAAATCCACTCCCAGTTCCAAAACTCACCTGTGTCCAAAAATTTGATCGAGATCGGTCTCGTGGTTCGAGAGTTATTAAGTTTTATTTATTTTTTCTATCTCCGCCTCCCCCTCCCCTAAGGTCTACCGTCGAAATGAACAGCTTAAAAACACTTCGAGGCCAGAACTGCATTTACGTTAAAAATTTGATTGAGATCGGTCGGGCGGTTCAAGAGATTAAGAGTCACAAATATCGTCACTTTCAATTTTATAATATAGATTATATATGACTGTGGTAAGTTGCATTTCATTATCTCCTTTAACTTACGAAAAACAAGCAAAAGAAAAATAGTAAATTTTGTATTATTTTTAGTATGTAATAACGTTTTCTTCTTGCTTAAGAAGATAATGCAAATGAATAGTTTACAGAAGAAAATGTTTTCTCCTCCTTCCGGGGAACAAAATATCTCAAACATATTCAAAAGTGTCATCACACATTAGAAGGTGTATTGGGATGATTTTCCTTGTATAACTTCACAGCATGTTAAGTAACACCGCTCCGTTTCTTACAACGGGACTAAAGGACTCACACGAGGAAAAAAAGATCACCCAAATCGTGACGGGAAAACATTTAAGATTGTGATGTACAAAAGCAGGGTTGCAATACCTAGGAAGAAAATTATCTGAGAAAATAATGAATTTCATTTTTTCATTCTCTCTGTTTTTTTTAATAAGAAACTTAATAATTGTTAAACTAAAATAAATTGAGTTGATGCGCTGACCACATATTAAACAATTAAAAACAATTTTGCTGGTCATAGTTTTCTGTAAGCTGTATAACCAGTGAGTTATGACTTTGGTGAAACTGGTTGGAAATCTTTTAAAAGATACTTTAGTAGATAGCAACCACTTTATTTTATTTTATTTTATTTTTTCTATAGAAAGGAAAGGACGTATTATACAAGTTCCAATGGCGACTCTTTAGGGAAGTCGCAGTCACGGAAGATTAGTAAAATCTTAAATGTTTAACGCTACAAACTAAAAGGAAAAAGACTTACCTGATATGTTAATTCTTGTACCTAAGTCAAATGGATAAAAATTAAACTTTTATCACTTCAAACTAAGGGAAGAACACTTATTTCATGTACTAATTCTTATGTACAAGTCAAATCGATAAAAATTAAACTTTTATCACTTCAAACTAAGGGAAGAACACTTATTTCATGTACTAATTCTTATGTACAAGTCAAATGGATAAAAATTAAACTTTTATCACTTCAAACTAAGGGAAGAACACTTATTTCATGTACTAATTCTTATGTACAAGTCAAATGGATAAAAATTAAACTTTTATCACTTCAAACTAAGGGAAGAACACTTATTTCATGTACTAATTCTTATGTACAAGTCAAATGGATAAAAATTAAACTTTTATCACTTCAAACTAAGGGAAGAACACTTATTTCATGTACTAATTCTTATGTACAAGTCAAATGGATAAAAATTAAA
The DNA here is from genome assembly GCF_964235325.1 of Thermobia domestica. Taxonomy (NCBI): domain Eukaryota; kingdom Metazoa; phylum Arthropoda; class Insecta; order Zygentoma; family Lepismatidae; genus Thermobia; species Thermobia domestica. The sequence continues at coordinate 30,872,643 of NC_137467.1, read as the reverse complement.
CTTTTATCACTTCAAACTAAGGGAAGAAAACTTATTTCATGTACTAATTCTTATGTACAAGTCAAATGGATAAAAATTAAACTTTTATCACTTCAAACTAAGGGAAGAACACTTATTTTATGTACTAATTCTTATGTACAAGTCAAATGGATAAAAATTAAACTTTTATCACTTCAAACTAAGGGAAGAACACTTATTTCATGTACTAATTCTTATGTACAAGTCAAATGGATAAAAATTAAACTTTTATCACTTCAAACTAAGGGAAGAACACTTATTTCATGTACTAATTCTTATGTACAAGTCAAATGGATAAAAATTAAACTTTTATCACTTCAAACTAAGGGAAGAACACTTATTTCATGTACTAATTCTTATGTACAAGTCAAATGGATAAAAATTAAACTTTTATCACTTCAAACTAAGGGAAGAACACTTATTTTATGTACTAATTCTTATGTACAAGTCAAATGGATAAAAATTAAACTTTTATCACTTCAAACTAAGGGAAGAACACTTATTTTATGTACTAATTCTTATGTACAAGTCAAATGGATAAAAATTAAACTTTTATCACTTCAAACTAAGGGAAGAACACTTATTTTATGTACTAATTCTTATGTACAAGTCAAATGGATAAAAATTAAACTTTTATCACTTCAAACTAAGGGAAGAACACTTATTTCATGTACTAATTCTTATGTACAAGTCAAATGGATAAAAATTAAACTTTTATCACTTCAAACTAAGGGAAGAACACTTATTTCATGTACTAATTCTTATGTACAAGTCAAATGGATAAAAATTAAACTTTTATCACTTCAAACTAAGGGAAGAACACTTATTTCATGTACTAATTCTTATGTACAAGTCAAATCGATAAAAATTAAACTTTTATCACTTCAAACTAAGGGAAGAACACTTATTTCATGTACTAATTCTTATGTACAAGTCAAATCGATAAAAATTAAACTTTTATCACTTCAAACTAAGGGAAGAAAACTTATTTCCTGTACTAATTCTTATGTACAAGTCAAATGGATAAAAATTAAACTTTTATCACTTCAAACTAAGGGAAGAACACTTATTTCATGTACTAATTCTTATGTACAAGTCAAATGATAAAAATTAAACTTTTATCACTTCAAACTAAGGGAAGAAAACTTATTTCCTGTACTAATTGTTGCAAACAAATCTTGAGAGAGATAGGTGGAGAGTGATCAAGTACTCCCAGAACAGCCTCTCTTAAAAATGATTATGCAGACTGGACGTTCTGAAATATGGATATTTGGATAGTTCACATACTAGTTTCTCAGTGATGTCTTGACTTGACCCGACTACGATCGGTCCTAGTAGTAAAACTATGGGCCTTCTATAACTACGAAAGTGTGCACTTCCGATCACAGGTCCATATAAACTTTTTTTCCTTATTTTGATGTGATGAACTATTCCCAAATTTTTGTAACACCCTGTATGTTGCAACTTTTGAATAAAATCATGTATATATATATATATATATATATATATATATATATATATATATATATATCGGAAACTTTACAAATATCCAGAAAATGAATAAGATAACAGTATTAATCTTATCTAGATGTTGAATTTGAAGTATTGAAGGAAGAATCATACCTTTTCAATTTCTGACCACGCTTTAAAAGACCACCCGGACTGTGTCTTTCTCTCTCTCTCTCTCTTTTCTATATCTTCAATCAAAACTTCTGTAAAGACTATTTCTTTCTTTTGGTATACGGATCACTGAGCTTTACCTCCCATATACAGTATAGGTATAGTTTAAAAAAAAAAAAAACTTTCGTGTTTTGAAATCGATACGTGGAACAGACTATCTCATCAATTTGTTAGCAAAATTGCAACCCATCTCACTGCCTCTCCCACTCTTCTTTCCAATGTTCTCTCGTAATTTTTCTTGTTTCATCCTTAAACCGCTCAATCAGACTGCCGCTGGAGTGGAACGAGGAACGACCTTAATAGGTTCTCTTGCCTATGGTGTTACTTTAGGTCAAAAATTACATTACTTACAATCAGAGGCGTACCCACGTGGGGGTCCACGGTGTTCCGACCCTCCCCTCAAAAAACTTCGTAACTCGACATACATTTGTACACTTTAATAATAATAATAATAATAATAATAATAATAATAATAATAATAATAATAATAATAATAATAATAATAATAATAATAATAATAATAATAATAATAACAACAACAACTGTTTAGCAAAGAAATAATTGACATAGACTAAAAATTCGACCTTACTTCATTATCTGTATTTCTTTTCTGATAAAACAGTCTAGTTTTATCTAGGATGGCCTTTTTCGAAAAATCTGTTTTTCGATTTTCGGAAATTTTATTTTTCGTTTTTTCGTTTTCCGTTTTCCGAAAATTTTTTCGTTTTTCGGAAAAAATTCGTTTTTCGTTTTTCGGAAAATTTTTCGTTTTTCATTTTCCGAAAAATTTTTCGCTTTTCGAAAATTTTTTCGTTTTCGAAAAAATGTAGCCGTACCTAGTTTTATCATTTTTTGTGAAAATGTAGGTGGCAGTAACTACTAGTCTTTTATCGGTTGTAGAATAATACCTATTCCATACTACATAAACGTAGTGTCTTGTGTCATTGGACCCCTCCCAGGAAATTGGCGCGACCCAGACCCATATCCAAGGGGATTTGGGGGCGCCCTAAATTTTTACTGGCCCCCTAAAATTTTCACGGTACGCTTGCAAATGAACTATAATATGGTTGGATCGGTCCCCCTAACTTCTGCGGGTCCCCCTACATTTTAGGGTTGGCTACCGGCCTGGCGCGCCCTGCTTAGAGTAGTTTTTTTTCTATCCAGTAAAATCCAAAGTTAAAAATGGAACTTAATCAATACCAATGACAAGCTCAGTGGCGTACGCAAGGTGGGGCAAGTACTAGCTCAATTTCTTCCTCCTCTTTTGAGCAGAATGATATAGAATAATTAAACATTATATATAGCATACACAAAAGTCATGCTTCTTATGTAACGATATGATGTTGAGTGTTTGAACCCTACCAATGATTGATTTCTGCTTACTCCCTGGACCAGCTGGATAGCAGATTAAATCTGTAACCACTATAAATCCGTTCAGGCTTATTTTTGTACTTTAAGAATACATATTAGGCTTTAACGGGAAACATTTGCTTGATAATTGCAACGAATAGTACCAGATTTAGTGTGACGTGTGATTTCGTTTATCCGTAGGTGATCCTACACTGTAAAAAATCGTTGTGTTATTTCAACGACATGCCTATGTGTTAACACAGTTGTGTTAAAATATAACACAAACAGGTAGTTAGAACAACTCACTCTCCATTTGGAGTTGTGTGTCAAATGCCGGTAGTTGAAATGACACATAGCCTGTGTGTTAAATTAACACAAGTGTAGAATCTTCGCTGTTGTTTTCTGCGTGATTGCCAAATATGTTGGCCATCTAATTATAAAGGCTTATGTCTGAAGCTACAGTCAAACAAGGTAGAAAGCAATAATTAAACAAATCCAGGTATTCGCAAAATTTCAAAGTGCAAATCACACGATGTGTTCTCAATTGTTTTACATAATGTCTTTGAAGAAATATGTCAACAGCGAGAAAAAAACACAGTATTACTGTGTCACTTGTACACTGCAGTAGAGCTCACCAGTCAACACCGAAGACTCTTTCGAAAATGGCGGAAAACCAGTAGAAACACGATTAAGAAGCAAACATACTATAAGGATATAGGTAGGAGTTTCCTATCATTCTTGAACAAGTTGCTGGCAAAGATTGTGTTTCGAACCATCAAGAAATACTTCACAATATGTGTTGGGGAGGACGACAAAAAAAGTTTATTAAGATTTTCTAAATGAAATGTTCTGTAGTTTACTATACATATTTTAAAATTAGAATTTTTGGTGATCGTAAGCATGCACATCACAAGTTTTTCCAACACAGAAAAATAGTTCCATCAGCACCGCACACTGAGTTATTTCAACACTGAAATAGGTGTCGTAGTAACACAGAACTGGAGTCGAACTAACACCAAAAACGGTGTTAATCTGGCGGTCTGACCTCGAATTTTAACATAGGGAGTGTTGATTTAACACCAAAACGGTGTTATTTATACGGCTTTGACCTTGAATTATAACACGGATTGTGTGTTGAAATAACAAGAAAATGATATTGAAATAACACAGGGACTGTGTTATATTAATACTTGACAGGGTGTAATATTAACACAAAATAATTAACATACTACACACTGTGTTACTTTCTTCGTGTTGGTGCAACACCGCAACAAGTAACACTCAACACTTTTCTCCACACTACCGACCCTGACATGGTGTCGAATCAACCCCGAAAATACTAACACAGATCCGAATTTAACACCGCTCAACACCGGTTGTGTGTTAAAAACATAACACATCGCCTGTGTTAAACGCTAACACCGCGGGGATTGTGTTGAATTAACACCGCACAGTGGTAGTCACGCTGGAACCACTGCCCTGTGTTAAATTTAAGTTGAATTAACACAACCATTTTTTACTGTGTACTAAGACAAGTGGGTATGACGAGGTAATTTGGGACGGAGTGCTAATTTTGATTTATTTATTTATTTTGAGTTTTACATCCCGTTCAGCAGCGAGACTATATGGAACGTGGACCTACTGATTAACGTGGAATCCGAACCACATGAGTTCCTGCCGGGAATCGAATCCGGGTCTTCGAACTAATTTTGAGTTCTCTTTACATTATTGATTGGTGTCGGATCTGAATCCCATATGGCCATCGCTAGCTACGGGTCTGTCTCTGTGTCGTTTCATGGGGAATTCTACTGAAGGATTATGAAATGGAAAGAAGAAAAAAAAAAGTTTTCTGATTTTTCACACAAATGTTTTCAGCAATGCTTCAGCTTAAACATTTTTCTGTATCACATCTTTCAGAATACCACAAGGAAAGGATAGAAGGGATAGAAGATGTCCGAAACTTCCCAGTTTTTCATTTGTTTTTACTTTTTCCTTTCTTTTTAGCAAAATTTTTGAGCATTTGCCCATAAACATACCAGCACGCCTATGCGTGATAAACGGTACGCTGTGTGTGTTTTACACAATACATTTTTGCCTTCGAGCGAAAGCAATTGAGTTGTTATGTTACCAGATTGGAAGGCCCATTGCGTCAAAAATGATATTATTTCGACTCATATATGTGAGTGTGACTAAGTGTTTTGTGTGAAAAGAAAATTACAATTTCCGCTTTTATTGAAGCAATATTGTGAGCCGTAGAATTTCCCTCTTCTCTGTGTTCAACCGCTAACTTCTTCTTTTTCTTCTTTTTGTCTTTCTTTGACACGTACCGGTACCACGGTAGTATTGTATGCAACGTTTTGCTGAAGGCTTGTATAAGCAAATTTTACATACTATGCATAGATAGGATAAGGTCACCTATTGCAATATTTCCACTTTTTATTGTCAATCTATCTTGAAATGTTAATATGCACCATGTTTAACTGATTTCGTTGCGGAAACGTCAGTTTTCAAACACTCAAATATCTAAACCTAAAGTACATAATTATTTATTACACCAAAGGAAGCAGATTAAATATGAAAGGTGCTACCAACATTTATTTATTTTTATATAATTTCTTTCAATTTGCCTTCTTCCTTCCTTGTTTGTTTGTTTGTCTGTCTGTCTGTCTAGGATAATTTTTGCCACTTTCCCACCCCACCTCTAAAATTCTATCCAGTGGCGGGGTTTGGACGTTAAAAGTGGGGGGAAGGAATTTTGTATACCAATGTTAGTTTTCCTGGTTGTTTCTGACACTGTTATTCGAAAGGTTGTATAACTAATAGGGGTACTATCTTTTTCAGTTAAAATACCGTACTATATCGTATTTCATATTTTATTAAGAAAATTGCCAAGAGCAACGCAAGTAGGTACTAGCCCTTTGTATTCTTAAACAACGAAAGGGTAAGAAGAGATTTGATTCCTTGCTCATGAACATCTTAAAATTCTGTCTGGAAAATTGTATGATCAAGTTATTTAATAAAAAAAAATTGCAAAACAAATAAATAGAAAGGATAATATTAATCATAGTAATGAATAATGAGGCTTGTTTTGTAGTAGTTATATTGAAGCTGGGGATTAATGACAGTGTTCGAAGTAGAGAAAAAGCAGAGGCGGTATGTTTTGTTACGATTTTGACTCGACATACCGCCTATTTAAATGTTGAAATGCAGTTAGTGTATGTTGCCTAAAAGATTGTATTTATATTTATATGATGATGAAAACCATTGGAGAGCTTCTCTATAGTTACAGGGGGGCATAGAGATACTTTGATCCCTTGCCAACAACTCAAAAAAAAAAAAAAAAAGTATCCCTTTCGTATGTTGTACACAATTATACACTAAAATGTTCAAAAAGGAGTTTTTATATAAACAATTTCCTGTGGGAAAACTTCCGGACCCCCCACTCAATTGAGTGGTATTCCAAACCCCTGAAAGATCCGTCCCCACAGCAGAAAACCCCTAAATTTGTCCATGCTCAAAACACATATACATAAGAAACAATTCAATATGGCACATCAAAATATAAATTAGATGAACTTTTTTGAAGAAACCTCATTTTAAAACCAAAAACTAGGAAAAAGATAGCAAAAATGTCGGTGTTGTCTAGGGATGTGCACGAGACGAGTCGAGACAGGATTTTCCTGACAATATTCGAGTCGAGACACGGCTCTTCTAATAGAGAAATATACATTTTTCGAGTCGAGACATCACTTTTACAGCACATTTTCAAGACGAGACAACCACAAATCTTGTCTCGTGCGCATCCCTAGTGTTGTCAACTTAGAAATTATTTCTACATAAGAAATAAAATCTTTTTACGTGCAAAGCTATTCGTCAATTGCTGTGTATAAAAAATGCATTTATTAAAGGTATTTAGCATCTACTCTCCAGTGATGGTATGCCTTCATCACTGAAAAACCAGAGGCGGTATGGCATACCACCGCATACCGTCTCACGTCGACCACTGATTAATGAACAACTTAAGTTTTTAATTCCACACATGCCATTAAATGTACGTTATTTACTCAGAAAATAAAAGACAGTAAATACTACAAGCGTGTGCTATAACATTTAAAGAAATACGTAATTGTAATATTAATTGCTTTGAATTGCAATTAAAACGGAATTCCTATAGCTTTCTTAACACCACAAGAAGAGAAATAATCAATACATACTCATGCAACAGCAAATATTATATGGCACTTTTTTTTGAACCAGTAATACAAAAACTTTACTTTTTCCAAATGAATTTTATACATTAAGGGATCACTTTAAAAAAGTGAGGGGGCAACTGCCCCCTCTTTCTCCCTAATCGCCGCCCCTGATTCTATCTATTTATCTTGTTTTATGTCACTTTTACGTTCCTGCCGATCTCCAAGGACTACAGTAAGTATTTCATTAGTCGCGACCCAGTTACTATATGTTAATTATCATCAAACTTAACGGTTTTGAATACGTACATTCTTTTTTCTTTCCCTCATTGATTTCTATGGGGTATAATTTTTCTTCTTTTTTTAAATTCAACTGAAATATTATTAATTAAATAATGTGCTTTCTTCTTTAAGTCTGTGTAGTAAATGCCCCTTACTTCCTAAAAATTAAAGAGCCTATCTGGTTGCAATGATATGAACTGACCTTGGATCTGATGCCTGAAATTAAGCTCAAATGTAGGAGAGAGTATGTAGATTCTACATTCGAAAACCAAATTGTCCTAATATGAATGGAACATAGAAAATAAAACGAAGCATTAACATTAATGTCTATGAAAAATCAATGACAAATAAATAATTCCCTTATTTATCTCGAAAACCAAAAGAGAGAGAGATGGCTGAAATTCAGCTTGAATATAGAACAGATTATGTAGATTCTATATTCAAGAAAGAAATTGCTATAAAATGGATGGAACATAATAGAAAATCACGAAACGTGAACATTAAAGACAATGGAAAATCAATGAAAAGAATGAATTCGTCCATATATCTCAAAAACTATTATACAACTGAGTGTCTATCGGTCACGAAAGTTACGAATGTCACGAAAAAGTCACGAAATCAGAAAACGGTCATGAAAGTCACGAAAACGTCACGAAATTTAGCTTTTGGGTCACGATTTTTTTTAACTGTTTAAATGTAAGTACAGGTTGGAAAATTTTGTTCTATAAAAAGTCAAATTTAACCACCAAAAATGTCTATGGTCGGCTTTAGACGCTACCAAATCGCAAGCACAGTACGTTTCTATCGCATGCATGAAAATTCGGCCTAATTCGCACCCAAATTTGCTCTTGAAAATGTTAAGAAATTTTATGATTTCGTGAAGGAAAGGTCACGAAAAAGTCACGAAATTTCATTTTGGAATTTTAGTAGACACCCTGTAGAAGGAGATGGCTAATTGAAAGCTTATTTCAAAGATATTATGAAGAGCTTAAAAACTATGTATAGCATGTAAGGTAAATATGAATAAAATATTGTCAAAAGTCAAGCTGTTTTAGTAAAATCAATAATAATGATAAAGTATATACAGCTCACAGATGACGAGAAGAACCCTAGCAGAAGTAGTGTGACGTAAGTATGGGCTCGCCCACTTTTTTTGCACGGGGGTTTCAAATGACACCACGGAATAGCACACAGATAACTACCCGGAGAAGCAGACGACATCTAAGTATAGAACACACCTCAAAAACCGAAAATGGACTTGATCGTGTCGTTGACCTTTCCCCGCTACCCCTGTTTTAGGGTTCTTCTCGTCATCTGTGAGCTGTACAATCCTCTTTTTCTTCGAATTACCCAGGGCGACCCACGCGGAAATTACATACTTGAAATATCTCATGTCTGGATTTGGAATCTCCAGACTCGATTTAGCACACAACGTGACTTTTGACCTGATCACGTGACACAGTCTGATCCTTATAACAAGCCAGATAGACCCTTTAGTTATATCATGTGTTCTAAAAATGGCACCCGTGGACAACAGAGCGCCAATCTTCAGGTTAAAATAAAGCGAAAATGCCATACAACGGTATAACCTCCAGAGCCTCCTTCAGTCGATATGGGGAATCAAAATTTCACTATGTGGCAACATTGCAGATTAATTTGATACCATTAGTGTTTACTAATCCATCGATTATTACGCTAATAAGTGATGCTAGCTAGTGTCAACGTGTATCGACTTTAACTGCCATCTGTAAGGAATCAACGAACTATTTGATGGATTGGTATATCTTCTCTGTGGTTCTGAAGATCGAAAAACGTGGAAGAAACATTTCCAGGCCCAAATCTAAAATTAAAAATAGAAACATAGTACTCATTAATCCCAGAACATGCCGAACGACAGAATACTTAATAATAATAATAATAATAATAATAATAATAATACATAAAAATGTGTACAGTACACATTCTGGATGAATTTAAGAAAAAAAATCAGGTCATTAATTTTGTACGTAAATTTTACAAAACGAGACGAGAGAAGAGATTTACGTGATTCAAGACAAGACGACGAGAAAAAATTCTTCGAAATTTGAATCAAAATGAGACGAGGAATTTTTATTAGTTGTCTCGTCTCGTGGACAACACTAATTCACAGCATAAATTTTAAAATGTCATCGGTGCCCTACATACTCTGCTTCTTTGCACTTGCATACCTAACATGAGAACAGAATTGAGCTTCCTCGTGACTAAGTGGTTAGCATGGGAGACCAGAGTTCGATTCCCGGCGGCAGCTCATGTGTTTCGGATCCCACATTAAAAACTGTAGGTCCACGTGTCATATAATCTCGCTGCTGAAAGAGACGTTAAAATCAAATAAAATCCAATTCAATAAGAACGGAGTCGCATGTACTCGCGCCGGGAAGCAAACCCTGATACTCCACACTAAAGGTAAAGCATTTGATTTATTTTGATAACGCTTGCATTGTTATATAACACACTCTGTTTAAAAAAAGTGAAACCAGTATACAAAAAGATCGGGATCTGGAAATGGGGATGATTATGTAACTTCAAGGTATGCATGCATGCGTCACACATTAAATAGGTATGCACGTATGAGCTTTTTTTTATTTGTGTTCTTCCTTTCCAGCGACTTAAAAGAAAAAAAAATATATATATATGGGTGATGCAACCCGGAAGAAAACTACATTTAATTAATATGTTCCAATGCGAGGGTGTCTCCCCATCATATCGTGAACTCTACTCTTGTTGTCTGCTATACTTTGTCGTTTTTTTTTTTTTTTTTCGTTGAATGTTTACTTTCAAATCCCGTTAATAGTTCCCTATCATTGAGTGTACCGCTCGCTATATGGTGTCATACTACTTTCTAATTAATGCATTTTCGCGGGCGTATGCATGTGCTCTCCCTCCTCCCTTCCCATGATCTTCCATTTGCTGGTGTGTAAATACACATAAGCATTTGATATGCTCTTTTTCAGATCTGATGATCAAATCATCCATTTATCTAGGGCAGTGTTTCTCACACTTTTTTCAAGTATTAGGGACCATCTTTATTAGTCAGTACGTTCTACGGAACCATATGCGCACCCAGAAATTTTTCTTGGGGGGGGGGGGCTCTAAGCTTTAGGGGGAAGGTCCAGTCAGTGGTGCTATTCAGCCGGTTCTCACCGGTTCGCTAGATCCGGTTGTTAAAATATTTCGAGTTTGCAGAACCGTTTGTTATACCCAGACATAAACACACGCACACGTATGACCTTGCCAAGCCAAATTTGTGGAAACATCTCTGTACTTTTCCTGCTCCCTTGCATTGTTGTGAAAACAAACAACTATGAATTGTTTCAATTCAATGATCAGACAGAAATTTGAATGGACAAATAGAAGTTTGAATATGAACTCCGTGATTTTGTCCGGGATGCTGGGATGTGTGACTGTAACAAATGTGATAGGTATCTAATCAGCGGCGCAAATCTGTCTTTAATATTGGGGATTAGGGGACGGGTAAGACCGTTTCCGTATTATTTTTTTTTTAAAGGGATGTTTAAAATATTTATGAATTTGGAAAACAACGCTGCGGAGGATCAGGGAAGCAGAGTTGTCTTTCACATTGGGAGGCGGGCAGATTTGAGGCTTATTCTAGGGAGATATCAATTTCATCTCACTTTCCTTTGTGGCAGTCGGACACAAATCATCACATTTCTACCGCCCCCCTCCGAAACACACACACACACACACACACACACACACACACACACACATATATATATATATATATATATATATATATATATATATATATATATATATATATATATATATATATATATATATATATATAGAGAGAGAGAGAGAGAGAGAACCGGTTGTTAAAAAAATAGAATAGCACCACTGGATCCTGTACTACAAGCTACTACTACGCCTAAGTAGTATTGAACGGGTATTATTCTGCACCCAAAAAGACGATAGGTAATTATAAAATATATCCACGTATACTTTCAGAAAAAAGTGAAAGAACTAGGTTGTTTCTATAAGAGAAAGAGTACAGATGAAATGTAAGATCAATTTTTCATGCTACATCAATTATTTCCCTATTATACAAGTATAGTTATGTTGAGAAAAGGTACAAATGTACGTTGAGTTAAAAAGTTTTCGGGGTGCCCGGACCCGGTGAATACCCCCCTGAGTACGCCCCTGTACGGACAACAATACTCTTGTCTCCTTCGAAAACAAGTTTATTAATTTTTAAGGAGCTATCCTATCTGTTTCTTATTGAGCTTCTTCGTAGCTAAGCTGTTAGCGTACGTAACTTTGGCGTAGCAGAGACCCGGGTTCGATTCCCGTCGGAGCTCATGTGGTTCGAATTCCACGTTAATCACTAGATCTTGTTTCATATAGCCTCGCTGCGGAAAGAGCGTTAAACTTAAAATCAACTCCTATCTGTTTGTCCGTGTGTCCGTCCGGGAGACCAAAAAAAAAAAACTCTCAATGACTACTTGTTGGATTACCATCAATTTTGGCCAGAGCGTAGAGGGTCAGAAGATAGAAATCGAGTTCATTAATGGAAGAAATATTCACACCGGAAGTGGTAGAAATAAACCATTTCCGGTTTTAACGTTCATCGCTATAGGGCAAGAACGATAATAGATAGCGAAAATCATTTTCTTGCAATCAATTAAGCGTCCCCAAGAATATATTCCATCTCCGCTCTAATATCTCTATTAAAACCGGAAGTGGTAGAAATATATTACCATTTCCGATTTCGATATTAATTGAGCAAATATCACGCCATCAGTAAGTCTTAAATATAATAAAAATCGGTTGTCATAGCAACGCTAAAATTTTTGAGTTAGGGATTTTAGGTGAGGGAAAAGTTATTTTCAAAAGGAGATTGGAAGCGACGTGTAATTTAAATTTGTACGTGCTACGCTCAAGGGCGCGATCCTGGGGGGCCAAAGCCCCCCCAAGCTCATGTGGGCCCCCCTAGTGTATAATATATATATATATATATATATATATATATATATATATATATATATATATATATATATATATATATATATATATATATATATATATATATATATATATATATATATATACCTTCTGCGTCTAAGTGCCCCACCACCACCAAATTTACAGAGAAATCGGCGTCCTTGACTACGCTTCCAGTCTTCTCTCCAGTACATCATAGTTTTGGACGTGGAAGTGATGAGCAGGGAGAAATATGAAGAATTGTTGACTAGGAGATTGCGGCAGAGGAACTTCCATTGTTTAGCCCTTAAAAAAAAAAAAATCAAAGTTCAACTTTCGTGTTGTGAAAACTGTAATTTGGAAGATATTTGAATTAATAGGTAACGAATTTCGATCAAAAAATTCGCTAGAAGGAAAGTGAAATGAAATATTTGAGTTTTACGTCCCACGATTATGCTTGTTAGGCTAAGAAAGATGACGATTAAAGCAAGTGAATAATGATGGAAGAATCGATGAAATGAGAAAATGGGAGGGAACAGAAGTACTCCCGAGAAAATCCACGAACACGAGGTTGTCCACCACAAACTTACTTGGCCGGGATCGAACCAGGGACCTCACGCACTAAAGATAAGCGCTCTATCACTGAGCAACTGTGCCACCATGCACTAGAAGTAGAAGCCGATGGAATGACCATACTTCATCGAGCTGAAGATGCGCCATCTGGTCAGTCATATACCTTTATGAGCTGCAGTGGCAGGAATTTTAGTTTTTAATGTAGTATACTGTACGATTACAACATTCACGCGAAGTTATGGTGTTTCATTACGGAAAGTTACAAATAAGAAAATTATTTTTATATAAAGAGTTAAACAATATATTGACAAATCAAAACTGGAATCAGACTTATTTAAAAAAAAAAGAAAAAAAGAAAGAATAGAAACTGGGCCAAAATAAATCAGTAAACAACTTAAGAGTCTTCATCCCGGCGAAATTAAAATACCGCTAATTTTAAAGTAATTATGTTATATCTTCAAATAGATAAAAGATAATCGAGATGTGGAACAAGAGCGCCCTAGACAATATTATTTTACATGAGAAACCGTTATCACGACTCACTTTTCTGCTTTCGATTTCGAGCCATTTTGAAAATCGGCATTTATTTTTGCGTTTCTAAACAGCTGAAAACGGAAAGCCATTAAGTGACTTGTGATAACGATACCTCACGCAAAATAATATTGTCTAGGGCGCTCTTGTTCCATATTTCAATTATCTTTTATCTATTTGAAGATATCACATAATTACTGTAAAATTAGCGGTATTTTAATTTCGCCGGGATGAAGACTTAATGAATATTACTTACTATTTAAGCTTGATCGATAATACATATATTTACAGTGTTATGTTTGCAAGTAAACTTATGATTAAAGAGTCTAGGAAATGATGTTATGGCATGATATGTGAGAAAAAATGTGTCGTAAGGAACATATACAGTGAAAGTTGGTTGTCACGAAATCTTGTAAGAAGTAGATAAAAATAAAAAAATAAAGCTGTTAAAAAAAAATTTAAATACCTATTCTTGACGATCCTATGCTCCGATATCAGGAGTATGTAACTACTCAAAGATCAACACGAACTTGTGCAACAACTTACCCGTTTATTCCTCGATACGTATTTGTGTGTAATATATGTGTGCGTGTGTGGTGAAAGAAAAGAAAAGATGGAGGAGATGAAGATTAATGGATTACCCACAACATGTTGATAATGCAATAACAAGCAAAAATATAGGGTGTATCTAAAAGATGGACTCAATTTTAAAACACTCTGTCATGCAAATGAAGTAAGTTATAATTACACAACAAATTGCAAATAGTTTATTGAGTCGTCAAGTGCTATATGCGCACTCCACCTATTGTAAGGGCAATAGCAAGACGATAGATGAATTCTTCTCAAACTCTCTACAGACTAAATCACTGCCGCTTTGATTCTTCTGAGGTTACCCATATTAGTTTAGTAATGGAGAAAATAAATATAATTGAGTTTGACGTCCCATGATTATGCATTTTAGGTTAAGGGACACGATGATTAAAGCAAATGAATGATTCGTGGAATGAGAAAGTGGGAGGAAACGGGAGTACCTCTAGCATATGTCGTTATAAACTCTACGACGTACTCTTTTCCGATTTTTTTGGCTCGGGGGGTCGGACTTGGGAGGTGAAAATTTATCTACAACGCCTTGCACATATACAACCTCTAATACGTCGTAATTGTGCTATGTTGCATAACGATAGAGTATAAACATTAGGAATAGAGCAAAAAACATATTTTTCGTTCTCTTTTAATTGTTGTTCTGAATTGAGAGTCGGTAACGTCTGATGCTTAGTCTACCCAGATTCTGAATTAAAACGCGGGTGCATACAACTAGTCTTTAAATAAAAGTAGAAAATCTGTAATAGAGGACATGAATGATTATTATTGGAGGTATTTTCGTGAATTCTAATCTCATAGTGTTTTACGTTGTTGAATACTTTTGTGAATTTATTTGAATTTTAAAGTGATTTGATTTATTATGTCCTTTTGAAAATGTAGGACATTCTTATTTGAAGTTTTTTTCCTCTTTCTTTTTCTTAGCCTGTTATCAGTAACTATTAACATAATTTTTGTAATGTTTCGTGTACACAGCAACCGGAATGTACTAATTGAAGGTTTTCAAGCAGTGTGTTTCAGAAATTATATTTTCTTTAGAATTTTGTACTTGCAAACGACAGTGGATTCTATTTGAGGCTGGGACCGCAGTGGCTCAGTGGTAGAGTGTTCACTTCTGGTGCATGGGTTCCTCGGTTCGATCCAGCTCGCGCCAAGTGAGCTCTCACCGTGTGCGTGGGTTTTCTCTGGGTTCTTCCGTTTCGTCTCACTTTCTTCATTCCACCATTACCTTCATTTCTCATCATCACAGTCTCCTTTAGCCTAGCCGGCATAACCATGGGACGTAAAACTTAAAGATTTCATTTCATTTCTATTCAAGGCTGAGCCACATTTTGGCATATCGATCTATCAATATTTCCAAAAATTAAAATGTTTATTTAAAAAGAAAACGTCAACATTCGATGTATCAAATTTCGATTTGTAGACAGTAAAACATACTTCAGTATTTAATATTTCAATGTTTTCCCGATATTCAGAATTTCTACATAGCGGATCTAAATCACAATCATATTCTGCCGCACAGTGGTGTAGCTGCATCCACATTAACTGTGGTCTTTGTTTTTTGTACAACAATTCATACAGATTTGAATGTCTACTGTTTTTTGTATTTGGCCTAGATGTTGCTCCTAGATGTTACTTTCTGTGAAAAGTCCATTTCTGTGAACATAAATTTTGATTATATCATTGAAGAATTTAAGAACATGATTCCATTCAACAGAAGGATGTCTGAACACCACTCATTCTACCTTCGGAACTTCTTGTATAAAACAAAAGACAAATTCTGACCAAAGCTTATATTATCTAATAAGTAATAGCGTTACAGTTTCGGCGAAATATCTTAGCCTTCATCTGTTTGATGTCTGATGATGTCAGATAATGTGTCTGATGAAGGCAAAGATACTTTGCCAAAACTGTAACGCTATTACTTATTAGGTAATATATGCTTTTATCAGAATTTATATTTTATTGTATAGAAGAATGTCGTTATAAAATGTCTTGTATTTGTATTATTTGTTGGTTTAAAGGGACAAGTTTTGCCGATAGATGGCACTATAGTCTTCGTATCTCTCCCATGTACTTTTTATCTTTCACGAAAATTCACGATTTCTCTTACAAATTTCAATCTACAGATTTCAATTTTTTACAAAAAAAACTTCATAATCTATCGAAGGCAATAATGCGTGCCGATTTTTTATTTAGAATTTTCTTCATTGTTGAAATGGCTTGATTGTTGATATGGATATCCAAATCTTTAACTATGAAACTGTTTCAACAATGAAAAAATTCTAAATAAAAAAATCGGCACGGATTGTTTCCTTTAATAGGTTATGAAGTTCCTCCTCTAAAAAATTGAAATCTCTAGGTTGAAATTTATAAAAGAAATTGTAAATTTTCGTGAAATGTAAAAAATACATGGGAGAGATAGGAAGAGTGTAGTGACATCTATCGGGAAAACTTGTCCCTTTACACTAACCTTAAGTAGTTTACATGTGAAACATGTAATCTTACACACTTAAATTTTCTCAGATACATATTTCCTTCAAATACATCCATAGTTTACAGGTTCGTGTATCCGTGTATGCAGCTTCTTTAAACATTTGTATACACGTATTTATTTATGTACATAGTATTATTGTTTTCCTCTGTCTAACCCGTCACCAGGCTGCATCCAAATTATAACAAAATTCCGCATCTGTTACTAATCCCAATGAGCTAAATTTGATTCCGGATTTCATGTTCTAAATGTCCATTTACCATGCCCAGATCCCGATGTACAGTTTCTAAGGTGTTTGGTTTACCAAAACCCCTTTATATATTTACCTTGTCCGCCCATGTGTCCGCACGAGAGACAAAAAAATCTTTTAAAAAAAACTACTTCGTGGAGTATTATCATTTTTGGCCAGGGTGTACAGGGTAAAATGTTAGGACTCCAAGTTCGTTGATGGACGTGATTCATCCATCCAGTTGACCCCAAGGTAAGGACAATCAAAAATCGGTTTCCCATGTATTCTTATGGGAGTAATTATAGATATCATCCTTTCTTGATAGACTACCCGCAGTGCTGTTGAGATTAGCAGGTTAGTATGCCGCTCAGGATACAAACCACTAATCTGTCCGTGGAAAAGAGCGCTAAAATGAAACCAAAAATAGTGTTACCTACGAGACTAGACTTATGGCTGTCTCGTCTCTGGAAGTATGTGTTTCTATTGGAAGAGCTCTGTCTCATTTCATCTCGTGGGCAACACTAAACCAAACTCTTTCACGTGATTCACACTGTGACACTGGTACTTACTTCTTTTCTTTGGTCCATTCTCAATGAAATAACCTATGGCCTGGGTGTACATTGAACAGCCATATGCATGCTTTTGTGGTTCAGAGACTAAAATATACACACTATGCTATTGAAAACTTACAGCCAACTTTCGCATGTGCCCTGTATAGTCTAGTCCAGTCCTAGAGAGAATCTATTATTGACTATGTAAGCAACGCCCTATTCTGAAGCAACGCCCTAAGTGTGACCTTTTGTAGAATAGTCCTTAACTACTAAAATGCGTTTGACACAAGCAATATATTTCTTCTTATTCGCACGTGTTACTAAGAGACCAATATATGAGAAGTTTCTTTGCATTGGTGCGTATACATAATCTAATTTGTACTACGCCATCAATGGCGACTTCTTTTTTACGTAACCGATAGAAATACTAAAGAAGGAAGGAGAGACGAATGGGTGCTAAAAAGATATTATAAATTATTTCTTCCTCTTCTTCGGCCACCGTTCTGTTATTGGCACCGGCGGTGAAGGTCGACTTGTCTGCCTCGCTCGACAGAAACCGCGAATGGAATTTCGATCTCCCCTCATTAGATTAGATTAGACTAGACTATTACGTTGGAATTGCAGAAGATGGTGGAGTGACCCTTATGTGACCATGAGTACCGTTACTTGGAGTAAAATGAAATCAGGTGGGAGGAAAGAGATAGCGGAAGAAAAGGGGAAGAAAGGTATTCCGTTGCAAGTACTAGACTTCATTTTTTTTTAATAACCTTCAAGCTTCTAGCAGTGGCGGCTTGTAAGCATAGAAAATGAGAAGTTTAAAACAATATAACTTTATAGTTTTATACAGAACTTATATAGTTCTTCTGTCAACGCGACGCAAAAAGTTACCAAACGTCTTGTACGTACGACTTACCGATAATTTACACTAGTAATTAAACAGACCACAATTTAATAAATATGGTAAGTAATAATAGTGGCTCAAAGTGAGAATTATGATAAAGTAATAGATAGTGGCCACACTAATACGTATGATAAGTAATAATAGTGAGATCTAACTAACTAACTAACTCTATGGCCTATGGAACCCGGAGGTTCAATGCCGCGTTCACTAAAGCTCTCCACTGACTTCTATCCGTAGCTAAGTGCATCCAGTTTCTACTTTGTATTCCAATCTCTGCGAGATCCATCTTAATATTGTCCTCCCATCTGCGCCTAGGTCTTCCTAATGGTCGTTTTCCGATTGGTCTTCTTGTCAAGACTTTGAAAGCGTTTCTACTTTCTTCCATTCTAGCTACATGACCCGCCCACCTAAGCCTCCTAGACTTCACGACCCTAACAATGTTAGGTAAACCATATAAATTATGTAGTTCCTCGTTATGAAGTTTCCGCCATTCCCCATTCCCGTTCCTCTTGGGTCCGAATATTCGTCTCAGGATCTTGTTCTCAAATACTTTCAGTCTATGTTCTTCCCTCAGAGTAAGTGACCATGTTTCGCAGCCATACAAAACAACAGGCATAATTACCGTTTTGTATATTTTAAGCTTCAAATTCCTCGACAGAATTCGCGACAACAAGAGATTTTGTACCGAATAGTAACACGAATTCCCTACTTTTATTCGACATTTAATTTCTCCGTGAATATGATTTTCCTATTCTAGTGAGATCTATGATAAAGTAATAGAAAATGGCTAAAGTAATAAGGGTGATAAGTAATAATAAATTCTCAAAGTGAGAACTATGATAAAGTAATAGAAAATGGCCAAAGTAATAGTATGAAAAGTAACAATAAAGACTCAAAGTGAGAACTATGATAAAGTAACAGAAAACGGTCAAAGTATTAAGTATGATAAGCACTATTAAAAGTTCAAAGTGAAATCTATGATGAAACAATAGAAAGTGGCCAAAGTAACAAGTATGATAAGTAATAATGAAGGCTCAAAGCGAAACCTATGATAAAGTAATAGAAGACGGACAAAGTAACAAGTATGATAAGTAATAATAAAAGCTGAAAGTGAGAACTATGATAAAGTAAAGAAAATGGCCAAAGTAATAAGGATGATACGTAATATTAAAGGCTTAAAGTGAAATCTATGATAAAATAATAGAAAATGGCCAAAGTAATAACTATGACAAGTAATAATAACAGCTCAAAGTGAGAACTATAATAAAGTAATAGAAAATGATCAAAGTAATAAGTATGATAAGTGATCATATTTTGGAATTATAATTTATTTAATTTTATTGGAAGAAATTACTTAAAAGTAGAATACACATCGTTTTCACACTACTCAAGCATAACTTTTAGCGAATCATACACTTCCATTTCTTCAAACCCTTGTGTACCAAACCTCTTGCTTTTCGCATGTTACAATACCATACAGATTTCTCATGGACTTTAGTTTCTCTATATCTAATTATAAATTTTGCTATATTGTTATACAGCTAATCAATTTCCTAGCACACAATATGGAATCGATTTTACGTTCTAAGAATACGTAGGATCTTCTCTTTTGTTAACTGCCTACAACAATACAAACATTAATTTCCTTGTTCTGAAAAAAAAAAAAAACGATAATTTTGAGCTGTGCCACTAATACCTTCTATTAAAGGACTAATTATTTGTTTAGTAATTAAATGACAACAACAATATCTTATAAACGACAAAGATATTGCAACACTGACTCCAAAATAAATTAAAATAATTGCTCGAATATAACGGACGAGAAATGCTTCCTATTTTTGCCTCTCACACACGCAAAATTGCATGGTTACTTTGGTTTCTTTTATTACATATATATTGTAATCCTTTTGTTTTAATAATAAAAAAAGAAATATATTAATGTTTGTTATACGTGTATATATTATTGCTTTGCTTTAAAAACCTCAGAACTTTGTTGGATGCAAAGGAAGAAAGAAAGGAAACGAATATGTTCCGGCATTTTATACCCTATTAAACCATGCAACTGTTGCAAAGTCCTTTAAAAGAAAAAAACTTGGGGTCACACAGTTTCACAAATCATACTTCTGGCATATAAGGTTAAAAGGCGTTGAAGAAAAAAGGGAAATACAGCACGTGAGACATTAAGGGAGAGAGGAAGATGTATGTGACCATAACGAATAATGTTGATGAAGATGAAACAAAAATTAGGACACCTTTCTTCTGACTCTTCTTCCTTCCATGGTGTCGCCTGATTTCTTCTTTTTGTCTTCACAATCCTTTGTCTCTTAGAAGAAGAAGAAGAAAAAGGAAATGTTGCAAAATGACCTACATGATGATCTTTAGCGTCTTATGCAATGCAAAAAGAAATTTGCAGTATTTGCAGATCTAGTTGCAAACTGACGCACAGCATGAACCATTAGCAAATGAAAGTTGCATGAGTTAATGACTAAAAACCGGTAATTGTGGAGAAACTGCCTATTTTGCAATCCCCCCCCCCCGAGAAATCGTGAATAAATTTAATTTATTGTTATAATTTACCATATCTATCACTGTAGTATCATACTCTTTACGGGGGACAGGGAGCAACTTAGAGATCCGCATCTGCCAGTATCTTCCCTGGAATCTATCTTCTGCGTTCCCCCATATGAAAAAAAAATCCTTCGGGGGTCCTTGTATGCATATATATATCTTGTAAACTTTTCCTAATTAGCAACTCTAAACGTAAAACTATTCATGACAGGCGCACCAAATTATGTGGAAGCAGATTTAAGTTTAAAATAATACAACCATGGTTAAACCCAGTTATTTATTCCCTTGTATCCATATACTCTCCAAATTTTCCAAAGAATTAAAAAACATAATCTCAGTGCAGTAGTGTATATTGTGCAATGAATTTTGCAACTCTCAAATTCCCATTATTCCACCTCTTCTTCCAATTACAAAGTCCTAGATAAATAACTGGCCAAACTAATGTACCGGCATTTCTCAAAGTTGGACTATAATATCATACAAAAAAAAAAAAAAAAAAGTTGATAAGTTTTTGTCGATCGGTGGCCCAACGTGGTGTACTCGCTAATGCTTTCGCCTTTTTGCGAGCAGCCTCGGATTCGATTCCGGGCGCGGATAATCGGGCGAAAAATAGTAAAGTTTTTTTTCAGGACAGCCATTTTGAGTGAGTTTTTCTTGGGTTTTCCCCACCCACATAAGGCAAATGCCAGGATGGTAGGCCCTACCTAACATAATGGTCCCAGTTTGCTTCCTTTCTCATTCCTCTTTCCTCTCCAATTTCCCGGGCGGTGTCATTACTGAGGGAAGTCATACCTCATATATAACGAGGTAACATGACAATTAGCTGCCAAAAGCCCAGAAATTCCTAATCCTTTTCGTCGATCACTTTTACGTACCAGGAAACGGTAGACTTACTTTCAGATCACAAAATAATAATGCCACCGTAAATTGATTTTTATAGAATCACCCCCAAAATGAGTTTTCCTAAAGTCGATATCTTTATAAATCGCTTTCTGGTACCTAAAAATGGTAGATTCGTTTCAACTCATGAATATCATGATGTTTCCTAAAGTGGGTTTTCAAAAGTCGTTCTTGTTTCCCCAAAGTCGTTACCTTTGTTTGAAAATGAAGATTCACTTTAACCAGGGCCAGATTAAAGGGGGCTTAGAGGGACTCCATTCTGATCAAAATCTCAAGTGGCTATCTTAAAAGAATCATGAAGATACAGTCATCTTCGTAAAATAAAATATGACCAAAAATATGAAACACATTTCCCTAACTTTCCTACTTTCACAGAAACGTATTAGGTGAAATCAGAAGATGCCACATATTTTTTTTTTCTAGCCCCGGAACTCCAGATGGGTTACTCCAGTCCTGACTTCAACTCATGAAAATCGTAATGCCATCATAAATGGGTTTCCATAAAATCGCTTCTAAATGAATTTTTCCAAAGTTGATAACTTTGTAAATAGCTTTTTGATACCTGAAAATGAAGATTCACTTCAACCCATGAAAATCGTAATTCCATCATAAATGAGTTTCTAGAAAATCGCCCCTAAATGAGTTTTCCTAAAGTCAATACCTTGCTAAATCGCTTCCTGATTCCTGGAAACATTAGACTCATTCCATTTCGGAAGCGACAATATTATTATGGTCATCTATAGTATAATCAAACTTTCAAACATCCACGAATTAAGAGGCCTCATCCCGGCGAAATTAAAATACCGCTAATTTTATAGTAATTATGTGATATCTTCAAATAGATAAAAGATAATCGAAATGTGGAACAAGAGCGCCCTAGACAATATCATTTTACATGATATACCGTTATCACCACTATCTGCTTTCGATTTCGAGCCATTTTGAAAATCGGCATTTATTTTCGCGTTTCTAAACGGCTGAAAACGGAAAGCCACTAGGTGATTTGTGATAACGGTACCTCACGCAAAGTAATATTGTCTAGGGCGCTCTTGTTCCACATTTCAATTATCTTTTATCAATTTGAAGATATCACATAATTACTGTAAAATTTACGGTATTTTGATTTCGCCGGGGTGAAGCCTCTTAAGTTGACTTAACAGTTTAGAATATAGGATAGGTCATGTTTTGATTGATTGATTTTCTGCTTTTACCGGTAACCAAGAATGAATAAGGAAACCCATTATCACAATACTTAGCGAAGGCGTATGACATTCGCGAGTAAATCATGTTCTTTGCAAATAAAGGGTATCTCCATGTCATTGTTTGAAAGTTGCTCTTGTAAGTGGTAGACACAGTCGGTTGTAAAGAGTTCGTTGAGGGAGAGAGATCAAATCGCTCACTATAGGAGCATAAAAAAGAGAAATGGGGCCAGCGCACGACCTGCAAAGATCGAGAAAGAAAGACTAGGAAGCAAACACCACCCACCGTCTCTCACTCTGCCTTCAATCCGTGATGTAGCAGAAGTTGCAATTAATTGCTTCCACTCTTCAAGAACTCAAAGAAGAAGACCTTTTCTTTACTTTTTTTTTTTAACGGGGGGAAGGAAGGCAGCAAAGATAAATTGGAAAGAGAGAATACAGTGTCCCCCTGCACTTTCTCAGCAGATTTTCAGTCACGATTTCCAGTCATGGTGGTTCAGCTGACTCTCACAGAGCATCAATGCTTGGTCGCTTCTTTTCTACCAAGGGATACATTAGTGTTGTTTCAATAGTATAATGGTCACCGATAAAAGATTTTAGTTCAGTATATGTCAACTCATTCGCGAAAGCCCACAACGCTTTATGTTAGGTTAGTTTAGTTTAAGTTAGCTAATACTTGTATAAACACTGTATCCTGGCAGCACACTTTTTGTATTGAAGGCTTCATTAACCACAGATAAATGTCAATGCAATGCAAAATTTGCGGTAATCGGTAAAGCACTTACAATTGCTTGTTCCAGCACTTGCGTTGCGTTGCTATCCGCAAATTTTGCGGAGGCTGATACAGAATGAGGCCCAAGGTGCGTTAATAATTAGAAATTAGTATTGCAAAAATAAAATTTAAAATTACATTCATCCAATGCAGTTTAAATTGTATCTTGGCCGACCAACAATTTCCCGTCATTAATCCAACAGTTACGTCTCTTTCTTAATCATAATTTTACACCTTTCCTAGAGACTACCTTAACTATTGAGTTGGTTGACAAATGATCAACAACGCGTCTCGTTATAACATCGGGCCAACGTTGGCAGTTGGCAAGTCTACTGTTTTCCGCTGTTCGCTCTACTGAGTGTACTGTTAGGATATACGTTTTCATGTTAAATACACATCCATGGAAACTACTCAATAGGAATAGCTTGCAAAATCAGATGAATCGGACGCAGTATAGAATTATATTGGAACAAATTGTATGATTGCATAGTACATATGCTTTCTTCGGTCTGTGCTACTATAATAAAATAATAATTAGAAGAGAGAAGTATTATAATAGATACTCGGAAGTGATCAAAACATCTAATTCTACCTTTAAATTTAAAAAAAAAAAAAAAAAATGGACTGATGGATTCCGAAGTTTTGCCCCAACAAAATAAGAAATCCACATATATTGATAGAAAATACTTAAGTAAATTATTTTATTATATGTAAAGTTAGATAGGATGATCTTTTTTTTTTTTTTTCAATTAAGTGGATCTGCGGTGTATGAAATATGTAGGTCGTTACAGAAGTTAAAACTTATGATTTGATCTTTTGAATGCCAATCCAATCCAATCAAATCAGGATATATATATTACTCATTTATCCACCACGATCTTTTTTCTTTTAATCATCGATGAGGGAAAAAGCGCAGCAGGAGGCCCACGCGAGGCTGCATCCCCAGGGAGAACAGACGCGTAAGCGACGGTGGGTATACGCATGTCGGAAGATAGTGGAAAAACTGTCCATATGGTATAAAAACACATGCATTGAGTCTGGTATATCTTTGCGACACTTCTATGAGCACTTTGAAGTTGTACTGTACATTGAATTCACATGGCACGTAGCTTAATTATGTCTTGCTTATGGAGTATTATGTAGTATAGAAGACACATTGCATTTCATATTTCTACCTTATTATGCATATGAGAGGTAAGATTTCGATATACCGTATTTTGATTATATATACAATCCTATTGTTAAATCAAATAACATATTTCTTCCGTAGATTTTACAAATTTATGTATGGCTCCCTACCGGTATAATAGGATAACTCGGAAAAGGTAATTTTGGATTTGATGTAGGACCTATTACCAAAAATTTACTGCAACCAAATCTTGACAGGCTTGAAGACCTAATTATAGTATTTGCCATATAATAGCCTATGTAGTTTTCAGCTGAGAGAAGGTGTAGATTGAGAATAGCTTAGAAAAAAAAAAGAGGGAGTATGTTTAGTACAAGGGGTCCAGAAGCACTTAAAAACACAAAATGAACAGGAGAAATGAATTATGCAATTACTTAGACGTAAAATAACGTAACCAAATTTAACCTAACATAAACTAACCTAAGCTAACCTGAATTAACCTAATATTAGTAGAAATAAGCGAAATTCTATCAATTTTTGGAAAATTATGCGGGACCCCTACACTAGGGTAACCAAATCTTGAACTAGGAAAAACGGGACACCTTTTATTTCTGGATGAATTGCTCCCCTAAATATATATTTTTGCCTTTCCGTTCCCTATCCCTGTCTTTCTCTCTGTATCCCCACAAAAAAGAGTAAATTTACACTTTTTAGTTTAAAAACCTATTTAAAAGGTTCTGGAATTAATTAAATAACAAGTAACTATCAGCAACTAAAAAATGAAATATTTGAAAAACATTAATAAAAATATATGAGCGCTCAAATCTGTCACCGACAGGATTTACATTACTCTCAGCATCGGATTCCAACTCCTTTTATTTGCATTTTGCTACTTTTAAACATTATTTCACTTACAGTTGATTTTCTTTTTACTTTTACTTTTATATTTCTTTACCTTTGTTACCCTTTCGTAGTATGTTACATCTTAGTCAAATCACAGAAACACTGATGACAGCGCCTCAATGCGCCCAAACAGAGAGTAAAAACAGGTTACATTGTTCTTCATAAGACTTTCAGTCCCTTGCACTGTCGTCTGCGGAGTGGGGAGGCCTAGGAGGGAAACCAGTGCAGCCACCACATCCAATATCGCAAACGTCGTAATGATGTTGCTCAGTAATTCGACATACTCCAATATAATCACATAGCTTAGAAAAAATAATATAAATTAGGAAGTTTTAGCGATTCGAAAGGTTTTTTTTTTACCGAATGTACGTAAATACGGGACATTTTGGCGTCCCAGGGGAATTTTTCGGGGCACCGGGAATGGTAGTGAAAAAACGGGACAATCCCGTTTCTACGGGACGGTTGGTCACCCTACCCTACACTAATATAACATAAACTAAACTAACCTAAGCTAACCCAAGCTAACCTAACCTACTCTAAACTAACCGAATGTGAACAGAAATTACTAAAATTGTAACATTTATTAGAGAAAAGAACTGGACCCCTTCTGCTAAACATAGGCCAAAAAGAGACCGTGTTCATGTAAGGTTTAGGGTGTTACATGCTATCCAATTTTTATTTTGCATTTTGTTTTACAGATTTAGTACGGTAGGCCTATGTTTTAAAAGAAAATGCCTCGTTTTTTATATGAGAAATGATTGTTAATTAATGTAATATACTGACAAAGAAAGTAATATAAAGCTTTTCTTTTTTTCGATGCGTTTAGTTCGTATGATACTCACCGTGTCCTTTTTTACCAAGCGTTGTTGTGATCTTTGACATTGATTTTCATAAAATATAGAGTACCAATCTACGTGGCATGACCAGAAATGAAACTCAAGAAAGAGAGGAAGGGGAAAAAGTCACTACATATTCGTCTTCCATGATCACGAAGAGAAATCCGTGTCAAGATATGAACCTTATACATGATTTTTTTTTTAATTATTCTATTATTTTTGCTGCCATACCGCTACACTATCGTGAAATACAAGCTAGGCCTATAACACACATGTATGACTTTCGCCTTAACAAAAGGATAAAATAATAATAATAATAAAAAAAGATCACCATCTATCTATTGGCCGAGATAAAAAGTTACTTTTTTTTATATCTCTTCAAAGAAGCCTGTTAGAAAGTTGTACAGCCTACTAACATTTTAAGACTTTGACTGCAGTAGGCTGGCCAGCCGACTGTGCAAGGAATTTCACCAATATTAAGTAGCACTCTTCTTTACTTATGTATCTTTTCTGCTCTGACTTAATCTTAAGGGGGGGAAAAAGTGGTGCACGCTTCCGTGTTAATTGAACTGGTCGTAGGACTCGATGATTTGAATGCCGGATGTGATGGTAACAGAGATTGTATGAACTTTGGAATCTATAGGCAGGATCTTGTTGTCTGCATGGAGCCGGATATATGATTTATGTACTGAGCCAAAATCCGATAAGGGAGTAAATTAATATACAGTATATTTAGATATAGATACAAATAGAATGGAAGAGAAGAGATGGCGCTGTGAAGAATAAGTGTTTGGGAGCTTTGCTCTCGCTATTTTCTTTTTAAAAAATTACTGTTTACAATTTTTACTTTTTACAATTTAAATGTTTGATACAATTTCCATATACTGTGTTACATTTTCCACGAGTACATGTGCCGCTTCTCCCTTTTACTTAAGTGACAGTGTAAAAAAACATTTTTACTTAAAACAGGCAATTTTGGCCATCTTGTCACGTGCCATTTTCGTATATATCTTTATTTAAGACAATTTTTAGAGACATAGCCGACCAGGCTGTTAGAGCTGCGGCTTATAAATATATTGAGTCTAATACCTCTCAATAGGTTCAAGACAAGACAAGACAAGACAAATAGAATGTCAGAAGGGAACTTAATTATAAAACAAATAAATAATGTATAAATGGAGGCAATATATTGATTTTTCTTTTGAAATTTCCTTTATGATGAGAGAGAATGAGAAATCAATTAGGGTCGAGGTGGTTCAATAGTAGAGCAGTCTTCTCTGGTACGTGAGGTCTCAGTTCGATCCAGCTTCCGTCAAGTAGGTTTTGTGGTAGACAAACACCGTGTGTATCTGTCTTCTCACAGTTCTCTCGTTCCCTACCACTCGTCATTCAATCATTATCCATCTCATCATCACAATCTTCCGTAGAAAGTAAGTAAATCAGTCTCGGGTTCGACTCCTGGTGGGGGCACTCGGTCGAAAAAGTGTAAAACGCTTTTTCAGGTTAGCCATTCTGAATGAGGTTTTCTTGGGTGTTCCTCATTCACACCAGGCAAATGCTGGGATGGTACCTAACTTATAGTCCCAGGCCACTTCCTTCTTTTCCCAATTCTTTATTCCTTCCCTTTCCCCGGGTAGTGTACTCTCCGAGGGTCGTCATCTCTCGTACGTGACGGGCTAAATGGCCATCGCTGCCGAAAACCCAAAAATCTAAATCCTAAATAAGTAAATCAATAAACTGTTAGCAACCCTGATTCCTAGTTTAGTGACTAGAGCTCGTGTCTTTGGTGTACGAGCCCTGGGTTCGACTCTCGGTGAGAAAGTATCTGACACTAGTGGTTCAGATCCTACTTTAACTCTTTCCAAGTAGCAAGAAAGCTTTCAGCCAGTTGGCAATTGCTTGGCTTTTGGTTTTCTATAGCTTGCACTTTTAACGGATGCTTTCATACAATTTGTCTTTTGTTGTATTTGCAAGCGATGCTTTAGATCCTTCGCAGAGCGTCATAGCATCACTGGCTGTTCACTGGCTATTGACTTCACTTGAGAGTGATATTGTGGAATCCAGCTTGCGGCATGCTTGCACGCTTTCCAAACAAGCCGGATGTAAACTTGATCGATTTGCAATGCAAGCTTTCAGCAAGCGGTTTGCAAATTGTTTCTGCTACTTGGGGTAGTTCTTGTCTTATTTAGCATCATTGCTGATAAAGGATGTAAATACCAATCAATATCAAACAGTTAGCACAACTTTCAACATTATTAATTTCTGTTTTCCTTGATTTATTTTTTTCAGTTACTTGTTTCCATTAAGTTCCATGTTTTTTGCATATTGTTTGTGTTTTACGGCAGTTGCTACTATCCTTGTCTTTACTTTGATACTGTACCTCCTTTGTTCGCTCTATTTTTCAAACTTTGATGTGAGAATTCCTCAGTAGATTGGGTGTTTGGATTGGCACCATTTAATTCCAACCCGTTTTGTCACTGTATTCTTTACTTAAAATAAATAAATAAATAAAACTGCTACTACCTTGGTTAGGTAGGAGCAAATTTTTCTAATGTTAAATACAGATCTAATTGCTTTCATAAATATTATATCCTTTCATAAATATTAAATACTGGCAGAAATGCTACGTGTAACGGCTTAACGAACATTGCAGGCATTTTACTTTAACCTGAATGATAAAAGCTGTTACATGTTGGCAGCTTCAAAGGCCTATAGAGCCGCAATGAGGTGTACTCGGATATGGATTCATAAGAAAAAAAAAAAAAAAAAAAATATATATATATATATATATATATATATATATATATATATATATATATATTTTCATTTGACATCATCTGTCACTTCTCCATCACAAAATCACTCCAATATCTATATGTTAAAATGCTACATTTATATGTTTGTCTATAGTAATTCACTCCCTTTGGAGTCCTCCTGTCCTTCACTTATGTCTGTAAAGAAACATGTACAGACAAGAGTCGAATTTAAATATGATGAGACCCTAAACTATTGAAAGTAATGGGGCCCTTTATATGTTTAGCTGTCTGTTGTCAATGACAAATTATCTGCACTGCAGTATGCAACTGTATGCTACATGTTGCCATAGAACCAGTTCATGAAGAACATTGGCATCCTAGGTGTAGAAATTAGTAAACTAGTGATACTTTTGTGAGCAGATTAGCAGGAGAGACCCCATTACTTACATTACATGAGCCTACACAACATATTGTTGATATATGGCCAAAGCACAACACAACATATTGTTGATGTATTTTAGATTACTATAGGTATACCACATTGACTTGATACCTAGTCCTCCGTTCCGAGCGCTGCTATCGGCTGAAGGAATTCCACTCTCTTTCGCTAAGGTTCTCTCGCTTAGCAACAGCTGAACTCTTATTGGCTCAACGCGTGGGTGTGAGCTTTAGTTCGCATTTTTGCCACGGCTCAAGACATTTTGGCAGCACTATAATGAAACTCCAACTGACCAGTTGGACTTTTATTAGTAATCTTGAATATTTCAAAGCTACAATGAATACTTTACAAGTTGATGTATTTTATGTAAGTTTTATATCTCGCTTTTATCCTATAGTTTGGAAATGTACATCAATACTTATCTGTAAATTTTTGGGGCCCCCAAAAGAGTGGGGCCGTAAGCTATGGCTTGTTTAGCTTATACGTAAATCCGACAGTATGTACAGATATAATGAGAAAGTGAGAAGCAGATTCGTGCTTATCTTTAAAATGTTCTTCTTGTGCACCGAACTTATTATGTCTATGTTCAGTTATGATTTCTGTGTAACGAACACATTGTATATATCTATATCTATATCTATATCTATATCTATATCTATATCTATATCTATATCTATATCTATATCTATATCTATATATATATGATATCGATTCTGCTCATTAATACATATTTTTTCCCTATTTTTTTCAGATATGGAGGACGAGTGTTTCCCTGCCATTCCCATGAACACGGCTACCAGCGTATCGAGACGGTCAGACTCACCGGTGGTGGTAAAACAGGAACCACTCAGTAATCCAAGTTCACCAGAAACATGTCCTTTGTCACCGTCCTCCGTTGTTCAAATCCGTCCCGATTCAGTCAGCCTTAAACACGATGGTAGTTCTGGGAAGGTAAGTTCGTCAGTTAGTAATTAACTCCTCGTGGAAGATTTCATAAAATTTTAATATAATGATGTAAAAGTAATAATGTGAATCACTTTGTAAGTTTGTCAGTGTACTAAGCACGTTTGTGCTCTCAAGCTCACTCAACGTTCCTCATTTCCAGCCATGAATAAGTTGTTCTTAAGATATAATATGTTCCCGATACTTTACTTCATCAGAAAAGAGCCGGTGTAGGGCTGCTAGATATTTCAGAGAAAGCAAAAAGGAATATTTTAGTGATGTATTATGATATTCATATATGATTTTACAGGTAAAATGTGCAATGCCTTACGGGGAAGGGGGAGAGGAATGGCGAGCAGGGCGACGGCTCTGGGTGCCAAAGTAAGGGGATGCAAAATGTTAGGAAAACGCATGGGCTCATATATAAAATGGAAGGTAAAAAGTAATAAAAAGTGCTCAAAATCAAAAGAAAAGCAGAAAAGTTTATTTTTGAAAATTTTCTTACGATTACCACCAACCATGGTGGCGCTTCGCGGCTGGTCTGTCGACGTCACTCATATTTACAGGGGCGCCGTCATATATTCTCGCCCCGGGCGCTGACTTTCTACGGTATGGCACTGAAAATGTGCGAGAAAAGCGTAGGTAGCAGTGGCGGATCCTTGGGGGGCAAACGGGGAGTTTCCCCCCAGAAGAGGAAACTTTCGTATTTTATATATATAAATAAAACCTGTCCCTGAGTTTGGAGCTCTAAGTAGCAGTATGACAACCCCCAGTAGTACGTCCTGGATCCGCCCCTGGTAAGTAGTACGTAAAACTTATAAAAAAAATCAAAAGTACTCATTTCTTCTCCTTCAAAGTCTTATTGATTGTTTAAAAAATCTAAAAAAGAAAAAGAAATAATTTCTTTTGTAGAGCCTTAATTCTTCCTTCCAATGATAACAACACAACAACTGAAATGAATTTCTTATTAAACAATGGGAAGAAAAAATGGTTGCAGAATTTGCACCTTGCAAAAAATGGTTACATCAAGTCACAATATCGCTGAAAACGAATACTATTAAGGCAAATGATGATACTAAAAACTGGATCGGTGTAGGCATATCGTTATTACTGTACTTCAGTTTCAAACAAATTATGAAAAGTTTCCCTAAAGCATAATTTTAAAACAGTATTATTATCCCCAATCGAAAAAAAAAAAAAAAAAAAACTTAACAGGTTATGAAAGTTCGTTCACTAATCCGGTCGAGTCCTCATGTGTCTATGAGATTTCATAAACATGCTAAAGACATTTATATAGGCATGACAAAGAAACACACTCACTAGGAATAAATAAATAAATAAATAAACAAGAATTTTAGGAATACAAAAAAAAAAAAAAAAAAAAATGGATCAAAAGATTGTGATCTTGGTCAATAGTTAGTTTTTGGATCAGGAGCCACAAAATTTTTGAACGGCCCTTACATTGAGTTTTCATATTTTTTTACGGAATAAGCATATCGTACTGAGTTAAGTGATAGTTTGTGTTTGGTTACATTGTATGTAGTTCCCAAGATATAAGGCCTACAAGAAAATTTTTTCCCTGAAAAGTTTTGGATTTTTTGATCCAAAAGCAAAAAAATCGTAATACCGAACACAGTTATGTATCAAATAACCTGAAAGACTCAAGGCATAACATCAATAAAATAAAATTGATCAAAAAATCTTCATAATTCGTAGAAAGACAGGCATACGAGACTTTGTCATTCGAAACAGGGGACCAAAGTTAAATTTTGACATGGGTACTCTGGACAGAAGTTGAAATAACTCATTGACATATTTATTGTCGCCACTAGCCACTGAAGAAGAAATATATTCTGTGGAGCAACAATATGTAACTAAAATGCTGTTTCTTACCTAAGTCTTGAAGATGCTGACAATCGTCAGCGAAAATTCTACGTTTAGTATAATTCTTTTAAACGATTTATAAGAATTTGTAGAGCAAAATGTGTACCTTTTGAGTTTATTAATAAGGTTGCTGTCCAAGCAATTCATATTACAGTGAACTATACAGTTCTTAAAAGTAGAATATCTTTTTTGGTGGGATATTTTCTTTGCTTATTTGTCACTGTCAGTGGCGTATTTAGAGGGGCTATTGGGCTCAAGCCCCCACTCCCAAAATTAATTTGTTGATTTCTCGCATTCCACGTACAACAATAATCTTTCTTACCGTTTCTAAGAATGTAATTGACTTGCCATTTTCTTATGCTCTTTGTTCAGTAATAATACTGTGTTTGTCAAATTCATTCACGTAAGGAATGCGTTCCTTTTTATTTCTGTCATCCATTCTACTCTTCTGTTTCTTTTTCTTATTTGTTACTTTCTTTCGTTTCTCCTATCATACTTTCGACCGTTCTTAGTTCTGATTCAAGTCAGCAGTGGTCAGTAATAAGATTGCTGATAAGCGTAATTGGTGTTCCACAGATAACATAATGGGACTTTAGTTACTATAGCAAAGGAATACTTACGTCGTTTAGTTATAGAGAAAGGTAAATTGTATTGTATTGTATTTATTTCGTCCTTTTTTCATACATTTAGCACTGTAATACAATGCATATGAAGCGGACACGTCATTTATATATGAATACAAAAGTAAAAGAAACAATAATAGTGAAAATTACATACACTAGGTTAGTAATTAAGCCTTACTTCTTACATCTTATTACACTATACATTTTACATGACATCATTGTTAAAAATAAAATTAGCAATTATTACTTGCAGTGTATTTAGAAACCCTCCAACAAATATGTAATGCTAAAAGCAAGTAATGACATTGATTTACTGTACATCCTGTAACGTTTCTATTTACTTAGCAGTTCATGTATTCCTCTACCGAGTAAAAGCAATGTTGTAATAAATATTTCTGGAGTTCTTTTTTAAATTTAGCAACAGAGTCCTGAGTTTTTATTTCTTTCGGAAGTTTATTGTAAAGCATGATACCCGCGTATTTACATCCTTTTTCATATAATACTGTTCTGTGTTCTACAATAGAAAAGTTTTCTTTGTTTCTTGTGTCATGATCATGTTGCTGTTCTACTCGCGTAAGGATACCTTGTAGGTGTTTCTTTACAAATATCAATAGATTTAAAATATACAAACAGGGTACTGGAAGTATACGAAGTTTTTTAAATATTGGTTTGCAATGATCTTTTGGTTTAGCAGTTGCCATCAATCTTATTATTCGTTTCTGTATCGTAAAGATGGCTTTGGCCTTGTGTGTATTTCCCCAAAATATAATACCATATGTTAAATTCGATTGGAATAATCCAAAGTAAATTGTTTTTAAAGTAGACTCTCTTAAAACATTTTTAAGAACTTTAATTGCGAAATATATTTGGTTTAATTTTTTACTAAGCTTAGTTATTTGCACATCCCAAGAAAGATTTTTATCTATCCAAATTCCTAAGAACTTAGTTGAGTTTACATATTCTATTTCATTATTTTGAATTATAATGTTCCTAGGCTGTGCATGTTTGTTGCGCATGTGATGAAAATTGATTGCTTGTGTCTTTTCAATATTTAATTTAAGCTTATTTTCTTTAACCCAGTGAGAGATTTTACAAAGGATTTCGTTTGCACTACCTTCAACAACCTCATTTGTTTTACCTTTTACTATAATGTTAGCGTCATCTGCATAAAGGGATGCTTCTGCTGGAGCAATATTACTTGGTAGGTCGTTAATATATATCAAAAATAATAGCGGCCCTAATACGGATCCTTGTGGCACTCCACATGTTATTTCTTGTTTCTCTGATATGTAGTGTGTAGCTTGGTTTGTATCCCTGTTATTGTATGTAATTTCTACTACTTGCTGCCGATTTTTCAGATACGATTGAAACCATTTGGATGCAATGCCTCTTATTCCGTAACCTTGTAGCTTTGAGAGAAGATTTCTATGTGACACTAAGTCAAATGCTTTCGAAAGATCCAGAAAAACACCTATACATTTCTCCTTACTATCTAAACTTTTATGTACACTTTCCATGAAGTTATATATTGCGGTTTCCGTTGATTTCCCTTGTAGGAAGCCATGTTGCTCGTGTGTTATTAGATCATGTTTAAGTAAAAAGGATGCTAGCCGGACACTCATTGTGGTTTCTAAGATTTTTGAGAAAATTGAGAGAAGCGAGATAGGCCTATAATTTTCAAGCGCTGATTTGTCGCCTTTTTTATATATTGGTTTTACTTTTGCAATTTTTAATATACTAGGGAATTCTCCACTTGAAAACGACATATTTATGAGGAAACACAGAGGGTCAGCAATATATTTAATACTTTTCTTTACAATACTTGGCGGTATGCCGTCTACGCCAGCTGACCATTTACTTTTCATTTTCTTTACCACCTTTATTATTTCTGCATTAGTAGCTGGATGTAGATACATTGTATTGTTGCAAATTTTTGAGAATATTTTCGAAGTGGGCAATGCTGGATCATTATTGTACGTATGTGATAAGTTGGTGTAATAGTTATTAAATAGGTCAGCAATTATACGAGGGTCTTTTATTATGTTGCCATTTTTAATTATCTCTAAATTACCGTCATCATTACGAGTGTTTAAACTTAACTCGCTCTTCACTAGTTTCCACAACGCCTTCGACTTATTATCTGATTTTTTAATGATTGTGTCATTGTGTAATTTTTTTGCCGCTTTCAGAACCCGTTTGTATATGTTCTTGTATCTTTTGTAATATGTCTCTGTATGTGGTGATAGATTTCCTTGTGTTTCTGAATGTTTGAATTAAAAAAAATCAAGAGGGAGGAAATAAACAGCCCGGAAAATTAGGTAGGCCAAGATGTTGATTCTTCTTTCTTTTTCTTCTATAAATAGAATAAAAGGCTAAGATTCACTGCTAAATTTTTGTATGTATCATATCACATGAAATTCATCAGTTTGCAATTCTTTGCCATTAAAACTGCAATCAGTATATTTCAGCTTCAACTTGCCTCAGCATTTTCTTTCAGGTGAAAACGTACACAGATAAAACTGAATATTTCCTTTTTTTTTTTTTTTTTCTAAAATGAAATCAGTTAAGTTGAAATGAGATTACAAATATTCAACGTGTGTTTGCAAGAACATCATATCAGATTTGCTTTGAGAGAGAGAGGGGGGGGGGTAAATACTCCACTGACATACGAGTTTCACGTTTTTATTTTAGTATGTTAGTAGACAATGGATTAAAATATATATATTTAATTCTCAAACTCAGGTGGGCAATTGCCCTCCTGCTTCTCCCTGTACTGTGCATAGCCCCTCCCCCGAAACAAAATCCTAAATACGCCACTGGTCACTGTGATACACTTTCATTCATCCAGCTAATTTTAATCAAACGCATTAAATACATATTCATGGTATAAAATTAAGAACAACATCTTACAGTTCGATCGAAGATCGAAGTCAAGACCAGTTATGTAACTTCCTGACTTAGTAGTAAAGGAACACCATGGTATATAAGATATTTACCCATTTTTTTTCTCTTGTTCAGAAAACCATAGTAATTTTCTTCTTCATATAAAAGTACTGATAACATCTATACGTATGTATAAACGATGTGTATATGTGTATGTATATAAAAAGCAGATTTTTCCGTAGGGTGTGGTCCACTTCACTCCATCACCTTTGCATCTAGTTCTTTTTTTTTTTTTTCGATTTTTTTTCTTTCTTTCTACAACTCATTTGCAAATGATCACATTTCACGAGATCTTGTTTGGCCACCGCCTTCGCCTCTCGTATTCAGCTAGTCAACTCTTCAGATTGGAAGTGCTGCCACCCCCAACAAAAACAACAATATAAAATACTTTCTTTCTTTCTTTCTTTCTTTCTTTCTTCTTGCTATGGTAAATAAGAGGAGGTGAGGGGGTAAAATCCCTCTGGCTAAGAAAGTGCAAGCAAAATATAGATCTGGTTCTTTTCTTTCTTTCTTCACATGAGAATTAGGTCAGATGTTACATAGCTTGTTAGCGATCAGTTATACTTTATGTTGCATTTTTCGTGTGCAAGTTTCAAGAAAATGCGTAAACATTTACATATTTATCCCTAGAAAGTACAAAGAACCACATCTTTCTTTGCATTTTATTTTTCGTAAGGTTTTTAAATAGATATCCTTAAACAGACCCAAAAAAGTACACTTTTGTACAAACATTTTATACAAAGCTAGAAATATTTTCAGTGCTTACATATTAACCAACGTGGTTGTGCTAAATTATTAGATCCAAGCATAGCTTTGGGATTTAGACATCATCCCTAGTTTTACTATATCATTAAATCTAAGCATAGTTTTGTCACTTACACATTATCCCTAGGTTGTGCTACATCATTATATCTTAGCCAGTAGCGTTGCTAGGATTTTTAAGGAAGGGGGGAGGAGAGCTACATCATTATATCTTAGCCAGTAGCAGCTAGAATTTTTTAAGGGGAGAGAGCTATATCATTAGGTCTTAGCCAGTAGCGTAGCTAGGATTTTTTAAAGGATGGTTTGACACGTTTTGAGAAAAAAAAAAAACTTGATGTTGACGGCCGTGGTTCGGTTGATATATTGTCCTGGCATTAGGAAGGTTCTGGGTTCGAAACTTTGCCATTACTCTGATAGAGATTTTCAGGGTTTTTCAGGAGAAGTGACAGAGTTCCATTTTGTATAGACAGTTTTTCATTCTTGAAATTTATAATTTGAAACAATCATTGCCTTTACGTCATTTAAACAAGGTGAAAATACTTTTCAACAGAATAGGGAGAAATATATATCGATACAGTCGATCGTCCTGGGGTTTCGAAATCTGGATTCTGTGTAACAAAATACATCGAAGCCATATTTTGGGGTCCACTGCACAGAACTTTCGTTTCTTTTTGTATGGCTGTGTTACGTGTATCCTCCCTAAACAAAATTGCTAAAGTTTTTCGCCCATTGAAAAAATGGCACGGTCAGTCATACTGGGGTTTCGAAATTTGGATTCTGTGTAACAATATACATCGAATTCCTACCCCTGGGGTCTGCTGCACAGAACTTTCGTTTCTTTTTGTATGAATGGGTTACGTCTATCCTTCCTAAACAAAATTGCTAAAGTTTTTCGCCCATTATATAAAAATGGCACGGTCAGTCATACTGGGGTTTCGAAATTTGGATTCTGTGTAACAAAATACATTGAATCCATACCCTGGGGTCCACTGCACAGGACTTTTTTTTTTGTATGGGTGTGTTATGTGTATCATCCTCATTCAAAATTGCTAATGTTTTTCGCCCATTAAAAAAAATGACACGCTCAATCATCCTGGGGTTCCAAAATTTGGATTCTGTGTAATAAAATACATTGAATCCATACCCTGGGGTCCACTGCACAGATTTGTTTTGTATACCTCTATTACGTGTATTCTTCCTGTCCAAAATTGCTCAAGCTTTTCTCTATAACAAAAAGAGTGACACGATCGATCGTCCTGGGGTTTCGAAATTTGGATTCTGTGTAACAAAATACATCGAATCCATACCCTGGGGTCCACTGCACAGGACTTTTTTTTTTTTTGTATGGGTGTGTTATGTGTATTATCCTCATTCAAAATTGCTAATGTTTTTCGCCCATTAAAAAAAATGACACGCTCAATCATCCTGGGGTTTCAAAATTTGGATTCTGTGTAATAAAATACATTGAATCCATACCCTGGGGTCCACCTTCAGAGAACTCTTTTATAGCTGTGCTACGTGTATCTTGCCTATCCCAAATCGCTCAAGTTTTTGCCTATAGAAAAAAAAAAAAATACACGGTCCTGGGGTTTCGAAATTTGGGTTTTGTGTAGCAAAATACATCGAATCCATATTTTGGGGTCCGGTGCACAGAACTTTTATTTTTTGTGGGGCTGTGAAATTATTTTTTTTTAAACTTGAATACACAAAGTGTTTTTTGAAGAACACGATAATAATAGTTTAATGAAAGATTAAAAAAAAAAAAAAAAAAAAAAAAGGAACGTCAAAATGACAGCTGGCCTAACGTATATTTTCTCCTTCCGATAACTCTGATCACTTACATATTATTTTATATACTTAGAAACTACTGTGTAATGTACTAATTATCGTAGATAAATAGCAAGTAAGTATCTTAAGAGCTTTATATAATTTCGACCTACATCTAAATGATTGTATTCATGCATCTTACACAGTCAGAAGCAGGTTGTTC
This sequence comes from Thermobia domestica, assembly GCF_964235325.1. Lineage (NCBI taxonomy): Eukaryota > Metazoa > Arthropoda > Insecta > Zygentoma > Lepismatidae > Thermobia > Thermobia domestica. The sequence continues at coordinate 30,833,621 of NC_137467.1, read as the reverse complement.
ACCTAACTATGTCTTTCTTGCTTTGACTTGTTGGTTTGCTCTGATTATCTTGTGCCATGCACGGATAGACCTAAAAGCTTCGCTGCTGCAGAACTGACTATAAAACAAACAGTGGTTTCTTTTCTTCAGCTCTCATCACTTCTTTTCTAAGTTATAATAATAATCTTTTGGCCTTTGATTGAGTTAAGGTCAATAGATATGAGCGTTGCAGCATTCCTAGTACTTTTTTTTTTTTTAATGCGGGAAAACCTACTTTTTATTGCTTGATCGAACATGATCACCCTTGATAGATCTGGAGACAATTAAAATATTTCTTTCGGACTTAATTGTAGTCCTTCTTCATAAGAATAAAAGTGAAATATAAAATGTACAAATGCAATACGAGGTTAAAAAACAGAAGAAATCGCTCTAGCTCACTATTTTAAATTTATTAATTATTACTTTCTGCTAGTTCTACAGATTGTGTGCAGTAGTGGGGCTAGCGCGTGCCTTTGGGTCCCGGATTCTATTTCAGAGGTAGGACAGCCTTCAAGAATTTGAACACGTAACTGTGATTCGCAGTATTAGTTAAAAATGTAAGTCCAGTGTCGTGCCGTGGAAAATCAGTGCTCGGGGCGAGAGTATATAACGGCGTCCCCGTACATATGAGTGAGGTCGATAGACCAGCTGCGAAGCGCCACCATGGTTGGCTCGAAGCTTAAGAAAATTTTCAAAAATAAACCCTGTTTTTCCTTGATTTTGAGCACTTTTATTATATTTTTACTTCTTTCTTTTCTTTTTTCCTTCCGAATTTTGCGCCCCCTTACTTCGTTGTCCAGGGCCGTCGCCCCTCATGGCACGGCACTGTGTAGGTCCACGTAGTATATGACATTGGTGCTGAAAGAAATACTAAACTTCAATTCACCCAACAAATGGGTAATATTGAAACATTAAAAATGCTCCCTGGAAATCCTTTTTTTTTTTTAAATCGAGAACTCCAGCATTTTCTTTTTAATTTTAGGAGAAAATGCAGTAAATATGTTTTCTCGGAACCCTAAATCTTAGTGGCGAGGTAATGTGGTGGAGAACGGCATATGCTGTGAGGATTGGTATTGCATATTGGTCTGTGCATCCGCAACCCTTTGTCTTGGTCTGGAGCCCTCGTTAACCTCGTCCTGTCCTTCATGACCTTGGTGTTGTAGTAAATGGACGTAAAACTCAAAAATTCAAACTTGGAATCCTAATAAACGTAAATAAATGAAATAATAAATTTCATATATATATATATATATATATATATATATATATATATATATATATATATATATATATATATATATATATATATATATATATATATATATATATATATATATATATAATAAAAAGGAAATTTTGCTTTTTATTAACTTTAGGGATAATATAGAAATACCGTACTAAATATGCATTCCTAGAACTTTTACTAAAATTCCGCAGGAAATCCTTAGATTTTTCGACGTAAATTTAATTCTCTTTTAAAATGATGTATTTAATCTCTTGCTTGACAGTGACCGATATATTTTATGTAAGGAATTTCAGATATACATGTAGCCCTGAAGGAAACTTTGAAAGTTAAGTTCATTAGCATCTATTTGAAAGAGGGGGCGCGGCGGCTCAGTGGCAGAGCGTTCACCTCCGGTGTTTGGGGTTCCTGATTCGACCCTAGCTCGCGCCGTGTGGACTTTGTGATGGACAAACACCGTGCCCGTGGGTTTTCTTCATTCCACCCTTTCATTCATTTCTCATCATCACCGTCTTCTTTAGCCTCACCGGCATAACTGTGGAACATAAAACTCAAAGATTTCTATTTGAAAGACCATCCCGCTATTTGCGTGATGAGAGCAAGAAGAAACCCTGGAAAATAGTCCATTAGACTTGTTGTCCGCGAAATTCGAACCCGAAACCTCTCGATTGTCAACTTGCAAGATAAGAACGCTGTTTTCTAACTTGCTACCTTTGACATGGCTCTCCTATGAGGTACACTTTGGCTCAGTGATAGAGCGCTCGAAGTTATCCCACATTCTTATTCCACTAATTCATTAATCATTATTCACTTCCATTACTCATCCGACTCCTTTAGCGTAAATTGCATAAATATGGAACGTAAAACTAGAAATTTCATGTATTTCATATTTCTACCACCTTTGGTGTGAAAGAAGACGGTTCGCTTTCCAGTAGGAGCTCATGTGGTTCTGAATCTAAATTAAGATCAGGACCACATGAACTCTCATTCATATTTTCACTTTAAAAAAAAAAAAATCTTCGGTTCTGAAATCAAACAAATTACATTGACATAAATTATGTATTTTAAAAAAATCTAATATAGGATTTATTTATGATAGTATTGTGTTAATTGATTCTAAATAGATCGCTTTTCTAAGTGGCCCTGCATCCTACATAAAAACATATTTAACGGAACTCACAGAAAGATACAAAATTCCATAGCATTTCATTTAGTGTAGGTGCAAAATAAGAAAATTACTTGATGGCATAACGGCTTCCTTTAATTGACACAGCATGTTAAAAAGGTTTTCTTTTTTCTATTTTTCTTTAAGTGCTAGGACAACCTTTTTCTCCAAAAGTATTTTCAAAAACAGAGTAAAACATTACACATTAACAAAACAAAACAAAAAAAGTATCGTACTTTTTTTTTGTTTCAGACGAATGAACCTTGGTTTATCTTAACAAAGTTGTTTGCTGTCATAACACGCGCAATTAACATATATGTATTATGCAGAGTTGACTTTTTTTTTTTTTTTAATATTTCTTAGTTTTTTCGCTTAACAAATGAGTTTAGGTATTTATGCTGTTTAAAGCATATTAAGACAATGACCTGCATGTTACTTCTGTTTGATGAAAGAATTTTAAAAACCGGAAGTTTATTTTAGAAAAGAATTCAGCTTCTTAAAGTTTTTGTCTCCTGTGTAGTTCTGCCTTGCATTCTTCGTCCTTGTTGTAGCACAGTATCCTATGCAAGGTGTTGCCGTGATTTGCTTTCCTTCCATGAAAGTTATTTATTGATGCTATTTCTTTAGAATTGTATGTCTAGTGTCTCACTAGTAAGAAACTAACATGGTTCGAATCTCACGTTTAGCACTAGATCTCGTCTTAGCCTGTAACGTTATTTCTTCCTTTACATTTCCTGATTCCAAATATATATATTGAATATTTATAAAGTACACGAGATTGCAATGAATCACCCAACATAGTTATGCACTTTTGGATATATATACTGTACTATATTTATCACATTAAAATATTATACGTTCAATCCTTACAAGATGATTCTTCGTAATACATATATATCTTAGTTACCTTAACAACCAGATAAACAAGTTGTCATAGCAATGAAATATATCGATATAATACAAAAATATTTAAATTATTTCTTTATATATTTTCTTCTTCTTCTTCTTCTTCTTCTTAATAGCTTGTGCCTTTTAAATAGCACTTTTGTCCTTAAATAGAAACAATACTTAGAAAGTACATACAAAATATACATTATCGTTGTAAGCCTTCGTGCTGCGTTAAAATCCAATAAATTAATCATCGATTTTAAATGATATAATTGGTATGTATCCTAAATATTCAGGAAAATTAATCCACACGCTACGGAATCTATCGATTTACATAGTTTGTCTTAAGTCACTTGATGGAAATGAACTTAAAATGAATTTTTATCATTCCTACCTAAACGTGACTAACTAATCATTTCGAATTCCACCTTGAGCAGTAGCTTGCCATATAGTTAGGGCTCTCATATTTCTAGGTTATAAAAATCGGGACACGCTATGGAAACTTATTCTGAAAAACGAAACACTATGAAAATTTATTCTAAAAACCAGGATACTCTATGAAAATTTATTCTAAAAACCGGAACACTATGAAAATTTATTCTAAAAACCAGGATACTCCATGAAAATTTATTCTAGAAAGCAGGGTACTCTATGAAAATTTATTCTGAAAACCGGGACACTATGAAAATTTATTCTAAAAACCGGAACACTATGAAAATTTATTCTGAAAACCAGGATACTCTATGAAAATTTATTTTAAAAACCGGAACACTATGAAAATTTATTCTAAAAACCGAAACACTATGAAAATTTATTCTAAAAATCGGAATACTATGAAAATTTATTCTAAAAACCAGGATACTCTATGAAAATTTATTCTAAAAACCAAGATACTCTATGAAAATTTATTCTAAAACCAGGATACCCTATGAAAATTTATTCTAAAAACCGGGACACGCCATGAAAATGTACAGTATTTTCATAGTTACGCACTTGCTTATTGATTGAAATATGAGAATTAATTAAATAATACATCAACATTAACCAAAAGTAGATTATTCCTGATCAGGTGACGTATCAATGACTAATAAAATGCGGGATTTTTTTTTTAAATAAAGCACGAATGATATGAGCTTATGTTGTAAAGGAAAACCCGAGATATTTTGAGTTCCGAGCAAGTCCTGGAAAACAGATGATGTAAATTCGGGACGGTCCTGGCCAAACCCAGATATCGGAAAGCCCTACATAGAACCAACTACATAGAGCCAACTCAACGCTGAAAGAAATAAAATGAAAATTATAAATTGACGTCCTACGGTTATACCCTTTTCTGAGACTAATGCGTTTCAATTTGAAATTTGGGCCTGGAAATGTTTCTTCCACGTTTCTCGATCTTCAGCTTCCTCTTTTAACTTCCAATATTTTCTACTATTTTTCAAATCATCAATCATTTGTGTTCTTCTTCTTCCTATTCCTTGATTTCCTTCCATCTTCCCTTCTATGGCGGTATGAAGAAGACAATTTCTTCGTAAGATGTGTCCAATAGAATTTGTCTTCCTACGAAGGGTACTGGCTAGAAGCGTCCTCTTCTCTCCTATCCTTTTTAAAACATCTTCGTTTGTTACTCTCTCTCTCTCTGTCCATTTTATTTTCTCTATCTTCCTCTAAACACCAAATTTCGAAGCTCTCTAAATATTTCTTCTCTAACTTCCGTGATGTCCAAGTCTCTGAACCGTACATTCCAATACTCCACATGTAGTACTTGATCAACTTCTTCCTTACTCTAATGTTAAGCCTGCTAGTTAAGAGTGATCTTTTCTTGTTGAATGCTTCTTTAGCTATGATTAAACCCTTTAGGTATATATATATATATAAGCAAGTGAATAATTGTGAAATGAGTATGTGGGTGGAAACGGGAAAAAACCTCCAAAAAGCCCACGAACACCATGTTGTCCATCACAAATTCGTATGGCGGGAATGGAACCAGGACCCTGTCGCACCGGAGGTGATTGGTTTATCACTAAGCCACTGTGCCCACTCTCAGTGCTGAAACGGACATTAAACTCCCAACAGATCATTTTTTTTTTTTTTAGTGAATCCTTTATAAACACATTTTATAATTGTTACTTAAAAAAAAAAATCCATCAGTTCTCAATTAGTTTTAATTAAAACTTTTGAAGAAAAAAAGAGGTATTAAGGTTCTAAAAAAGGCTAGATGCTGCAACTTGTGATGGAAATATAATGGGAGTACATTTAGCAAGGAGTAGGAAGGAACTATTATAATTTGGAGCGTTTTAAGATGGCGCCATGCATCGACGTGCTTTATAAGGAGTGTAACAGTCTGTCAGAATGGGCATCGACCGGGGAAGACCTTGGTTGATTGTCCACAAATTCATTGGCCGCATTTTCAAATGCAAGTCGTGCATAGCAATGCACCAAAGAGCCTATGCACAAGATGACTTTACCACAGCAAAGACAAATTAACGCTCTTGTACAAAAAAATAAAAAAAGAACTTAAAAAGCAACGTATAATTGTCTAAGCGTTAACAACTGTAATAAAAGGTAAATGATATAATACTATATAAGAAACGGGTGCTATATAGACATGCAAGAAGATATTTAAGAGTTAAAAGAAGATTTATGAATTTGAATTGCTTTTGCGACGTAAAGCTAGTATTTTCGTGAAGAACTTCTTCTAAAATAATACTCCTTCAAACACAGTGGCGTCACTAGACACTTCCAGAGAGTTATTAATCAACGAAAAAAAAAAAAAAAGACGAAACTTCCCTCTTCCAAATTTGCATCAATACAATAAAATCTATGAGATAATATGAACCTTGTTGGCAACAGTTTACTTTGTGCCGAACAGTCTTTAATTTGAACATTTTCCTCCTTATGCAGAGTCGTTTTGACGTATAACTAGCGTCATACTAAAGATCTGACTACTGCAGGAAACATATGTAGTCGAACCCTTTAGTATCGCACTATTCATGCGTCAGAACGACTCTGTATTAGGCCCTTTATGTCGAGAACAGAACCCAATGAACTCCTGCGGGGCTTCTAACCCGTTCCTACTGCTACTGCTACTGCTACTCCTATTACTACTTATACTATGGAGCACCGGTTTTGGTCACTTCGGCACAAAGTAAACTCTTGCCGCCTTGTTAAATATCTTTTATTTTTCGAACAGCAAACTTTCGACAGTCTTTTTTTTTATGTGAAAGGTTGCTTTAGAAATAAGTTAGTTAACATCCTCTTATCATATTTTTCCTAAATCACATAGTATTTTGTGTATGTGTGTCCTTTCAGAATGATTTTTATATTACTTTTTATTTTGATTTTTCAGTTGGGGTCCCAGCAAAGTTTACTCAAACAGCCGACTATCTTCCTGACGACACGGACTAACACATTCATCCAACAAAACAGAGTGGTCATACCAAAATTAAACCTAAAAGTTGACTCTAATCAATCAGGTAAGGCAATACATTTTATGCTATTTACATACAGGTAATGTTATAGAATGAAATGATCATACTAATTTAATTCCTGTTACTTTTGATGTTATTTTTCAGTAACATTTTATATTTGAAGAAAGAAAAAAAAAGAGAGATTTTAATAAATTTGCTATTTAAACGTAAAAGTAAAATATTAGAATCAAATACATTTGATTACTTTTCAATGTAACCCTTCCTGACATTAACATTCTTTGCTCCATTTTACCTCTAGTGATTTATTTATTTTTTTAAATGGAAATACTCGTCAAGTTTCATAAGAAAACTATTACCACTTCTCTAATGCCATTATAATCTACAATTCGCCATCCATGTGCGAAGTTCTCAAGATTCAGAAAGAAAAGATAATCACTCGAGCCATGTCTGAGTTGTATGGTGGATAGTTCTTTGAAGCAACATTATATATATATATATATATATATATATATATATAGTAGCTTTCGCTTTTGGGGATAGGAGAATACTTCAAATCAGTTAGGTCATTTGTAGACCCACAGTCAGATGTGTTCATCTTTCTTTTCTTACGAGTCGTTTGCCACCTATTAAACTCGAACTTCGTACTTATTAGTGTTCTAAGTGAAATATTCATTTATCAATTGGGGCTTAATCGGGCTCGTATGGCATTATCAATGAGGCTTGTGCTCACTAATCTCGGTGAGGCTCGTGCTAGCTTAAACTCGCAGGCACTCGAATTAGGACTCGCCACACTCAATGAGGGTCGTGATCACTAAAGACTTGTGTTACCCTCAATGGGGTTTGCGTTTTCACGGTCTTGGTCTCTGGATCGCACTCCTACATTGAGCTCGAAAGCGGACTTGTGAGCTTAAAAATTTCTGATTCCAAGCTGTCTTGACCTGCACAAAAAGCCTCAAATCTTTAGCATAGATAGGACTTAAAGTACATAAATAATTGAATATCTCGTGAAATAGTTCCAATTTTCCAGAGGTATGTTTTAAAAAAATGGAAAATGTTATAATCTTCATAGTATTCAAATAATTCAATTGAGACTTCCAATCAAAAGTACACAAATTTTCTTTTAACCTACATTAGTATTTGTTGTTTCAAATTCGTTCTAAGACTATATATATATATATATATATATATCGTTTTTTTTTTTTTTCGTTTCATTGTCTCAGTTGTGATTTCCTTAAATGTATTCTAGTAGGATATTTATACCTGGAGGAAAATTAAACTGAAGTTATACGTGTTGATTTATCAGAGACGACCTCCATATGCTCTTTCGAATAAATTGTCCATTGTTCATACGACTTAGGCATTTCCGGCATCATAATTTTCTTTCATTTTTCACGGAAGATATTAAAAGAGGAGCAATGAAAAATGGAATTGCAATTTCGTGTATATTTCTCTTCACTTAATTGTTATTTGTTCCAGGAGATTATCTCGAAGCATAGTCTTTAAGCTAAACTACATTAGTGAGTACATTTGAATCATAAGGTAAACTTATAGCCACATTCAAAACGAACACATACACAATTGTTTTTTGTATATCAAAATGATGCTAATACTTTTTCCACAATTTTCTTTTCTTTTCTTTTCTTTCTTTCTTTTCTTTCTTTTTTTTTTTTTTGAATGAAAACAAATGCTTATGAGTAACACTTATTTTTCTTTTCTATTTGAGTGAAACTATATTAAATTAATTTAGTACTTGTACATTTTGGAAAACATATATTCTTCCTTCTATTGAGGATGGTGGTCCCAATTTTTTGCCTGTTCGCACAATTATACATTGCAGTCTTTTTCACAGATAAAAAATGGTGAGCAATATGGTAAAGAATGGTATATATGAAGACCAGTAGCGTAGCCAGGATGTGTGTTTGGGGGGGGGGCAAGTGCTGTTATAGGTACATATAGAAAAATTACAAACAAAAAAATATATAAACATAAAAATATGTAAAAAATTACAAACATCAAACTACCAAAGTACATTGTCGGACCTCTTTGGGGGAGGGGGGCTCTGCCCCCCACCGCTTCCCTATGCCCACGCGTGTATTCATGCAAACAATATTTTGCATCTGTCTCCCAAGTACACAATCCGCTTTATGTCTTTTCATATTTAATTCGTAACAATGAATAAGAGATCCGTAATAAAATCTCTGAAGCAAAAATCCTAATTTCCCAAATTTTATACCTTTTATGTCTTGTGGTCTACAAAAATGGAATCTTTCAGTGTTACGTCCCACAGTTATGCCGGCTAGGCTAAAGGAGACGGTGAGGATGGGAAATGAATGAAATGATGGAATGAAGAAAGTAGGAGAAAACGGAAGAACCCGAGAAAACCCCACTCACACGGTGCTTGTGCACTACAAAGCTCACTTGACGCGAGTTGGGATCGAACCAAGGACCCGATGCACCAGAGGTGAACGCTCTACCACTGAGCCACCGCGGTTTCCTGTGATCTACAAGAAATATGTACAAATCGTATCATCTCCTCTTTCCCGCCATTTTCGGATAGAATTTCCAAAATTCGTGCAAATGATTCGTGATGTTCATATTCATGTATAAAAAAGTCTCGTCTACCGAAAAAAAAAAAAGCTGTAATAATAGATAAATTCCCCATTTTATCCCTCCCTTCCGAAGGAAAATCCCTAAATTCATACAAGTGAATTAAATATACGTATTTTGTTTGTGTATTAGAAAGGACCAATGTACAGAATAGCATGCCTTCATGTCCTATTAAGACTCTGGTATGGAGCGTGGCCTTTACAGATCAGAGACGTGGATATTAAGGAAAGCTGAAATGTCCAAGCTGCAAGCATTTGAAATGTGATGTTAGCGCAGAATGCTGCGTATATCATGGACCGAAAGGAAAAGGAATGAAGACGTACTAAAGGAGGCTAATGAAGGACAACAGATCATGAAGATAATAGGAAAAAGAAGAAACAGCATGGTTGGCCATCTTATTCGACACTCCGATTGGATCACTGTGCTGATAGAGGGAAAGGCAGAAGGAAAATCAGAAAGAGAAAACCAAGGATAGAATATCTAGATACAGTTATGAAGAAGAGACCTTATCAAAATATAAATCAGCTCTCCCAAGGGAGAGAAAAGTTTTAAAATTCCCATGTTGCCCACCAACCTATGATTGAGGAGAAAAAGAAGGATGTATGCCCTCTAGTTCAAATGCATGGAAGCACGATGACTCGGTAATAGAACGCTCACCTTTGGTGCGAAGGGTTCGTAGTTCGATTCCAGGCCATATGAGTTTGTGGTGCACAACCTCATGTCCGTGGACCTTCTCGAGATTCTGTTTCCTCCCATATTCTCATTCTGCCCCAGTTTTATTTTAATCATTCACTTTTCATTAACCATTCGTCTCACTGAGCCTAAAAGGGATAAGCATGGGGCGTTATATTGGAAATTTCATTTCATTTTCTTATTAGAGTGGCATTATTCATACAGGTGAATGAGATATTTGCATTCTCGACACCAGAAAACCCCCATATACAAAATTCCATGCAATAATATCCATTTTTTTTTTTTTTAAAATAAAAGTATTTCTTCCAAAGGTTAGTGTCTCGGAAAGACTATGTTGGAAAAATATTGTCAGTTTTCGGTTGAAGTACTATTCAGAAAGCAAATATATACGCTACCAAGACTTAGAATCATTCTTTTACGTCGATACGTAATAAAACAGAGCATATATTAGTATATACAATAGATGAAATCAGTGACGGCTTTAGCGGGTAGGCTAGGTAGACATGAGCCTACCCAAAAATTTTAAAAAAATATATAAACGCTAAAAGATACAATAAAGAGTAAATATATTTCCCACTATTTATAATAATGGTAGATAATTACTTAACAAATAGCATCAACCACTACTGTAAAAGTAATTTCCTACTGCTATTAACCAATCAAGTGTGTATATGTATCATAAGCGCGGGAGCGGACTACGCAAAATTAAAATTCTAAAGTCGCCCCTGGATGAAATGTTTTATTTATTTACTTATTTATTTGTGGTCTTACAGCAGTTTGTGCGTGACTTTACGAAGTGTATAATATTTTAGTTGGTTTACGTACTATAAAAATTGCTAGTATCAAAGGATGCCATAATCCCTTTAAAAGAAAGAAAATAAAAATCATTTTGAATACATTTTATTACATAGGATGTGTTGGTTTGAAGGTTGTAGACAATGGTGTCACTAAATATTCTATTCAGAGGAAATTTTGACTGAAAGTTTCTGTATTTTAAACTTTTAATCGCAAAATTAAACGTTCTGCAATTTTACGTTGTAGTTAATAACAATTTTAACACACTCCTTCATATTTCTTGAGGTCAGATATTTTTGAATAACTACCTGCTATATATTTCAAAGACTAATCTGTCTTCTTCTTTTGGCAGTAAAAAATTACGAATTTTACTATTTCTTCTTATATTTTAAATAAAATTATTTTAGAAGTGTGTATTTCTACATATGTTCTCAACTAAGGTAGCGTATAAACACAGATTATTATTTTGAGTATACCTCAATAAATAATAGCTTTTCACACAGCAAAAACAACCTATAATTTACAAAACCCGTTGATTAAAGTAATTAGTAGTAGTTACATTGATATATGTCTACACATTTAAAATTATAAGGAATGAAATTATGTAGTACATTTAGTTCCTGCCATTGTTTGCAGGAAACATCGAACCTGTACATTTCTTCTATAGAATTTTTAATGCTAATTTTGTCTTCAAGTTTATAAGTTTTATCCCCTAAATTTGATAGAAAATACACACTTCTAAAGATTTTCATTGAGTCTGAAGTGTAAGAAGAAATAAAAGCATATAAAATTGTCAATTTATTCCTGTCAGAAAAAGAAGACCGATTATTAGTTATTATTTAATAGAAATTAAAAATTGTACTCATTTTTAAGGTAAATGGTAATTTGACACAACGTTTCAATGACCATTTGTCATCTTCCTCATGCGTGTTTCTTATGAAATTAGGTTGTTTATAGAACTCTTTACTTTGATCAGTTTCCTCCATTATAGATAAAATGTTGCTTTTCAAATCGAATCAGTGCTATAAAAATTCCTCTGCCACTGAAATAAGTATTCCTGACCGTTCTACAAGTAACTATAATGTTAACATATGCTGAAAGTTGACTAATATCTGTGTGTGTCTTTTGTTTGCAGGGTTCTCACTGCCACCAACGCCTCCATCGTCCACCACAAGTGACTGCGAGGGTAACCTCTCCCCGATCCATCATCCAGCTTCACCAAGCAGTAACAATGGCCTCTCAAGTACAACAAATGCCACCTCGTCTAGGCAGCAAAGTCGACAACAATCCACAACGCGTCTGTTTGTCTCTCCCAGCAACTCGTCGAGTAGGCAGCCGATTCAGACGCCGCTTATCAGCAATCAGCCTGTTAGTATGGACAGAAAGAGAACAACTGTATGTTAGAGGATATATGCTTTACTAATGTCTCGGGGCTTGGCCTACCGCTAACATCACTTCTTTTAAGAGGCAGCATTACTTCAGAGAGAGTTGCAACAGAAGAGAGTTCATTTTTAAGCATGGCTCAGGTGTTTTTTAATAGGTCATAATGAAACAAGGAATAGCTTGTGCAAAATGTGATATTAACTGCATTACTTGTCTGTCGGATGCTGTAATAATGTTAACTAGGGTTAGGATTTTTAGAAGCAGGTTTCATAAGACTAAAAGAAAGGGAAAAGATACTTTAATAGGGCGGAAAAATGTGTGTTATTGTCCTTAACTATTTTGATAACTGACCTTGAGTTTTTGTTTAAGTTTTTTTAAGGACAGACGTCACATATTTATAACCGTAAACACGAAAGTGTAAGAATCCACAATAATCAATAAATGTGTAATAGAAGTTTGAAAAGTAGCAATAAAAGACATCTTTTGAGACATTTCTCAGTTTCAGTTTTAGGCTTTAACTGATCTCAACAAAAAATTATGCGCTCATGTCAACGGAGAAAAGCGCTCACGTTTGGATTAATTTCTAGTTGCGCTTTTTATGCTAGTTTGAGGATGCCGAATTTAAAATAAAATTAAGTCTTTAAGTTTTACGTCCCATGGTTATGCCGGGCAGGCTACAGAAGACGATGATGAGAAATGAATGAAATGATGGAATGGAGAAAGTCTGAGGAAACGGAAGAATCCCGAGAAAACCCACCTACACGGTGTTTGTTCACCACAAAGCTCACTTGGCGCGGGCTATGCTGAATCCAGTGGAACCATTTTCAAACATATTCGTCCCTAATTACTAGAAAAATTACCTCAAAGTTGGGACATTTATATTTATTTATATCCCAAATGTGAGACCATTTTTCTCGTAGCTCAATGGACGAATATAGTTATAAAAAAAAAGTTCCATTGGATTCAGAGTTCTCAAATCAGCATAAAAAACGCCCACGTTTGGATAAATTTCTAATTGCGTTTTTAATGTTAATTAAAGGATGCTGAATCCAGTGGAACCATTTTCAAACATATTCGTCCCTGGTCATTAGAAAAAGTATGTCCCTGGTCATTGAGACATTTATATTTATTTATATCCCAAATGTGAGATCATTTTTCTCGTTGTTCCATGGACGAATATATTTTTAAAAAATAGTTCCATTAGGTTTAATGTTCTTAAATCAGCAAAAAAGCACCCCACGTTTGGATAAATTTCTAATTGCGCTTTTTATGTTGATTTGAGAACACTGAATCCAATGGAACTATTTTTGAACATATTCGCCCAAGAGAATGACCTAAAAAGTTGTGATATAAATAAATATAATAATTCTAATTTTGACATCATTTTTCTCGTGACTCAATGAACGAATATAGCTTTAAAAAATAGTTTCATTGGATTCAGTATCCTCAAAGCAGCATTGAAAGCGCAATTAGAAAATTATGCAAAGATGGACGCTTTTAATGCTAATTTGAGAACACTGAAACCAATGGAACTTTTTTTTAAAACCATATTTGTCCATGGAATCACAAGAAAAATGACCTAAGGAGTTGTGATATAAATAAGTATAAATATTGCAACTTTGAGATCATCTTTCTCGTGACTCCATGGACGAATATGGTTTTCAAAAAGTAGTTCCATTAGATTCGGTATTCTCAAATCAGCATAAAAAGCGCAATTAGAAATTTATTTATTTTTCCACCTTAGGAACTTTGAGTTCATGGCTTCGTCAGGCGGTAGCTTACAGATATTACACATTTAGACAAATTCAAATAAAGATACGTGACAATAGTGTTAAAATAGTGACGTAATTTTTTTTAACGTTAATTGCACGTGTAACATATATTTTCAGAATTGAGAACATAAGTTTAGTTGCCTGGTTTTCAGTGTTTACAAAGTTAGAATTTTACTGAGTTTTCGTATAAGGTAAACTGTCTTGCTTAGTTTCCTCTACAAATCATTGACATGTTCATCTCAGATTAACTTAGGATCCATTTTTTTTTTTAGTCCAAGCGGGGCACTCTTTACTACTGGCATGAGAAGTAGTTCCTTGGTAGATCATCTAAGTAGATTATGAATAATCGTTGTGCGAATTTTGGTCCTAGATCGGTCAGGTTGTTAGTGACATATCAAGAGTTCATACACGGACAATATGCTGGTGGTGCCTCCAATGTAACATTTTGTACAAAATATTGCTTGTTTTATTGGTATCAATTTAAAAAGCTGACCCTTGGTTAAAAAATTGACTCTTCTGTTACAACTCTCTATAGAAAAGAAAACGCTGGTTCTTAATCAGGGGAAAACAAAGGATTTGGAACTCCATCTTCAGAGCACATTCAAAAATCACTTTATTTAAACAATAATAATGTTGTAAATATTGTTTATGCATGTAGCTATCACATTGTGTCTGCCCTTTTCTTTATCTCTATACTCAACAAAAATAACTGAGAAGTTCCCAAACATGTTTTTACAAGACTGCTTCAAGGATCTTTTACTGTCCCATTCTCACTACTAGGATCCATTTTTTTTTTAAATCCAAGCGGGGCACTTTTTTCTACTAGCATGAGAAATAGTTCTTTTGGTAGGTCATCTAAATACTATTATTGTTTAACATTGCTATACAACTATTAATTGACTGCCAAGGTGATTTGAGGGTACTGTTCAAAGGAGGTCATAAATTTCTTCGTACCTTTGGTTCGATTATGGATAGTCATGTCATATTTTTGTCGCGATATTTTGCTTCTCCTGAAGATGTACCAATGGGAGCCGAGCACCATATGTCATGCTCATGGTCTCACAGTAATTTGTGACAATGAGCATCATATATGATGCTCAAGAACCTGAATAGATTAGTAATTTATGATATCAAGCATGAGCATCATATATGATGCTCATGGCCCCACAGAGAAATAAGCTGAGCACCATATATGGTGCTCATGGCAGTCAACCTGTTTTAACTTGATAAATCGTAAGATACACACAAGAAATATATTCTTAAAATTCTACAATGCAGTGAATTTATAACGCAATGAGACAAAATACAAAGCATACTTAGGGCCTGGCGAATTAAAAGCAAGTAATAGTGTAACATTTACTCCACGCGAAGGAGTTTGGTTTGTATGGAATGATATTTTCTCAATTAATATAGAAACTGAAAATGGTACAGTTCTATCGCTTCTGGCTTTAGTAGAGATATTGGAATATAAATGGAATATATCTTTGGGAGGCTTAATTGATTGCACAAAACAGCCTTTCACTATCTATTGTCGTGTTTACTCTATAGCGATCAGTTAAAACCGGAAGTTGTTGATTTCTGCTATTTCCGGTTTGCGTAGAAGGTTAAGAGAAAAGCTCTTGCTCTTTGTAGATCGATATTGAAACCGGAAGTTGTAACAGATTTCTGTTATTTTCGGTTTTAGTAGAGAGTGAAGGAAGGAAGATTAAGATGCGTAATCAGTTATAGAAATCCACTTTTCGTTACCCATTACTATTGTTGCTCTACAGCGATCAACGTTAAAACCGGAAATGGTTGAACCAACGAACTCGATTCGTGAGTTTTGATTCTCTTTATCCTAACAAAATTGAAGGTGATTCATCAAGAAGCTCTTGAGATATTTTGTGTCTGGAATGGACAGACACATATATATAATTCTTTTCAACAGTGTGGAGACAATTACTGTGTATGGCGAGCATCAACATGTAAAATATCAATAAGAAACAAGTTCGGGAACTTCTCGCAATATCTTTATTTCCTCTTGAATTTATTTACGAATATTTATTAACTTAATATAGGATATTTCATCATTAGCAAGGAACTCCCAAACATATCTGATTTGAGACATTACAAATTGGTGTACAAAATTGATTATTGCAATTTAACCATTAGTTGAATTGCTGTAATTTGTTTACGTTCAAATTGTCTACATTAAAAAATTATGAAAATGACTGAAAAGAATGTTAATTTCTTTGCTTTTAGAATGTCCTGTATGGGTGTTGTTCTTCTTTTCTTTCTCTCTTTTTCTTATCGTAGTGCATGCCTTCCAGACATTTTTCTTCCTTTCTTTTATTTGTATGTGTTTAGTGTCATGTGTAGTTGTGTTCTTCATGAGCTGTCCAGCTTGAAAAAAAAAGTACAGTTCTGTAATTTTTAATTACAAACAAGTAAATAAATACCGCATTTGTTCACTTAATTTATCGCACTTTGTTAATCTATATTTTCCGCTGAAAAAAAATCAGGAGTGCGTAAAATATACAGAATTTTCAATAGAGATCTTATTGGTTTTAATTTAGTGTACAGTAGTTATTGTCATCATTTTGTTGTAATATTGTAACATAGGACTTACGTTGAATTATCAATAAATTGAATTTTTGACAACCATAAGGAATGCAAAGTATGTAGAGAGCTCCTTTGTGGCTAAGCGGTTAGCGTACGTGCCTTTGACGTGGGAGACCCAGGTTCGATATCCGGCGGGAGCTCATGTGGATTGGATTCCACTTTAATCAGTAGATCCCGTCTCATATAGCCTCGCTGCTTAAAGGGACGTAAAACTCACACTCAACTCAACAAAGTATGTAGACGGGATGTAGACAAAGTATGTACCGAGCGAAGTATTTAAGTGGTAGATCGTTGGCTTCGCATTCGGAAGGTCGTAGATTCGATTCCCTCTGCCGACTATCCTGACTGGGGTTTTTCAGGGTTTTCCTCAGTCCTACCATCCAAATGCCGGGATGGTATCTACTAAAACAGGCCCTGTCCGATGCCTTCCCATTGTTATTGTTGTTGTTCGATATCCAGTGTAAAATGGCCTCTGAGCTGTATCTGGTGATTGTTAAATAAATATTAAAAATAAAAATAAAAATAAAAATAAAAATAAAAATGAAAATGAAAATAAAAATAAATAAATAAAATAAATAAACTGAACGTTCTCTGTTAGTACCAAATTTTATTTATTTATTTATTTACTTTGTGGAGACAAGTTTATAACTGTCCTAAATCTTTTACATACTTCGTAGCTATTTCACAGAGAAAATGGTAAAGGAAAAAAATCACATTAGTCTCTCTCCATGTACTCCAGTTAATATTTTTGGCCACTTAGATAGATCGATAATTCTTATACCATATTTCTTGCTAAACAGACAACGTAATCGTAGATTGTTATTATATATTATTATGATTCAGGCAGTAATAAGTTTTAGACCTCTTAGAATTTTCAAAAGCTTCTTGTCTCGTTTCTCTATATATGTATATGATATGACGCGTAGCACCATCTTGCTTTGCAACTTAAACGATCGAAATTTTTAACAATAATTGGGAGAAAGAATAACACTTCTCACACATAAATATTACATATATACAGAGTGTTTCAAAACAACACCGACAACGTTTGGGAGGTGATTCCTGACACCAAGATAAGACAAAAAATATAGACCAACCTGGATGCAAAAATCTGGTCATTTCGGAGCTATAGGCTACCGAAAACATGAAAAAATGAACTTTAATGGTCCATAGCTCCAATACAATGGGACCTGCCGTAGTCTGATCAAGACTTCAATTGCAAACTGGTATGTATCCTATCCAAATATCTATATTTCTGAATCCTGCAGTACTTCCGCAACGATTTTTATAGAGGTAGTTCGTGAGTACTTCAAATTATATGCCCATAGCCAAACTTCCTCTATAAAAGTTCTTGCCGAAGTACCTTAGGATTCTGAAACACGTGTTTTTAGATAGCGCACATATTAGTTCTAAGTGGAGTCTTGACCCGACTGCGGTAGGTCCCATAGTTTTGGAGCTATGAACCTTTAAAGTTCACTTTTTCATGTTTTCAGGAGCCTATAACTCCGAAAGGGAGCATTTGTGCACCCAGGTTAGTCTATACTTTTTGTCTTATCTTGGTGTCAGGAATCACCTCCTGAACGTTGTCAGTGTTGTTTCGAACACATTCTGTATATGCATATAAATGTTCGTAATTAATTTCGGACGTTCTATTTGTGTGGAATTTATGGAAATTGAAATTCTCTTAATGAAGAAGGCATTTTATCTTCCAATCAGCCTATAGTTTAGTATTTTCAGGAATATTTAACAGCATATTATACCAACATCAATTAAGGTTTCCTAGCTTGACATTCGCAATTTTTTTCTCCTTCATAAATTTGTCAACAGCATTCTGAGTCATAATACCTCAACATTTTTACATACTTCTGAATTATCTCTAGCACCATTTGAGGACATTTTTCTTCAATTTTTAGATTTCTTGAACGAACGATGATTTTTTCCCAAGCTCAGTGTAGCCAGACTGTGTCAATCTTTGTGTTTGTAAAAGAAGCATTCGAGATAGGTTGAATTTGCAGTTTTTCACGGAGAACAATATTAACTTGAACTATCAAGAAAGAATATCACATTTCTCAGTTATCCTAATTTTAATCCCTGTGTTCAGCTTTAAACTTCCAAATCACGTTTAAAGTAATAAAAATCGCACTTTTATGTCCTAAAATATGAATCGAGGTCAAATTAATTGTTAACTTCCTGTCATCTTTAATTGATCCAAGATTAAAATAGGAAAAGAAATTAGATTCGTTAAGAAGTTTCTAAATATGGGATCCTCTAATTTTCACACGTTAAGGTGTAAAAGCCGAATGTACCGTAGAGTTGCATTAATAGCATTCCCGTGCTGAACTTATTCCCGTCTGAAACACATTTAACAGTTCAGTTGCATCTTTTCGATCTCCGAATCCAATGCAAGGTAAGCTTAAATACATGAAAAATAGACAAAAAGTTGAGCGAATAGAAAATGAAATGAAATTTATACTTTCGTGTCATTGTTAATCTAAAGGAAACGGGTGATTGCAAGTGAAATGAGGGGACACATTGACCCAGTGGTGGAGGGTTCCTCTGATGCGTAGGGTTCTTGGTTCTGTCCTTGACCTAGTAAGTTTGTGGTGGACAACATCGTGCCCATGGATTTTCTCAGGGTACCCCCGTTTCCTCCCACAATTCCACTCTACCAGTTCTTCCATCATCATTCACTTGTCTTAATCATTTGCCTCCTTTAGCGTAAAGGGCATAATCATGGAACGTTAAAGTAAAAGATGTTATTTGAAAGTGAATGAGTATATTGGTGAAAACGGCAGAACGCCTACTCTATAGAAAACCCACAGAAACGATGTTGTGCACCATAAACTCACGTAGCCGGAGATCGAACAGAGATCCCTCACACCAGACGTGAGCTCTCTACCACTTAACCCCCATATTCCAATTAATTGAACAGAAAAGAGTCGCAATTTAATTTGACATTCGATTTTTGCAGTTAACCAGATAATATTTAAGTCTCTCAAAAATGTATAAAGTACCGCGGTGGCTCAGCAGTAAAGCGTTTATCTCTGGTGCCTGGGGTCCCTAGTTTGACCCAAACTCGCGCCAAGTGAACTTTGTGGTGGGAAAACACTGTGTGCGTGGGATTTCTCGAGATTATTCTATTTCCTCCCACTTTATTCAATTCCACCATTTCATTCATTTCTCATCATCACCATGTCCTTTAGCCTATATGGCATAACCGTGAGACGTAAAACTGAATTATTTCATTTTAATTTCAATATCTACAGTCCTTCATATGTGAAAATCTGGTAGCACATTTGATTTCATTTTCTTTTCTAACTTTGGCTCTGTTATTTCAGGAGTTTTTCAATAGAAACATCAGCACAATTCATATTGTAGGACCTGGAAGTAAGGAAGTGAACATGAAACATTTATTATAAAATTTGTCTTTTGCTTACTATTACCAAAAATGTATATAAAGTACTTAATTATTTCTATTAAAGATCATACAAATTGACAATTAAATAAACATCTTGGTTTATAATTACAGAAGGGTTCTACCGGCATGTTGATATTGACAGAAGAGGAAAAGAGAACTCTGGTCGCAGAAGGCTATCCAATTCCTACGAGGCTCCCACTCACGAAGGCAGAGGAAAAATCGCTAAAGAAGATCAGGAGAAAAATTAAAAATAAGGTATGATTTTATTTGATTTTATTTATTTACTGATTATTTAATCGTCTAAGACAATCATTAATATATGAATTAACTGATGTACGTGTGACATAAGAAAGTTTTGTTTATTTTTATTAATTAATTAATTAATTACATAAAATCAATCTAAAAAGTTTTTAGAAATATTGGAGTGCTGTAAACATTAATTTTCCTTGTGTTATTTATAGTTAATATCTATATTTTGTATACTAAAAATACCACCAAAATAATAATAATAATAAAAATCCTTGATCTCTACTTAAGCACCCTTTTATTAATTTAATCGTATACGTTTTACAATCTAGATTTTTTTAAAAAAATAAGTATGATTTCATCGAGTAATGGACACTGAAGATTAAACAATTTAAAATCTTCAAATGAATTTCTCATAGGTGGTATTTCGGTAATTTGAGCGCAGGTAAGCATTTACAAAGTGTGATCAAAAAGTATGCTGAATGTAGTTGCACAGTGACATCTATAGAAGTTGTATTCATTTCAGCTAGTAAGCCCGGTAGCTTAAACTTTTGGTGCAGTCAATGACGAGTTTGAACGAGTTTTGACAAGATAGTTGGCTTCCAGAGGCAGAAGAGTGAGGACGTGTTAAGAGTGTCTGTCCCACGCCAAGATTAAGTTTTGTTCTAAGCTGCAAAAAAGTGCCAAAAAATCTCATAAATTGTCAAAGTCAGTGTATGGCGATGAAGCGATTGCATTGAAGACTGTTTACAAGTGGTAGGAGCGATTCAGAAGCTGCAAGGGGTCGATTGGAAACGAGCAACGATCGAAACGTCTTTCGACGTACAAAAGAAAAAAAATGCACTTATCATTGGTTCAAGCAGGCGAGTGACTATTCGAGACCTTTCCACACAACTAAATATCTTGTATGGGTCCGTGAAAAGCTTTTAACCGCCGATTAAAGGCAAATGGCTTCCTTCTTCACTATGAAAATGCGCCGTGCCACACCTTGCTTTTGATCCGCGAGTTTTTGGCCGAAAAAATATTCACGTCTGTCCACATTCGCTGTGCTATCCAGATATAAAAGTATGTGACTTCTGGTTCTTCCCAAAAATTAAAACCTTGCTTAAAGGAAAACGTTTTGACACCATTCCTGACATTAAGAGGGCCACAACAGAGCAGCTAAACGCCCTTCCAAAAGAAGCCTTCCAGAAATGCTTCCAGTCATGGATTCAACGTTGGGATAAATGCACTGCTAGCAAAGGACAGTACTTTGAAGGAGATTAAATCAAATCCATGTAAACTTATTACTTTATTTCTAATAAAATTATTCACCGTATTTTTTGATCACAACTCGTAGTTTATGGGCATAGGAATAAGTTACATACATGCATACATGCTTCTTCATATATACATTATTTCAATATAGACTTAAACAAGACCACACATCATGTGACGCTGAAATTATCAACCCATCAAGTGGATTAATGTAATAATAATTCACAATTTAGTTTTTTTGCTGTTAACGAAGTACATGTAATAGTGTTTTTTTTTCTTTCTTAGAATTGAAAATTTAGTATTACTCGAATCCACGAACACACATAAATTTCTTACGAGTCATACACCGATGATGATGATAAATAGTAATTGAAACCATACGATTGAATTAATAAAATGGGTGTTTAGTATTTCATTTAAAATATGCATCCTGTCAGTGTGTATTTAGAAATTACAACCAAAATGTTATTTTGAACTTGGAAATTGATTTTTAGAAGTTTTAGCTGCCATTTGCACGAATAAATATATTATTAATATTAACTTGGTCTTTTTTTTTTTTTTTTTTTTTGGTGTGTGTGTGTGCACATTCCTGCTGCTTGTAAATTACCATTTTACCCAAGGAAGTGTTACTATGAAGGATTTAAATCAATTTTAAACTTTTCCTCCATTTTTATGTGTGCATATCCTTGCTACTTGTAAATTACCTTTTTACCCAAAGAAGTATTCCTACGAAGAATTTAAATCAATTATATAAACATTTTCTAAATTATTATTTTTTTTTTGTCTGTGTGTGTGTGCAGACCCTTGCTACTTGTAAAATTACCCTTTTACCCAAAGGAGTATTGCTACGAAGGATTTAAATAAATTATTTAAACGTTTCCTCCATTTTTTTTTTGTGTGTATGCAGATCTCGGCGCAGGAGAGTCGAAGAAAAAAGAAGGAATATATGGATGCGTTAGAGAAAAAAGTAGAAGCGCTTACCTCTGAGAATAACGAGTATAAGAAGAAGATTGAAACATTGGAGGGGACCAATGCCAACCTACTTAGTCAGTTACAGAAACTACAAGCCATGGTTGCCAATTCTTCCAACAATAACACTAGTAGCAGCAAAGTCAATAAAACCACAGGAACCCAAACAATAACTGAGTCCACAGTAGTAAGTAGCTCCTAAGTTATTTTCGGTTACTTTTGAACAGAACTTTTAAACAATACTAGCGATAAAGAATTAAATGTAATGAAAATTGCTATAGAGATTTTTTTTTTTTCTGTACCTGGGTCGGGTCTTGGCCTTCTCTGCAATCATTCCTTCGAGTTATGTTTGTTAGATAATTTAATTTTCACACGCATAAAAGTGACATTTCTTTTCAGTGGGCCTTCACAGAATTCAAAGTGTAAACTCAGCGCCTCTGTTTTGCTAATCTATCTATTACAATGTTACAATAGCAATGAAAACGCCTGAGCTCCAATCTCTAACTTTGGATTTCAAACCTTTGATTTACGGTTATTTGTGATTTCACGTTTAACAAAAACAAATATTTTAAAGTATGTGTACTTTAAATAAATTATTTAAATACATCTTTTTCATAAAGTTTACGTTTTAAAATTATTGTTCAAAACCTTTGTATTTTAATAAGCCTTCTCCAA
Source organism: Thermobia domestica (assembly GCF_964235325.1). Classification (NCBI taxonomy): domain Eukaryota; kingdom Metazoa; phylum Arthropoda; class Insecta; order Zygentoma; family Lepismatidae; genus Thermobia; species Thermobia domestica. The sequence goes on along the minus strand of NC_137467.1, from coordinate 30,810,463 downwards.
AATCAATGCAAATGAATTGTGCTACCATCTTTGGGAGTTCTTTTAAACTATATGTTTTTGGACGTTTATATGTTTGTGGCCAATCCTTTCGACAATGAGATCTCGGAAACTACAGGCTCTAGAAAGATGACGTTTTCACTGATTGATTGCAAATTTTGCATAGATTGTCCACTTCTAATTGAATATTTAAAATACATGACCATTATTTCTTTATTACATTTTTATGGGTACACTGGAAGTGTTGAAATTAAAAAAAAAAAAAAAAAAACTAAACTAAAGCATCATATCTTACGCATTATACATTCCAACACCATATTGTTGTATATAGGTGTTGTATATGTCTCAGGCGTTTGCTTCATGGACAAATAATAATGAAGAAGAAAGGATAACCATTTCTCCAGTCTAAGATGAATCTTTACTTTTGGAGTGTCTTGCCCAATAAACACCATATATAACTGACATTATAATTAATTGTGTATGTAATATATTTGCTTATTACATAATGCATGCAAGAAGAAACCACTGATCATATATGAATTAGAAACTTCAACCGGAAGTAGGCTCAAATCTTGCAAACGGTGCGAGATATTGAAAAAATAATCGAAAAATCTCGTCTTTATAGTAACGTTTGCCGATTTTTATCACATCTTTAACTTTCGTCTGTAAAGGGATCGAGGATTTTCTGACAGAGGGTGCACCAATAACTACCAATACATTTGAATTAAATTTAAATTTTTTAAATGCCTTTAGGCATCTGTGGTATGAATAAGGAATTTATCTGGAAGTACTACGATTCTGTTTTCGGTAAATCCTTTTCCTTCAAAACCTGCAGAAAATTGACTTAAGCTATTGCTTTTGCAAAACTCTGCTTTCTTTTAAGCCCGGAACGGAAACCTGACATGAAATGTTCGGAAAGTATTGCTATTTTCACTGCTAGCTTCTCACTTTAGATAATGTGTATTCACAACGAAGGGGGGTGGGGTGCACATGATACGATGTACACCCCCCTAAATCCGGCCCTGTGTACATATGTTGTGAGGAATAACAAGGAGATTCATGCTCATATGTGAATGATGAGCTGTGTAAAGAGCGAAGGTTCAGCTAGTCTATATATTAAAATGCTAGGTTTATATGTTTTTCCACAATCCTTTCGGCAATGAGATCTCGAAAACCATAAGTGCTAGAAACGTGCCGTTTTCACTGGTCGATTCCAAATTTTGTGTAGATTGTCCAGTTCTCATTCAAATTTTCAAAAACCGTATCGTTATTGTTCTATTCAACATTTTAGGGGCCGTTTTGCGCCCTAAGATTAACATTGTTGCAGGCCGAAACCACGCCAGTAGAGAAGTATGGCGAGTTGACGGACATTGCAGGCGCTTTGCTTAACTCTGAATGGCAAAACCTATGGCATGCTGGCAACTTCAAAAGCCTCAAGGACACAATGAGGCGTACTCGGACGGATATGCATTTATTAGAAAAAAAATATTTCCATTTGATATCGCGTTAGCTCTACAAATTTGCTGCAAACTCACTCCAACATCTATGCATAGCAATCCACTTCCTTTGTGAGTCTCCTATCCTTTATTTGTGTGAGTAAGGATAGGAGACATACACAGTAGGAAGGAGATTCATGGTCATAACAGAACGATGCGCTGAGTAGACAGCGCAGGTTCAGCTAGTTTTAATAAAACACGACATACTAATTGGTTCAGGACTAGAATAGAATATTTTTATTGTCTTTAAATCTGTATACAGACAATAGACAACGTCAAATGAAGTTATAGAAGCGCTTTTTTTTTTTTTTTTTTTACCTGTATCAATATACCTTTATCTTCCTCAAACTCCTTAACATTATAATAGGATACAACAGCAACTAACCAATCATACACTTTATTTTTAAATTGAGTAATAAGTAATTTTGCGTATGTATTGGCAATCTGTTCATAAATTTTATACCTTGTACTTTATAGCAGATTTTTTTTTTTTTTTTTTTGATAGCCTGCTATACGATATATTAACTTGTTTAGCAAATCTTGTATAATATGGATGAACATCTTGTCTACGCTGCATATCTGACATATTTTGTTTTACATATACTAAAACCTTATATATACAGGATTTAGGATTTAGATTTCTGCGCTCTCGGCATCTAAGGCCATTTAGCCCGTCACGTTTGAGAGATAACGTCTCTCGGGAATCATACTATCCGGGGAAAGGAAGGAAGGAAGCGGCCTAGGACCTATAAGTTAGGTACCACCCCGGCATTTGCCTGGTGTGAGTGAGGAAAACCCAGGAAATCCTCATTCAGGGTGGCTGGCCTGAAAAAGCGTATTACACTTTTTCGACCGAGAGGCTCCACCGGGAATCGAACCCGCACCGAAGGCGAGAACGTTAGCGACTACGCTATGCGGGGCCACACCTTATATACAGTATATACAAATTAACAACAGCAATAATTTTTAACTTACAGAACAAAGGTTTACAGTGTTCTTTATATGATGCACCACTAACTATTCTAATAACTTTATTATTATTTTTTTAGTAGCAGGACCTCATTTGTGTAGTTACTGTTACCACAAAACAATATTCTACTGTCCTTTGAGAAAAAGCATAATATGCTGATCTTGTAGTTGTTCGGAACTATATCTCTTAAATTTCGCATCAAACTTATTATTCTCGAATGTTATACATACCTATTCTATATGTGCTTTCCATGTTAATTGTCTATCAAGAATGATACCAAGAAATTTTACATTCTTTGATACTATCGGACACTCATTCAATGAAAATAGTAGTTTTATTTTCAATATTTTTTTTTTTTTAAAAAGCCCGTTTGCCTTAAACAATTCCTTGATTTCTATAAAGGTTTTCTCATTGAATATTATTAGCTAGCTGTGTAAGATTATTGCTGGTGTTTAGCAAGAGTGTGTCATCAGCATAACGAAGAGATTTAGCTGAAATATTCATTGGTAAATCATTTATCATCAATATAAACAATAACGGTCCGAGTACAGAACCTTAAGGGACCCTTATTTTATTGGAATGCTATCCGATTTCCTTCCATTGATATTAACAATCTGAGTGCGACCTTTTAAGTATGTTTTAATAAAGTTCAGATTTTTATCTTGAAAACCATAACACTCTAATTTTATTTAATATTATGTTCTATACAGTCAAAAGCCTTGCTTAAGTCACAGAAAGTGGCCAATGTAAAACTTTCATTTTCAAATACCTCATGTATACATTTTAATATACATATTAACACATATTATTTAATAATTGCCGAACTTTTCAATGAGAATTTCCATCTTTCTCAAAGACGTTTTCTTAAAACGTCTGGAATTCACGATCATCTCAAAAGTTTCATCTTGGTACAGAATCTTGAACCAACTACTCTTTTTTCGTGTAATCTAGGAAGATCATTCCATGTGCGTAGCTTACTTATTACTAGTCATATAATATTTACGAATTTAAGTATATATATATATATATATATATATATATATATATATATATATACACTCATTAATTGCGCTTTAGTTCTTTCCTCAATAATAATTTTATTCCCGATGTTGGCTTTTACGGGATGTTGGTGAATGCCCGTAAGAAAAATTGGAAAAAAATTATTATTTTTCATTAATTTACCGGAAAGAATTAAAGCTCAGTCAATGTGATTATTCTTTCATTTGTTATGTATTATGAAATAGTGCAAACTTTTTCGTATTATTTACGAAATACTTTTCAGTCTGTACACCTATCTGTTCATACACTGCCGCTCTTTTAACCACAAGAAAGTTCCACTTAAGTCGATTGCACTAAGGTTGTTGATTTAACTTCCTTGTCTTCTCTAGAACATCTTATTAAATATTGATTCTAAACTAAGGAAAGAAATCGTTGGTTTTGACTCTTTTAAATGATTATTATTTCTTGTCAAGATGGCTTTGCTTGTTTTTCTTCGTTTATTTAATAAACAGTCTGAGAGCGTTTTCGTCGTGAGAAACTTAACAATTACCAGTTGCTTTAAGAATCATAATAACATCGTGAGAACTACGTTTAAAATATGTTACACTGCAGTTGGTACTAATATATATGTTTATTGTTTGTTTTTCTAATTGCGTTCACTGCACTTTGCACAAGAGTGTAAACCAATCATTTCATTCCTCTAAAGACTTGGTTGAAACTTGAGATGCATAGACGTGAAAGTCATTAAACAAGAGTTTTTTTTCTATTTTACTAATACAAGTGAGGATGTGAATTATAATACCAGTGGCGTATTTAGGATTTTGTTTCGGGGGCGGGGGACTATGCACAACACATGAATAAGCACTTATATTTTAATCGATTATCTACTAATTCACTAATTCACTAAGAAAAAAACGTGAAACTCGTATGTCGGTGGGCGATCCCCCCCCCTTCCGATAGGCAAATCTGAAATGACGCTCCTGCAAACACACATTGAATATTTGGAATCTCATTTCAACTTAACTGATTTCATTTTAGAAAACAATGAAAATATTCAGTTTTTTTTTTATTATTATTATTATCTGAAAGAAAATGTTGAGACAAATTGAAGCAGAAATATGCTGATTGCAGTTTTAATGGCAAAAATTGCAGACTGGTGAATCTTATATGATATGATACCCACAAAAATTTAGCGGTGAATCTAACCTTTTTTTTTCTATTCATAGAAGAAAAGAGAAACGTCCTCTTGACCTACCTAATTTCCCGGGCTATTTATTCCGTCCCTCTTGATTTTCTTTAATTCAAACATTTACTTTTCTTTATAACTAAACGATGTAAATATTCCTTTGCTATAATAACTAAAGTCCCGTTATGTTGATATCCGTGGAAGTTCGTGTGGAACACAAGTTTCGCTTATCAGCTCTTTTTTAGTTTCGGTGTTACTGACGACGGAGGACTTGAATCACAACTAACAACGGTTGAAAGTATGATAGGAGAAACGAAAGAAAGCAACAACTAAGAAAAAGAAACAAAAAAGTAGAATGGACGAAAGAAAAGAAAGAACTCAGTTCTTACATGGAATAAAATTTGACAAATACAGTATTATTTCTGAAAAAAGAACTAAGAAAATGGAAAGAATGAAATTTTTAGAAATGGTAAGAAGGATTATTGTTATACGTGGAATGCGTAAACACTAATAAATTTATTACAACAAATTTATTTTGAAGGGAGAGGGCCTTGAGCCCGATAGCCCCTCCTAAATATACCACTGTGTAATACCTTGATATACTTACCAACTGTTCAATCAAGTCATCAGTTTCCGTGCCTCTTGCCACACAATTTCCTTAATAACACATTCTTTGGTACACTTTTAGCTACATTTCATTGTAAGTTTGAGACAGTGCATGCATCAGAATTCAGAGGCAAATAAATATACAGGAGTTACTCAGCTTACCCTTATAAAGTCGATTGTATAAAGACGATATAATGTCAAACGTGGATACTTAGATAAAATGTATACTACACAGTTCGCTTTTAATGTTCTTGCTTTCTGCGTGCGTAGTCCGTAGTTCGATCCCGGGTAGCGTGTTAAGTCTCTGATGAAAACATTCGATTCCCGGTGAGGGCGTTAAGCTACGGATAAAAACACCTTCGATTACCAACAAAGGTGATAAACCTAGAATAAAACACATTTGATTCCAACCGTGGATGTTAAGCCTTGAGTAAAACACCTTCGATTTTTTGTGAGAATGTTAAATCTCGGTAAAGACGTTTTTGATTCTCAGTGAGGACATTAATCCGTGGATAAAGACACAAGCTTAGTCATGTAGTTGTGTTAAAAAATCCAATTTATTAACTAATTAATTTAAATTCTAGAATTACTTGAATTAACTAGGGCGTTCCAAATACTGATTTTCCACACTTCCACAATAGCTTAGAGCTCTGGAAGGAGACATTTCAAACATTCGTTTGTTGAGGGGTTTATTGACGTTTTTGCGTGACTCAAGGTTTCGTATATTTCGAGTTTTCTTTTCTTTCTTCTTCTTCTTCTTTTTTTCTCCGAAACACATGATGTATATTACTTTCAAGCCTCGAATGGTTTGTCGACGAAGTGAAGAGAGGTTATAAGAAAAGAAACATGTGTCCCAGTGTACGCTACGTGAAGGAGTTTGATTTGATTTTTAGTATACCAAACTTTTAAACAAGATAAATCTTAGCAAGGGCAGGCTTAAATTTTGTACTTTTTCCCCAAATTAAATTAAGTGTACTTTAATAAGATGAATGAATATCTGATTAAAAAAAATAGTGTTTAAATTTGTCGAGTAAAGTCATTTAGTTTTATTTTGGCATTATTTTACCATGGGCAGATTAGTATTTTGCCTCGTGAGTATTATACTAATCCGGTCATCTCAACAATACTTCTATAGTTTATAAAGCAATGATAATATTCATAATTACTCCCGTAGAAAATAGATGGGGACCCGATTTTTGATTGTCCATATCTTGGGATCAGCTGGATGGATCACCTCCTCAATGAATTCGATTCCTACCTTTTTACCCTTGTACATCCTAAGTCAAAATTAATGGTGATCCACATGGGTGCACCCACGGATAGGTCCCCCGGATCTGGACCACCCAAACTTACCAACTCAACATGCATTTTTACGCTTTCTCAATAAAACTGTATTTGTTTTTACAGAGAAATGGTTGATGTGGCATGAAAATTTTATCTTACACTTCATCTGTACTCTTTCTTTTATAAAAACAATTTAGTTCTATTATTTTTATGAAAATAGAGTTGGAAGTATTTTACAATTACTTATCGTCTATTTGGATGAGAATAATGCCCGTTCAATAGTACACAGACGTAGTGGCTTGTAGTATTGGACCCCTCTCCCAAAGCTTGGACCCCTCCCAACAAAAAATTCTGGGTGCGCGTCCCTAACAGCACAATATGTGCTAGGCATGTGCCCTTTAGGTATCCCAGCTACTTTTTAGGTACCCGACACTTGACACATATGATATTCATGTGCTAAGTATGTACTTCATCTACCTACAGTTCTAGGTACTTGTTACACCTAATTGATATTTGCAACTATGTATCACAAATATAGCATTTATATACCTGGCTCAGTCTCGCACTGTAACAGTCATTTGTTTTTATGTCGTCACTTGGGACATATATCTGTCATATTCTAGGTACGTCCTTTAGGTACATACTGTTTCAGATACCCTAACAGCACAAGCTGTGCTAGGCATGCGTCATTTAGGTGTTCTAAATTCATCTCCCACATTTAATGCATTTGTTGCTTCTTTTTCTAAGCGATTGTGTACTACAAGCAACAAACGCATCAACTTTATTAGATGGCCACTGTCGCCGATCATTTGAAAGTGAATATGGAAGAACCATGAAATAAAGTAAATTGACACTCGTCATTTTGTTATAAAATTACATGGCGAGTAGATTTTATCTGATCCCAAACGGTTATCGTCGAATACGTATACGCGATTAAAGGAGCACTCTTATTAGCCAAATTTAAAAGAGCTCAACAATTTATTCCTCTTTAAGCGAAGAGCACGCGGCTAGTAATCTAAAGGTTGGTGGTTCGCGCCCACCCTAGGGTACCTGTTTTTTAAGTGTTCTTTAGACTCACCTTAATGTAAACACATTACGCATATAGGCAATTTAACGTATTTTGGGGGAGTAATTTAGTGGTTTATTGACGATTACGACATGGGGAACATACCTAGAACATACTAGGCACGTTCTCCAAGTACATGTCAGGCATGTGCTTAGGGGTGGACATAGACTGTGACTATCACTTGCCATCCATGTGATTTCTCTCTCAAAGGTGCATAAGGCACATACTGGACACATTCCCATGTACCTGAGGGAACATGATCGGCATATGCCTGCTATGTAATTGTGCTGTTAGGGGTCCGGTGATCCATCAGTTAGCTTTTCAGATTTTGTATCTTCCAGACTGATACGTGGAGAGGCAAAGTGAATATATAAAGGAGAATTTGGTAAATTCCTTAAAAAGGTAATGAGATGTTGTATGCTATACTGTCAGACATTTTAAATGCTACAGACAGATCTTGACAATCAATCAGGCATCTCTGTTTTTATTTTCTGTCTCGTCTTGTCTTGTTTTTTCACTCCATAGATGAACTGGTTGACTGATATCCACCCAAATCGGACCGTTTTATTCAGTAACTTTTTCTCTTTCCATTCAACTTTCCACACTTTCTCGTCAAACAGTTTGAACATTAAAAACTAAATATCTATTTTATTATATTTACTTCATTCATTTTTCATTACCTGAACTAGGGCATGTCAAAGTGTGCCAATCTAACCATAAATATAATGGTCTTATTCAAACCTAATAATAAATTGTGTGTTTAAACATTTCGCAACTTGAATATAATATTTGTAGCTACTTGAATACGTTGACTCCAATGTGTATGGAATTTGATAGACACGGCTCTCCCGTGCAACGCCGCGTTTATAATTTTCCATACGCAAACAATATATTGCACTTTTGTCGCGTTCGTTCTATAGGTATGTATGCAATTATGTACATATGGCGTAGAAGTCTAAATTTAATTAATGTCCACGCCGCGTATATGCAAAACCATACACAAAGAAAATTACACATTTATGGGGCTGAGATAAAGAAGAAGACAAAGTATTAGTGGCGGACTGTTGCCCGTGGCGCACAGGTGATCATCGTGGCAGTCAAGGTGTTAAAAACATAATGAACATTTTTTTTTTTTTTTTTTTAATTTTTAATTTGCACATTCATTTTCATGTTCACTGAAAACATATAAGGTGTACAAACATCTGGGGTTAAGTTCCAAAGTTGGTCGTCCGATTCTAGCAAAATTTTGAAAATTTATCGGGAAGAAATGTATAATTTGCTTGTTTGTGTGTTTGATAATGTGGCAAGAGAGCGTAACCTTTTTATTTTTCTTTATAAGTACTAGTTATAAACATGGAACTATTTGGCAAGCGGAGGGAACTACTTTGCGCAAGGTTACCGCATGGTTAAATTGTGACAAAGTAACGAACATTTGTGCTCTGAAGACAGGTGCAGGTATTCAAAGATGTTCTAGTTCGTATTCTTACGCAGAGACGAGGAATTGCACTCTATTAATTTTAACAAAATGGGTCCAAATTTTCCTAACTCTAAGCTAACCCGACCCTACTTATCTCTACCCTACCATACTCTATTATACCCTTTTAAAGCGGTAAAAATTGATGATTTTTAATTACGCTGTTATTACGCTTTTTGTCGAAAACCAGGCGAACGACCAACTTCGGAATAAATGATAACATTTGCAATATTTCAAGAACTACTCGGTATTTTTCTACTTCTGGCAGTAAAGATTGGTACAGTACTTTGTTTTCCACATATTCCTATTTCTTACATTTTTTATTGTTGGGATCTTATAAAGGTGTGGATCTTTTGTCAAATGTACTCAAAAATGTACAACTTAGAAAGTAATTAACGTAATTGGGTCTTTAAAATATACTTACAGTTTTCCAATATTGACTTACTTGCATTTAAACAAAACCCTTTCTTCTTAAATAATTAATACTTTTCTGGTCAGAGTATATACTTATTTATTAAAATTAAAACTAAGTCGTAATAGTTTCAATAACTTAACGTTATCTTCATCAGACGTTAACTGGCAAAAATATCTTCATAATATTAAATTAATATTTGGAATAATTATTAAAATAATAATAATAAAAGAAAAAAGTGAAAATAATAATTATTATAAAAACAATCATACTAAAAATTTAAGATGAAACAGTATTTTTTTTCACTTTTAACACATACGTTTATTCTTCAATATTTTGACTATAATTTTTCTTTGTATTGTAAATAGTATTTGTCTATATCGTCATCATTCTCGCTTTGCTGTCTATTCTAAGTATTTCCAAAACATGCTAAATCCATTTGGTAGAATTCTTCAGAAAGGGCAAAAAAAACCTATATCTTTTTACATTGAAACACTATGGCAAGTGATATTTCAAACAGAATTTACCAAAGAAAATAACATGTTTTGACAAAAAATAATTACAAAATTTAACGTAAGAGGTTCCATAGTATACTCTTCCGTATTAAATTCAAAATCGGACATTTTTGGATTTAGCATGTTTTGGAAATACACTCCTCAGTTTTATCATGAAGAATTAACCGGCTAACCCTGATTTAGACAACTTATACAGAGGGTTTAGTGCTGCATTCCCGAATATTATTGTAGACATCTTTTTAATACAATTATTTGGTCATTGACATATAAAGTATGAGTTTTTTTTTTTTTTTTTTTTAAATTAAGCTGTTATTCAACACAAGCATGTAGACAAATTTAACAATGCAAGACAATTTAACAATATATGTGTAGAAACATAGACTATGAGAACAATAATATTGGAAATTGACAACACCTACGGAAAAATTGTTGCGATATATAAAAGAATTAGCAAATGAACATAATTACAAGAGAAACATATATAGGTTAATTTAAAATGATTAACAATTGTCGAGAAACTTTAAAACAACAGCACTTTTAAATTTTCGCTGAGATGATTACAGAAAAAAGATCCCCTCCAGTATAACAGTAAATTATAACAATACCTGATTGTTACGTATTCAAAAATTTTAAAATTATAAAATGAAACTAGTATTAACCATAAAATGAAACAATTAAAATTATACAACAATATTAATTTAATATTATGAAGGTACTTTTGCCTGCTAACGTCTGATGAAGATAATGTTAAGTTATTGAAACTATTACGACTTACTTTTAATTTTAATAAATAAGTACATACTCTGGCCAGAAAAGTATTAATTATTTAAGTTTTAGAGTCAAGATGGGTGAAGTTACATGTGGGTTAACTTTCTTTTTAGGTGCATCTAAATAACTCACGCATTTTACATTTTCTTTAACAAAAGTCTTTTATTAAACTATTAAAACAGTTAGGTATTTAGGTGCGTCTAAGAAGAAAGAAAAAATAAAAGTTGTGTTTGTGTGTAAGTACGTTATACCATTGAGAAACTGTAAATATGTTTTATAGACTCAGTTACGTTAATTATTTTCCGAGTTATAAACTTTTGAGTACGTTTGACAGAAGATGTACACATCTAAAATAAATAAATAAATAAACTTCAATAATGATTTATGTGAAAAACAAGAACATATGGAAAAATGTAGCAATATTTACTGATGGAAGAAGATAAACCGAGTAGTAGTTTTTGAAATGTAGCAGATATTATGCATTTTTCTGTATTCAGAGAACATGGATGTAATTGTGAAACATCATTGATATTATATATATATATATATATATATATATATATATATATAGTTAGTATGAATTTTGTTTTTCGAAAGACGATGAGAAAAGTAAATCACTTAAATTCTTTTTTCTCTCTCTCGAAGATTATGTAAATGTATTGCGATTGTCTCTGATCATAAGTTTTGTGTAAATTATGTTTTACAAATTCAAAACAGCTAAAAATAATCTCCCTCTGTCAGCTGTTTTGTTAGGTTATAATTATTGTTTATATCAAGTAATCGTCTATTGTTTTAAAAGTGTGCTCTAAAGATATCTTCTGTATCCTGTTACAGATTTGTTGAAAAAAGCCATTTTAAACGTCGAATTTTCGCTAACTGCTGTCATCGTTGTTAAGGTATAGTTAAGAAAAAAGGGGTTTAGTAGAGAAAGATAGGATAGTGGGGAGAATTAATTACGTAAGTGATCTCGATAACTAGATTAACACAGTCATTAAATGTTTATTTAATCTCCACTCATACTATTTTCACTGAATATCTTTATTCTTACCGATGTCTTATCAATACTGACAACAGTCAGCGAAAATTCGACATTTAATATGTCTTTTTGAACAAATTCATTAACAGGATACAGAAAAGCATAGATGAGTACCTTTTGAGTTTACACATTTATAACGCAGTTCTTTAAGTTCTTACACCAACAGTCAGGGGCGGATCCAGGACCGACTTCTGGGGGGGGCGGTGGGTTGTCATCTGCTACTTTTAAGGGCTCGAAACTTTGGGATGGGTTTTATTTATATATATAAAATAAGAAATTTTCCTCTTCTGGGGGGGGGGCGATTGCCCCGATCGCCCCTCCCTGGATCCGCCCCTGCCAACAGTGGACTATTGTTTTATTGTAAATTAATAAACATAATTGAAATAATCTTTCTTCTTTCCATAGCGTCAAATGCCATACCCTGTAACTCGAAGCTCTGTCAAATAGTTTGTTATTCACTGTGATGTTCGTGGAGTGTATAGTGTGCTGTTGTTGCAAGTATGGGTAAGTTAACTATTACTTTTCTGTTTTTTTTCTTTTTTTTAAAAAATTCTTTTATTGTTTTAAGTTATTATTACGAAGAGAATTATTACCTGGGGCATAGCGAACCGTCCACACTAAAATAGGTAATTTAACCCTTGACAGGGACTAACTAAACTAACTAACTCTATGGCCTATGGAACCCGGAGGTTCAATGCCGCGTTCACAAAAACTCTCCATTGACTTCTATCCTTAGCCAACTGGATCCAATTTCTACTTTGTATTCCTATTTCCGCAAGATCCATCTTAATGTTGTCCTTCCATCTGCGCCTAGGTCTTCTTAATGGTTGCTTTCTAATTGGTCTTCTAGTTAAAACTTTGAAAGCTATCCTTCTTTCTTCCATCCTGGTTTCATGACCTGCCCACCTAAGCATCTTAGATTTGATTACCCTAACAATGTTTGGTAAACGGTATAAATTACGTAGTTCCTCGTTATAAAGTTTCCGCCATTTTCCATTCCCGTTCCTCTTTGGTCCGAATATTCGTTTCAGGATCTTGTTCTTAAATACTTTCAGTCAACGTTCTTCCCCTCAGAGTAAGCGGCCATGTTTCACAACTATACAGGATAACAGGCACGATTATTGTTTTATAGCTTCAAATTCCTCGACAGAATTCGCGACGCCAAAAGATTTTGAACTGAATAATAACACAGTTCCTTGCTTTTAGTGGACATTTAAATTCCTCATGAATATGGTTTTCGTCTTATTAACCCACTAGAGACAGCATTTAACCATCTACTTCTTTAACTTAGTAGCGATGTTTAAAATTGCTAACGAAAGACTCGGTTGGCCTGAATTTCAAGGCTTTCGTTCAAGTAATAAACAAGAATTAATGAAAGAACTTCCGTTCATACCAGTAATAAAAGTGCCCACGTTTGGGTAAATTTCTAATTGCGCTTTTTATACTCATTTGAGAACGATAAATCCAGTGCAGCTGTTTTAAAATACTGTACAGGTTGGCCCAAAAGTAGGTATACAGTCCTACAAAATATGACACTTTGGTTTATTAAGATAATTAGTTTATTTGCTTCTGTTTGTTTCAAGCTTAAGGTATGAGTGAAAAGAGATTAAAAACAAATAATAAAGAAACTGTAAGTCACTGCTTGTATGGATAACAATAAATAAAATATATAAAATACCATGAGCCCGTCAGTACGAGACTGTATACCTACTTTTGGGCCCCCCTGTATATCCGTCCATGATATCAGGAGAAAAGTTACTATATAAATAAATATCACAATTTTGAGGTAATTTTCCTCGTGACCCTGTAGACGAATGTGTTTTTAGAATAGTTTCTTTGTGATGCTTGCTGTGAGAAATGTTATAAGAGAAACGAACTTGTGTAGCCTTTAAATGTATGGCCTTCGTTACCGTTCTGATGCAGTTCATAATTTTAATTCTACTGGAATAGCAGTTAATAGTTTTTATCCTGCTGGAATAGCAGTTAATAGTTTTTATTCTGCTGGAATAGCAGTTAATAGTTTTTATTCTACTGGAATAGCAGTCAACAGATTTTATTTTACTGGAATAGCAGTTAATAGTTTTTGTTCTGCTGGAATAGCAGTTAATAGTTTTTATTCTGCTGGAATAATAGTTAACAGATTTTATTCTACTGGAATAGAAGTTAATAGTTTATTCTGCTGGAATAGCAGTTAATAGTTTTTATTCTACTGGAACTGATCATTACACATTACTTATGTGCAGCATATGACAAATACAGTCCGTTGAGTAGCAGATTGTATCTACTATTGTTTGATTTCTGTATGTACTCCTAACAATGACACATACTCCTATCAGTTACACATATGCTCCTAACCGTAACGCATACACTCCTAATAGTGACATATATACTCCTCACAGTAACACACATATTCCTCATGATACACATACTCCCAACAGTGACACATGCTTCTAACAGTGACACATATACTCCTAACAGTGACACATATACTCCTAATAGTTACACATCCCTAGTAGCAGAGACAACTTGCAAACCGCTTGCTGTAAGCTTGAATTGCAAGTCGGCCAAGCTTGCATCCAGCTTGATTTGAAAACATGTAAGCCTGTCGCAAGCTGGATTCCAGTAACGCAGTTACATAGGGGTAATATTGCATTTAGTGTTCCATTCAAGCTTGACGCAAGTGTGTTACAAGTAAAGGCAAGTCAATAGCCAATGAAACGGCCAGTGATGCTATGACGCTCTGCGAAGGGTTTAAAGCATTGCTTGCAAGTACAACAAAAGGCAGGTTGTGTGAAAGCCTGCGTTTCAAATGCAAGCGTAGAAAGCCAAAAGCCAAGCACACGCCAACTGGCCGAAAGCTTTCTTGCTACTAGGGATATATTCCTAACAGTGACACACATACTCCTAACAGTGACACACATAGTAGGTATAGTGATGCACTTACTCCTAACAGACAAACACAGTGTTAACCAGTGGAGCACATACTGCTTGTAATTTGAAATAACTGGAATTAAGTTTTTACTTATCGTTATTGCAGGTGCTGGTGCTTAATTCTACCATCTTCTGGGATGTCACCTCCATCTTCATTATTCGTTTGCTCACACCTAGTCTTCCAATTCCACGTTTTTTTTTTAAATGTACAATACATATATAAATATATAATGAGAGATAATCTAAGGAATAGCACCCTTAGTATTTCCTTAAGGGACCAGGAAAAGTTATCTTATGTGTTCGTCGATGTTGAGAAGTGTACAAATGGTACATTCCTACGCTATCTATTGAATTGTGAGGTAAGCGTACAAGTTCATAGATAATTTTAAGTTATAGGAGAACGTATTATTTAAAAAAAATACTATTGTATATCTACGGTAATGATAATATATTGAAAAGGGATATTGAGTTATTGAGTTTTTGGCCTTGTGCAACATGAGACCCGAACTACGACCAGTGGCCTTGTGCGACACAAGGTCCGAATCATTACCAGCGGCCTTATGCAACATGAGTTCAGAACCATGACCAATGGTCTTGTGCAACATGAGGTCCGAACCATGACCAGTGGCCTTGTGCAACATGAGGTCCGAACCATGATCAGTGCCCTTGTGCAACATGAGTTCAGAACCATGACCAATGGTCTTGTGCAACGTGAGGCCCGAACCATGACCAGTGACCTTGTGCAACATGAGGTCCGAACCATGATCAGTGCCCTTGTGCAACATGAGTTCAGAACCATGACAAGTGGCCTTGTGCAACATGAGGTTCGAGCCATGACCGAGGCTTAAGTTCGGTCCAGTTGGTGGGCTCACATATAACATCAACCTTCACAGTATATGCTGTTTCTTCCCACACTATCTCGCCTCTAGAAGAGCTAGATGTATTGAAAAGGGTAATTACGTGATCATAGAATAGTGAGAAGTGAAAGAATGTATGTGGATCATTACATGCACTCTCATTACAAGACGATGGATTACATGGCAACATAATAGAACTTTACCAGGAATTCAAATATAATAGGAATAATTGACATTGTCATATATAAAAGTCCTGTGGTATTTCCGCAGTAATTTTTATACAGGTTGTTGGAGATTACTTCAAATTATTTGCTCGTAGCCAAACTACCTCTATAAAAATTGCTTCGTGAGTACCACAGAATTCTGAAACATGGATATTTGGATACAGCACATAGTAGTTCCTGAATAAAACCTTGAACCGACTACAATAGGTCCCATAGTAGTGTAGCTATGATCCTTTAGAGTTCATTTTTTCATGTTTTCGGCAGCCTATAACTCCGAAAGGAAGCATTTATGCACCCAGGTTGGTCTATGCTTTTCGTATTATTTTGATATCACGAACCACCTCCCAAACGTTGTCGGTGTTGTTCGTTGTGTTTTGTATTACTTAAGAGAATATTAAGCCCCTGCGTTAATCCGCGTTGTGCAGTTTCAAGGTCTTTCTGTTTCAAGCGTATACATCCTTGATGTTCCTCGCATTTGACTTGTGCCATACGATATATATCCTTGTGTGTACATATCCACATTTTACAAGAAATTGCATACACTCCCAGCATATTTCGTTTTTCTTCGTGTTTCATTGAACGGAGTTCATGACTTATTTTCATGGGTGAAATATACATGGTCATAATTCAGAAGTTAATAATGTACGATTCATTCATACTAGCAAAAAATTGGTTACTTCCAATAAATCCTCCTGTGGGGAAACTAAGCACTCTTTACACGTATCGGAACAACAAGCTAGTTCCATCTTCACTGGTAAGGTGACAAGGATAAAAACGGATGAAACAAAAAGATTTGGAAAAAGGATACATACCATAGACAGGGTTCCCACTCGTCCTGGAAATCCTGGAAAACCTGGAAATGTCATTAAATTGATTTTGTTCTGGAAACATCCTGGAAATGTCCTTGAAAATGCATTTCTGTCCGTGAAATTTACAGAAATACTGAATGTCAGATTTTTCATAATTAAAATGAAGATTTTAATTGATTGCTATTTTTGTTTGTTATTCCTGTTTTTGAAATGAATAATAATTTTGTCATGATCCTGTATATGTGGGTAGTTGGTGGTCTTTCTTTCTCCAAACAGGGTAGTTGGCTGGGAGGACTTTTCTCTTCTTTTTCATCCAGTAATCTGTCAACCCATTATTGGATGCTGTCTTCACTAGCACTATCCTCCAGAAACTGTGCTTTGTACCAGTATCAATCCTCCATAATCAGTCTATTTTCGCAACAGTACTTACTCTCCAGTAAAATTTCATATGAATGCTATTTGTGACAAGGTCATATCTAAGTAAAACTCAATTCATTGCTATACCAAAGAAACTTTAAGTTTCTTGCACATGAAGCAGACAGAAATCTTGCTTTACTTTATTGACAAAGTCAAATACTATCCGTAGAGCAGTTTTGCTAAAGTAGAAAGAGGTTAAGTCTAAAGATGGAAATCAGACAACCCCATACTCAGTTGAAAAACTTGTAATATAATTCCTTTTTTCCGCCCCAATTATATCTCTCACACTGTCACGCAATGAAGATGCCACGTACGAAAAAATAGATTTTCATTGTTTTTAAATTTGTTCGGTGCACAATTAAAATGACATGTAGAAAGACTGAAAATACAAATGCTAGATGAGGGTGGATCGATTGGTTATAAAGGGAGTTGAGAGGCCACCAAAGAAAAAGCAGCACATTACACTCCGCTTTGTCTATTTAATTATTGTGTATTAATACTATGCTTGTATTAAGAATCACTACATAAGCCACTGTACTTTTCATTTCACTGTTGTGAGTTTTGAACCTACAGTTGGAATCCTGTTATACCTTCCTGTATCGAAGTCCTGGAAAATTGGTGATTTGTTCTGGAAACGTCCTGTAAATGTCTTGGAAATACTTTGGGGAAAGAGCAGGGATTTATTTGTAGCCAGAGAAGCCTGGGAATTTCCCCCCTTCTAAGTCTTGACTTCCCTGCCTCTAAGTTTAATTCAGTCTTCCTAGCCTGGAAAGATATTTTCCCCCTTTCATAGGCTACATAATCTGTTTTAAAGTACAATAATTCAACTTCATGTTTTAGTAGCAATTCTTTATTAATATTCCCCCTTCTACAAAATCCACAAATAAACCACTGGAAAAGAGAGTGGGAATCCTGCAGAGAATAGACTAATATAACGTGAAGAATGTTAAAATATTATGAGCAGAGCATAGTGCAAAAGAATGAGCTGAATTGAAGGAAACGCGATGTCTATGTTACGTCACTATTGCCAGATCCAAAACATACATCAAAGGTAGGTAACCAGATTCTATCAATATTGCCAAAATCCAGATTTAAAGCTGGTTTATATTTGTGAACACAGAATGATTCTTTAATTTCCCGTTGTTTCTTTGTTCTTGCTGAACCTATCACATTAACCTGCTTTTTATTGTGTGAATAATGCCCTCAATTATTAATTTTTGATGTCCCACAAATAGGACCGAAAAAGAAGACATAAATTGTGCACCTTACAAAAGCGGTTTAATCAAACACGCAGGTCGGTGCAAATAAAATACGCATTCCCAAAGAAGCAAAACGTGGATAGGAATTACTTAATTTCCACAATTATTGACAAAAATTCAGCGTATTCTTGCAAAGCATAACATATCTTCTTCCAGTATTCTCCCGAAAAAGTTTAGAAAAACATTTTACCAAATTTAAAAGTTATTTTGTTGATCCACTAAATAAGTCCGGTATTTATCCTGCTCAATGCGAATGTGATTCCTCATATATAGGTCAAACGAAGCGCAATATTAACACCCGAATTAAAGAACACATTAGAAATAATAATAATAATAATAATAATAATAATAATAATAATAATAATAATAATAATAATAATAATAATAAGTCACAGAGGGCACATCAGGATAGGCGCTTCACTTAAAATAACATTCACACAATATAAAGTAGGTTAATGATAGATTCAGCAAGAACAAAGAAACAATGGGAGATTAAAGAATCATTCTTTATTCACAAATATAAACCAGCTTTAAATATGGATTTTGGCAACATTGATGGAATCTGGTTACCTACCTTTGATGTATATTTTGGATGTGGCAATAGTGAGGTAACATAGACATAGCATTTCCTTCAACTCAGCTCATTCTTTCGCACTGTGCTCTGTTCGTGGTATTTTAACATTCTTTACGTTATATTTGTCTATTCTCTGGTATGTATTCCTTTTTCCAAACCTTTTTATTTCAACCATTTTTAGCCTTGTTACCTCTGAAGACGGAACTAGTTTGTTGTTCCGATACGTGTGGAGAGTGCTTAGTTTCACCACAAGAGGATTTCTTAGTACGTAACCAATTTTTTGCTAATTTGAAGCATCCTCTCATGCACCTACATAATAATTTTACGATTTATTCATATTTAGTAATTTTTAAGTTGCCTTTCGATGTTATACAAGAAGCCACGAGAGTGAAAACGATGAATTAACAAAAAAAGCTAATTCACAGAAAGATAAATTATTATTATTGTGTACAACAGATATTTATATTCAAACGATAGACACAAGTATTGAATTCACAGTTTTTACTTAATCTAAGAAATTTAGTCTTAACTTGTGCCTTATCATAACTAAGCTTTGACAAAAACAACAGGCAAAATTTGTTGAAGTTCCAGCTGAATTTCTCTTTTTACGAACACTCAGAGTAAGACAGATTGTAACTTTTTTTGCGGAGTGTTAGTAAATTTTTTTTATACATTTATTTATTCCTTTGGCTTTTAATGTATTATTTCTCTTCGTTTATTGCAGATTACGTCAAATTTTCTTGGACCTTTCAAGAAGCAGTTGAAATATTATAGCAATGGATATTCGTGTGCGTTGTACTATAAAATTTAAATAAAACAAAAACTTCACAGAAAAAAAGAAACTGCAAGGATTAAAGAACACCAAAAATGAAAGAAGCAAGATAAAAGGATTTTCATTTTGTGTGTGTTTCCATATATATATATATATTTTTGGTGGGAATGCATGTGTATTTTTGTGTATGTGTGTGTGCTAAATTTAGGGCGTGCATATATTTTCGTGTGCAAGTGGATTATTATTATTATATATATGTATGTATATATAGATTATAAGTATTTTATATATAGTCTATATACATATATATATATATATAATCTAGATACACGAGTGACATATTCCATATACTTCATTTAACATGGCTTTGTGTGATGGATTGATTCTTCATTGAAAAATCAAATATTGAAGATCAGAAAGAAGAAAATGTGCAACAGAATCATTCTGAAGTTACTATACTTATTTTTTTGTAAGACGTAAAAGTGCAGCAAATATTTTTGCTGGGGTAAAATTGAATCTTACTAGTGATAAAACTTTTATATGAATGATGTAACACAAAGAATTAGTGCTAGAACGAAAACTTATAATAAAAATCATGTTTTGATTGGTTTCATGTTTAATTCTAGTGAAGAAAAAAATTCAAACGTTTATGTTTTCCTATATAAAGGTTAACGGTACAGTACTCTGTATAAGGGTTCTCTTGCCTCTATGCAAAGTAAACTCGGAGTTACTGTACCGCACATTAAATGAGAAAATGTATCTTTTTATTACTTTTTTTAATGTTACCGTAATTGCTCAACGTAAATTCCTTTTTTTTTTGTTAAAAAAAAACTTATAATCATGATTGCTATATATAGCAAGTACTTTTATTTATATTGATACATCAACTTATTTTTATATATATATATATCTGTATTATATTGTTCAGTCATAAATTATTGACACCATTTGTCGTAGATTTGGAGGAATTTACGAAAATGAAAGCAAAAAAGGTTTTCCATGTTGAGAAGTATTAGAGTAATGCAATATGAAAATATGCATTGAGTTTAATTTTTCCCTCGCTTGAAATCAGTGTGCCACGTAATGCATTTTGAAAATTTATTCTAGATACCGTATTAGCATGAATTTATATCTTCTTTGCATTCTAACCCCGTGACGCGTATCGCATTACTAATCTTATATTTTACATCCAGCTATCCTGAAGTCTTTTTTTTTTCTCCTTGTACATTGATTAAGAACGTTTTTGTTTGTCTGACAAAGAGTGTACATAATAGGCAAAGAGGAAAAGGAAAGGACGTAGGTTCACGATGTTGGTTTCATTTTTGTTTTTGTTTCCTTGATATTTTGGTCACGTGCAATCGTATAGCTTATATGTAAGTTTGTATTTATGTGTAAAGTTAAAAGTTTTTGTTTGTTTGTTTGTAATTTCCTGTTGACTTTAATACAGAGAGTTTATATCGAGAAAGTAATATAACAACAAAAGAACGTAAATAACATACATTTCTTTTTTCAACCTTCTGTTTTCCAATCGTATTCAGTTAAACAATAATTGAATGACCCATATATATATATATATATATATATATATATATATATATATATATATTATATGTAAACCATATTTTATACAGGGAAAAAAATGTTCAAGTAATTAAGTTGATAAAAACAAATACAGCGTACAGATTTATAGCAAAGATAAAAGAAGAAAAAATTATAAAAATGTTTTGTGAAAGTGCAATGTCAGTTTTGTGAAGGCTGAATATATATATATATATGAGTGTGTGTGTGTGTATATATGTATGTGTGTGCGTTGTTAGTACGTTTGTTGATGAATTTACATACGGTGATGTAGCATTTTATAAATATTTCTTGAGGTGTTGTTCTGTGTAAGATTTGATATAATTTCTAAACCGAGATTAGACCAGAGAGAGACGAGAGAAACATTTGATTGTACAAATATATATATATATATATAAATGGAACTTCATTTTCTATATAAGAGTTCCATTCAGATGCTTCCAAAGCATTCTTTTCCTTCATTACAACTAGATGAAACACTAGAAAGTTCAAGACCAAGAAAAAAATGTAGTGTTGTTTTCAGGAATGAAGTTGTTAAGTTATTCCGAAACATGAGACTGACAATTATTTTTTTTTCGATGTAGACACCATAACAAGAAATATTTTTAGTAAGAAAAAAAAATTTTAAAACATAATCTATGGTAGAATATGCGTATAATATATATATATATATATTTAATATATTCTTTATATAACATATAATTACATGTGTGTATATATTTTTTGACACTATTTCTCCTGGATTTGTGAGGAATTATAATAGTAAGTAGTTAAGAAAGATGCATTCCGTTTTTCTTGTGATAACTTGCTAAGTATTTCTTTAGCAAAATATCTTGGTCCATTCACATATAGATGTAAGAGAAAACGCCTAAAGAAGAGGGTAGATATTTGTGTGTTCCTTGTTCATTAAGAAAAAAAAAATCACTTCATTTGCATTATTCATTATTATCAAGAAGTATATATATATTTTTATTGTACTTAAACAATATCTATGACATTGTTCATTATCGTTGATTCCAGAAAGTGTTCCTGTTTCTTATTTTATTATTATTATTATTTCACCGCATTCACCGTTTTTCCTTTTCTATTTTATATATATATATATATACATGTAAAATGAAAGATAATTTTACCTTTATACAAATAAATATTTTCGTTTGATGTGTGTTCACGAAATAGACATTAAAAATTTAAATACATATATTTTTTTCCATATAATTGGTATAACTATATATAAATTTATATGCTAAATTGAGAAAACTATATTTATACATAGAGATATGTATATTTACATATAATTTTATTTTTTTTTTTAAAAAAATTACAAGACCAGTCTCTCTAATTAGAAAAATAAAATTCAAATACATTTTTGAAATAAAAATAAATATTTTATTTATCTACAGAGTTTCGATATGTTCAGATGGTTTAAGGAGCAATTGTTCTTAATGAAAGGAAAGAAAATATAAATATTTTTTCCATATTCAAGCTTTCAAAATTTTATGGAAATATCTGAACTTTTTCTTTAAAAAATCTTAATGTACCGCAGAAACCTTGTATTTGAAACAATAGTCTTTAGTATCACTAACGACTACGAAATACTATTGTGTATTTTTTTTTTATACAGCGTGTCCACAAAATTCTATCATACTTTAATGTGGTATTACGTCCCTTTTGTAATATTTAAATGAGTTTTTTTTCTTTCTTTACAATGTCTCATAGACGATTGTGGGTCGCACGAGTGGCGATGCAGACATCAATACGATATTCCCATTCATGCTACACACTCTCCAATATATCTGATGAAATGGAGTAAATGGCAGCATTGGTACGAACTTGCATTTCTTGCAGGTTTTAAGACAATGGGAGTACATAGACGCAATCCTTTACGTAACCCTATAAAAAGAAGGTCACAGACCTTCAAGTCAGACGAGCTCGGCGGCCATTTGTAGAAGATATTATCATCATTTCCGTCACGACCAGTCCATCTTCCTGGAAGCCGCTCATTCAGATGTTCCCGAACACGTAAATGCCAGTGAGGAGGCTCCATCTTGTTGAAAAATAAATGTCATTGCCTTGTTCTTCTTCCAATTGTGGAAATAACTAATTAGTGAGCATGTCAAAATAAGTTGGATCTGTGACAGTGGCCTCTCGAAAGAAAAATGGGCCATAGACTTGACGTTTTGATACGGCACAAACAACATAACACAACGAAAGGAAATAAATTTACGGTAGTACTTGACGGCATCAAAACTTCCCAAGTGACCCAAGAAACAGTAACTACCTGCTAAATATCCAACAATGAACCCATATAGACTAATCACAAAGTAAACATAAGTGAATTTACTTTTTCTGTGTTTGATCCCGTCCATTGTTGTTATGCACAAAAATATTTGAGTTTTTTTTCTTTCAAAATGTGACCAATTTCATTTAAATAGAATTATCCAAATCAACGTAATGTCACTTTAAAGTATGGTATTTTTATGAACATGTTGTGTATATACATAATATAACATTACAATTTTTTTTTTTTAGCGAATTGTTTAACACATTTAACAAGCGCTGTCAAAACATGCCACAACTCAATAAATTCGTGAGATACGTGAGAAAATATACTCAGATAAGATTACAAACTGAACTAATACTAATAAAGATATATTATTAGTAAATTCCCAGAAAAAAATTTCTTTATGTTCAAATTATGTGATAATGTTACCTTCTTCTATCAACAAAAACAAGAAACTGTTTGAATAATGAGAAAAGTAAATGTCGATAAAAATATTTACGCTTTTTTATTTTACAGTATTTGTTTCTGCACTATTTATTATCATTTTTTTAATATTTGTAACAACATTTATTTGCTAAATATTGAAATATACCGTAAAATTATCACAATCTAACAATTAATTTTTTGAACATTTTTACACTTAATATCAAATACAACAAAGGATATTAAACTGATTAATAAATTAGTAAAGAATTGTTTAGAAAATAATTCGAATAAAATAGGAATGAACATATTAAAGAACAAGAAAAATAAGAATACATCAAAATTTACATTTTGGAATAAATTAAACAAGAAGCTTAGTCTAAAACCTGAGACTGTTTTGATTTAACCTTCAAACCAAACTTCACGAACAATTAACAGCATTTTATAAGGAGTACATGAGTTTACGCTTTATATGTAAAATACCACATTTTTAAAGTTTGATAAATGATGTAATGTAATGGAACACAAGATTTCAACATTGATATCAGCATTAATAGGTACATTCTTCAGACTTCAAAATCGTATGTTTAATAACCATTCATGAGACTGGTCTTTTATTTATTTGTTTTTCTAATATATATATATATATATATATATATATATATATATATATATATATATATATATATATATATATATATATATATATATATATATATATATATATATATATATATATATATATATATATATATATATATATATATATATATATGTATTGTCGTTACATTTTGTAAGTTCCTTTTACCAAAAAAATCATAAAATCTTATAAAATATTACAAAAAATAGTTTATTATATCATCTGTTTCACCAAAGGAAAAGAAAATTATCTATTGCTTTTTTAATATGAAAATATATTCTAAATATTAAATAAATATGTTTTAAAAAGTGTATTTTATATTCTATTTCATTAAGAAAAAAGTTTTTTACATCAGAAGAAAGAGAAAATAGTGTCTATGTGAAGATAGATATGTATATTTTGGTACTTAAATAATATTATATAATTTTTTTTTCTATATAAAGAAAAAATATATATAAATATATCTTTCTAAAAAGAGCAAAGTGCACTTAAGCGTACGTTTTTCATTGGAACATGTACAAATTATTCATACTGTATGGTTGTGTTCGTATGGTATGTACGTATATATATGTGTGTGAGTATGTTTATCAGCGTGTGTATATGTATGTATTTGTCAAGATATATCTAGTTACAGTTGAAAAAAATATATAGTTTGCGCTATTTATCACTTATTGCATCGCACTTATTTTTTTTTATAAGAATAAAATGAAAGAAAGTTCACCAGAATATTATGAAAAAGTGTGTGTGTTCGTTTGTTTGTTTTGTATGTATATAGTTGTTTGTGAATGTTAACATGTGCATTTTAAATTGTATTATTATTAGTAAGTGCATTATTTAAGTGAATGAAAAGAATGAAGATGCGAAGAAGATTACTAGAAACTGTAAGTTTAGAAGTCTCTTTAACTTTATATTATCTTATAAAATGTATTTGAAATCGGAAGGCCTGAAGATGGAGTTGCTGTTATATATTGTTAATGTTGGGTGGCACATCGTTTCTTTATAACATGTATATGAGAAGTATAAACGTGCAGAAGAGATGGAAGAATATCTATATACATGGTTAGAAAGTTATTTTTGTGTCACGTTGATGCACCTTTATGTGTAAAAGTTGGGAAGGATTTGCAAATCAATAATAATAATAATAATAAAAATGATTTGTAACTGATTTTTTATTTTTTTTTTCTTGATTACTATCTATAACACGGTTTCTCAACCTAGGGGTCACGAAGATAAACCGAAGAGGTAAATATAATTAGAATGTAATAACGGAAAATATTTTTTGGTAAATATTATTTTGAATTTTGTTCTGATAGGCATATTTTTATACATACTGTTAAGAACAACAAAAATTAGGTCTACTAAACATTTTCAACAGGTGCAGAGTTGTTTAAAAATGTAGTTAAATGTAAGAGGTATGATATGAAACTAATGAGAACTGCATATTGAAATACCAGAAAAACACAAATGCAACAAACCCTGCATATTGAAATACAATTAAAATTGAAAGCTAATGAGATACATGAGCATGGTGTGATTTCACTCGTGCGGCAATGTATGGTTCAATCTTCGTGACGCACATTATCAAGTCATTTAAAATACTCAATAACTTGTTTAACAACTGTCCAAGTTTTTTCTTTAACCAAAATTAGAAATCACTTATTTTTTTAATCATCTGATCCAAAGTTAAGGAAGTTATGAAGTGTTAAAATTTTCAAACGGCCTCCATTTTGAAACAGTATGACGGATCGGAATCGATATTTGTAATATGAATGAACTGACGGAATTTAGTTTTAATCCATTCGCTTTTAGGGAACTTACTGTATCCACTATATACAAGAAATGGATTCTACTATTATAGAAATGGATGGATATCGTGATATCTTCGCAATAGGTATATTAAAATTCCGACACAAGCTTATTACAAACCAGAAATTGGCGGGTGGGTGTGTAAAGTGCGTTAAGTCAAAAGTTAGTGTTTTAGAGAAGTCGAATTTGAAAGTTCAGATATAAGTCCAAAATTCCGGTTTTGGGTTTCAGACATAAATCCAAAAAACAGTCTTATTAACATGAAGAGCTACAATAGCTAATTCTTTTCCCAAAACCGAATTTTGGATTTATGTCTGAACTTTCAAATGCGATGTCTCTAAAACACTAATTTTTGACTTAATGCACTTTACACACCCACCCGCCAATTATAAGGGGGTCGCTGGTAAGAGGATGTGATAAAATGGGATCGTGATAGAAATTAGGTTGAGAACCACTGATCTATAAAGTATGCGTTGACAGATCTATATGTTCGAAGCCCTAAGTGGAATATAAGTTTGGGTCTCATGTGGAATGTTGCTAAGATATTATCTGCAATTTACCTTCTGCTATGCAATATATAACGTTTCAGTGTTATTGCTTGTAGGTTAAAAGGAAGATAAGATAAATATTATATCTTTAAAAGTATTAATGCTACTTCATATCAGAAACTTTCATGAGTGTACCGTTACTAAAGATTTGCCTAAAGAGCCTCGTGGGTCACAATCTCGCGAGACAAAATCTTGTCTAGGATAAAACAACCTCGCCATACAATTTCTTCAGTATAGAATGTTCAAGATATCGTTGCTGTATATATATATATATATATATATATATATATATATATATATATATAGGGTGTATCAAAAAAGACTTTACACCTTTGAAAACTCATATTGATTTATTCATTTATCTTACAGACATGTTTTTTATATATTTTTTTAACCTTACACCTAAAGAGGTTCAATGTGGCTTCCATTAGCGGCACACATCCCATCTGGAGTCGATTTCCACACAAAATTCCTTATCCGTCAGTATCTTTTACGAGGGGAGGCTGGATAGTTCATGAAATCACCAAGAAGAAATTTACCTGGAAGAACCATTTTAATACACTATTCAACGTATTCTCCCCCCCCCCCCGAAGCTCAATACACTTTTCACAGCGATGTTGCAACATTTCTAACCCTTGCAAATAGAAGGTCTTGTCCTGCTGTGCAAACCAGCAATGAGTGCCTCATCGGATGGAAAATATTTGCCTTTGAGATGCTTTTTTGAGATGTAGGAAGAGGTGATAGTCGGAGGGTGTCAGATCAGGTGAGTAGGGTAGGTGAGGTACACAGGTGAAGCCCAGATCCACCAACAATTGCATAGTTTGATGAGCCTTGTGGGAGAGTGCATTGTCCTGGACAAACTGAACACCACTGCTCACTTTATCCCGACATTTTTTCTTCAGAGCCTCCTTCAGCTCAATCAAATAGTTGGAATAAACCTCAGCATTGACGGTTTCATTAAGATATTTGATAAGGATGACACGTCCTTATCCCAAAACACCGATGCAAGCACCTTCCCATCTGATCTCTGGCTTCGGAACTTTTTCGGTCGAGAAGATCCACCGTGGCGTCACTCCATAGAATGCTGTTTAGTCTCTGGATCATAGTAGTGCAGCCATGTTTCATCTTCTGTTACCAGACTGCGCAAGAACTCACCAGGGTTTTGAAACTTTTGCAAAATTTCCTGTGACATCTGCACCCGTGTTCTCTTCTGATCAGCATTCAAACATTTTGGGATCCATTTGGCACTGACCTTCCGCATGTCCAAATATTCTGCTATTATGACACCCACATGCTCACGCGATATCGCCACACACGCAGCAATGTTTTACATCGATATGCGCCTATCCTCCATGATCATGTCATGCACTTTGTCGATATTTTCCGTGGTCACTGCACTTGAAGGCCTCTCTGAGCGAGGTTCATCTTCAGTCTCACGATGACCAGTCTTAAAACGCCTTACCGTCTTCGCTACTGTTGTATATCCAGGAGCGTGTTCCCCCAAAGTATCCTGCAAAGTTTTATGAATATCCATAGAGGATTTGCCTTACTGGATAAAAAACTTGATGGTACTGCGAAGCTCATTCTTCTCGAATTTCCTTAGATCTTCCTCTATATCTTCTTACAGATCCTGTAACAAAGGAAAAACAATGGTAAAATGATCATATACGGATGAGAGGTTCACAATATATGACCTTTCTAATCACTGCAATTATATGTTTCAATTTTTATTTCTTCTTCATGAATGTCATGAATTTTCCAGCCCCCCCCCCCTCGTAATTCTTGCACCATTTGTAATTTGTATGGTTTGAGATGCACAATGTAATTACAATAAAATAATGGCAAATGATAGTTTCCCACGTACGCTTAAAAGAAAAATATAAGTAAAGGACCAGACAAAAACAATAAGTTATTTTGTTAATTTTACAAAGAATAAAAAGGGGAGCTTAGCTGTTACTCCCTTGCATTAATTAATATAACACTTCCTTCGAAAAAGGAAACATCTACACAGTTCACGCTCATCAAATAAACTACACTAGCATCGATAAACAAGAGTTCTTTCTGTATTTTGTATTTATTTTACAATTATATATATCCATTCACTTTGAACCCGACTTTTTTACGCTTTTCATAGAAGGAGCCATCATGAAATGGTCCCTGAAATTTCTTTCCACGTGCGGAGGAAAAATGCAGCCTTTTCTTTGGTACTAGTGTTGCCAATCACAGTCACTCTGTTTTACACCATTAAGAAAACTTCCATTATAGATGCACGGAGAAAGCACTGACACATGTGTAGTGACAACGTCGCTGCAAGCTGTCAGACACTTTCTCTTGCTGATTCCTCTATGGTATCTAAAGTAAGCATTTCTGGCCACATACTAGTTAAGTCTTTCTTTTTCTTAATATTATTATTATTTTGTCTCCGAGAACTTATTGCTAAATGACAATGGGCCATAAGTCACTAATACTAGCAGTCATTCAGTTTTCAGTTTATTAGAGTAGAAGCATAAGTTAATATATTGATTTACATATCTCGCATGTATTTTTTTTTTTTTTTTAATCATGTCCAGTCATTTAGATTCCACCATAATACCTGAGATCATCTTCATGAGAATATTGTCCTTGAGCGTCTAAATCGAATAGATTACTTCACATAATGCTTTTCACCATTGGACAATATCCTTTTTCAAATACTCTGCGGAATTAAAAAAAAATCTCAAATATAAAATACATTTGACGACTTTTGCAACAATTCAGTGTTACCAATCACTTATCATAGACACTTATCATAGATTATCTCCTATAAAATGAAGACTGACATTACGAGAGTAACAGTAGCTGATTACTAAACAATACATTATGGTGTGTTTCATGAAAAAACTGTTGTAAAAAGTTTATATATATATACTTTCGAGGGATAGGTTCAAGATGATAATAATAATAATAATAATAATAATAATAATAATAATAATAATAATAATAATAATAATAATAATAATAATAATAAACAGGAGATTAAAGAATCATTCTTTATTCATAACTATAAAGCGGCTTTAAATCTGGATTCTGGCAAGATTGATAAAATTTGGATACCCATCTTCGATTTATATATATATATACAGGGTGAGTCAAAATAAGTGTTACAAGCCAATATCTCGCGAACTATACATCATATAAGAAAAATATTAAGAGACAATGTACAATACAGAGGGGCCTAAGAAATGAGTCAAACATTAGATTTCCCCCGCCCCCCATTTTGGGGGGAGGGGGGTGTACGTGAAATTTTCAAATAGGAACATAGGTCGAGTGATACCTCGTTCGAAAGAGCTTGAAAAATTGAACAATTTTTGTCGGAAACAATTTTTGATATGGGGCACCGTTTTCAAGATGGGCCCCAAAAATGGTCCTGTATCCGATAAAATTTCCAGTACTTATAAATAAGTGTTACAAGCCAATATCTCGCGAACTATACATCATATAAGAAAAATATTAAGAGACAATGTACAATACAGAGGGGCCTAAGAAATGAGTCAAACATTAGATTTCCCCCGCCCCCCATTTTGGGGGGAGGGGGGTGAACGTGAAATTTTCAAATAGGAACATAGGTCGAGTGATACCTCGTTCGAAAGAGCTTGAAAAATTGAACAATTTTTGTAGGGAACAATTTTTGATATGGGGCACCGTTTTCAAGATGGGCCCCAAAAATGGTCCTGTATCCGATAAAATTTCCAGTACTTATAAATAAGTGTTACAAGCCAATATCTCGCGAACTATACATCATATACGAAAAATATTAAGAGACAATGTACAATATAGAGGGGCCTAAGAAATGAGTCAAACACTAGGTTTCCCCCGCCCCCCATTTTGGGAGGAGGGGGTGAACGTGAAATTTTTCAAATGGGAACATAGGTCGAGTGATACCTCGTTCGAAAGAGCTTGAAAAATTGAACAATTTTTGTAGGGAACAATTTTTGATATGGGGCACCGTTTTCAAGATGGGCCCCAAAAATGGTCCTGTATCCGATAAAATTTCCAGTACTTATAAATAAGTGTTACAAGCCAATATCTCGCGAACTATACATCATATACGAAAAATATTAAGAGACAATGTACAATACAGAGGGGCCTAAGAAATGAGTCAAACACTGGGTTTCCCCCGCCCCCCAATTTGGGAGGAGGGGGGTGAACGTGAAATTTTCAAATGTGAACATAGGTCGAGTGATACCTCGTTCGAAAGAGCTTGAAAAATTGAACAATTCTTGTAGGAAACAATTTTTGATATGGGGCACCGTTTTCAAGATGGGCCCCAAAAATGGTCTTGTATCCGATAAAATTTCCAGTACTTATAAATAAGTGTTACAAGCCAATATTTCGCGAACTATACATCATGTACGAAAAATATTAAGAGACAATGTACAATACAGAGGGGCCTAAGAAATGAGTCAAACATTAGGTTTCCCCCGCCCCCATTTTTGGGGGGAGGGGGGTGAACGTGAAATTTTCAAATGCGAACATATTGTAGGTCGAGTGATACCTCGTTCGAAAGAGCTTGAAAAATTGAACAATTTTTGTAGGAAACAATTTTTGAAAATGGGCACCGTTTTTAAGATAGACCCCAAAATTGGTCCTGTAAGAGATAAAATTTCCAGTACTTATAAATCGGAAACGGCTAAGTAGAAAAACATGAAACAAAAAATAAAAAAGGTAAACGCCATAGGCAATGTGGAATGGTGTTGTCGTGGTGCCCCAGGACCCCATCATGGGGCCCCGGGAACAATTTTAAAATTTCAAATCTGAATATAGGTCGAGTGATACCTTGTTTGATAGATTATGAAAAACCAAACAGCTTAGAAAAAAAAAATGTTTTGATTTCGGGCAAGCCTGTTACAAAATGGCTGCCGGAAATGGTTCCACATTCAGATAGAAAGTGCAGTGTTCAAACTGAGTGTTACAAGCCAATATCACGCGAATTATTGCATCAAATAAAAAGTGTTAAGAGTCCATGTACAATACAAACAGGCCTAAAAATATGTCGAACACGAGGTTCCATCATCATACTGTAAGTGAATAACAAGTAAAATTTTCGGAGGCAAAATCGACCTATAACGTAATAATAATAATAATAATAATAATAATAATAATAATAATAATAATAATAATAATAATAAGAAGAAGAAGAAGAAGAAGAAGAATACGCAAAATAATAATAAAACTAGTAATAATAATAATAATATGAATGAAAATAATAAGACAATGAATAATACTAATACGTATGCGCAAAAAGACGTCGTTCCTCAATCACTACAATCCTATGAGAAAGGGATAGGAAGGTACCTATTAGGCCCTACTTGTAGGCAACATCTCAGCATGTGCCCAGTTAGAGTAAGGAAAGCCCGTCAATGTCATTGCCTGGGGAATGGAACCGATGGCCTTCCAACCGATAACGTTGTATATTGCATTAACAATCTGTACCATCTTATAAAAAAAAAAGGATCAGAGGCGAATTATTTGAGCCGTTTTATACAAAGAAAAGAAAGTTGCAAAGAAATATCTTTAGATTATTTTTGATCGTCAACTATTAATGTAATCGCTATGGAAACATAATAAATGTAAGTGTAAGTGTGCAGACGTAGAAAGAACGGGATATAAACTTTGGTGATAAGTTTTCCGTATAAGTAAACGAACACTATCGTATTGATATTATTAGTTTGGGTAGCGTTTGAATAGAGCAATGGCGGTGTTTGATCATTGTGTAGATATGTTGCTGGTGTTGGGGGAATGTAGAAGAAACTATCGTAGCGCGGCACGAATGTATGCAATGCGCTATCCCCAACGCCAACAAACATCTCACATGGCATTTCTGCGATTGGAGAGACGTTTGCGGCAACATGGTAGTCTTGTCCGGGGACGAGGTAGGGGTGGTTACCGCTCTGCAACCAATGAAGAACGTGCAACAGGAATATTGGCAGCAGTGCACGTAGACCCACATGTTACCACGAGATATCTCGCTCAGGCCAGTGGAGTTAGCCAAAGATCTGTAGTGCGTATTTTGCACGAGTACATGTTTCATCCGTATCATATCATCTTACATCAGGAACTATCTGGCAATGATTTTCATGCCAGATTGCAATTTTGTCTATGGTTGGAAGGTATGGAAAACAGACAGCGCAACTTCATATCCACCATCTTGTTTAGCGATGAAGCTACATTTACAAACACAGGACACGTAAATCGACATAATATGCATTATTGGGCTAGGGAAAATCCACTATGGCAGAGAGAAGTTGCTCATCAGCATCGGTGGTCTCTTAATGTATGGTGTGGCATCCTTGGTAACCATATCATTGGGCCATATTTTTTTGATGGACGTCTTACTGGTGATACCTATGCCGCAT
This sequence comes from Thermobia domestica, assembly GCF_964235325.1. Lineage (NCBI taxonomy): Eukaryota > Metazoa > Arthropoda > Insecta > Zygentoma > Lepismatidae > Thermobia > Thermobia domestica. Next base: position 30,777,137 of record NC_137467.1, on the reverse strand, counting down.
TTATCAGTGATGTACTATACCCGGAGTTGTTAGAGAATATTCCTTTCGCTGAACGTATAAGAATGTGGTATCAACATGATGGTGCTCCAGCACACAACACACGCCAGGTCAGAGCCTTATTGGACCACCGTATGGCGAATAAATGGATTGGGCGTCGAGGTCCTATTCACTGGTCTCCACGATCTCCTGACCTAACCCCACTTGATTTTTTCCTCTGGGGTTATGTTAAGGATCGGGTAATGTTCAACGTACCAACAACTACTGATGATATGAAGGCGCGTATCCAAGGTGTGTGTGCATCTATCACTCCAGAGATGCTACATGATGTACGAACATCCCTATGCCGCCGCTTACGGAGGTGTGTGGAGCAGGATGGAGGACATATCGAGCATAATTTATAACATGGTAAGTGTTGAAATTATTTGCTTTACAGTGATTGAAATTACAATTTTTAACATCGCACATACCCGTAGAATTACTAAACGTTATCCTACTACTTTACAGGATATTAGGTTGTGGTAATGCTGTTGTGACAGGCTTGTCTGAAATCAAAACAACTTTTGTAGTAAGCTGTTTGGTATTTCACGATCTATCAAAGAGGTATCACTCGCCCTATGTTGCGATTTGAAAATTCCATGTACACCCCTCCATACAAAAGCGGGACGAGGGAACTTCTTTAACACAAATTTCAGGCTTTCTGTATTGTACATTGACTCTTAACACTTTTCTTATTTGATGCGTAGTTCGTTGCGTTGATATTGGCGTATAATACTCAAATTGAACACTGCACTTTCTATCTGAATGTGAAACCATTTTTGGCGGCCATTTTGAAACAGGCTTGCCCAAAATGAAAACAAATTTCGTACGAAGCTGTTTGGCTTTCCACGATCTATCAAACAAGGTATCACTCAACCTACAGGTATATTCCCATTAATAATTTTGAAATTGGTCCCGGAGCCCCATTATTAGGGCCCTGCGGACACCACGACAACATCATTCCACATTGCCTATGATGTTTCCGTTTTTTATTTTTTGTTTAATCGTTTCCTACTCATACGTTTCCGATTTATAAGTACTGGAAATTTTATCGGATACCGGACCATTTTTGGGGCCCATCTTGAAAACGGTGCCCCATATCAAAAATTGTTTCCTACAAAAAATGTTCAATTTTTCAAGCTCTTTCGAACGAGGTATCACTCGACCTATGTTCTCATTTGAAAATTTCACGTTTACCTCCCTCCCCCCAAAATGGGGGGCGGGGAAAACCTAATGTTTGACTCATTTCTTAGGCCCCTCTGTATTGTACATTGTCTCTTAATATTTTTCTTATATGATGTATAGTTCGCGAGATATTGGCTTGTAACACTTATTTATAAGTACTGGAAATTTTATCGGATACAGGACCATTTTTGGGGCCCATCTTGAAAACGGTGCCCCATATCAAAAATTGTTTCCTACAAAAATTGTTCAATTTTTCAAGCTCTTTCGAACGAGGTATCACTCGACCTATGTTCCCATTTGAAAATTTCACGTTCACCCCCCTCCCCCCAAAATGGGGGGCGGGGGAAACCTAGTGTTTGACTCATTTCTTAGGCCCCTCTATATTGTAATTCTCTCTTAATATTTTTCTTATATGATGTATAGTTCGCGAGATATTGGCTTGTAACACTTATTTTGACTCACCCTGTATATATGCACAACTCCTTACCTCATGTGTTTAGTACGCGTGAAAGATGCTGTTTTTATTTTTAGTGGTATGCATTTAAACGGCAATGGAAGTAACACTGTTCATATTAGCAACCCAGAAAACTTGATTCGCCACTAATATCTGTCATTTTCTATCATTTTGATATATCTTCCCCTCCCCAAATTGCATGGCTGAATTTGTCACTGTTCATCTCAGCGATACCGGAAACTATGAATTTGAGACTAATATCGATTATTTTCGATCATTTTAAAATATCTTCCCTTCCCATCTCCTAAGTTGCACCGTCAAAGTGATATGATAAAACCATCCCAGGTCTGAACCTTATCTATATTGAAAGTTTGATCAAGATCGGTCGGGTGGTTCAAGAGTTATTAAGTTTTATTTATTTTATAAAACTTAATAAAATATATTCCGCGTGCTACTCCAGGTTGTTACATGACTACAACTACCAAGATGTGATTGAAGTTAATCGGACTTTTCTGTTTGGGAATAGTGGAGGATTTTTTTAAAAATAGATTACGGATGTAGAGTATTTAAAAGTGCATAGTGCATATTATTTCTGAATTTGTTCAATTAGCGTCCATCAACATTAGTGATGTAATATGTTCTTCTGAGCTTACAAAATACGTAATTTATACTTTGAAAATGATAGAGGACACCTGATCACTTGATTTAGATAACCTAATTTAATTAAAATTAAGCCTGTCACCGGTTTTAAAAGTTATTTTGTTGATCCACTATGTAAGTCAGGTATTTATCGTGCTCTGTGTGAATGTGACTCTTCATATATAGGTCAAACCAAACGTAATATTAACACGTGAATTACAGAACACATTAAACAATCAAAAAAGTCACAAGAAGAGGGTATGTCAGGATTGTCACTTCAATAAAACAACATACACATGATATAAAATAGGTTAATGTGATAGGTACAGGATAATAATAATAATAATAATAATAATAATAATAATAATAATAATAATAATAATAATAATAATAATAATAATAATAATAATAATAAACAGGAGATTAAAGAAACATTCTTTATTCATAACTATAAAGCGGCTTTAAATCTGGATTCTGGCAAGATTGATAAAACCTGATTACCCATCTTTGATTTATATTTTGGATCTGGCAATAGTGACGTAGCATAGACACCGCGTTTCTTCCAATTCAACCGATCTTTCGTCTACTGTGATCTGCTCGTTGATTTTAGTATTCATCTTTCATTAAAATATATTTATTTGGTGGTATATATTTCCTCTTTGTATACCTTATTTCTCTCATCCATTTTTATCCTTGTTTATCTTACCAATGAAGACGGAACTAGCTTGTTCCGATGCGTCTGGAGAATATTTGGTTTTCTCATGAGACGATATATTGGTAACACAGTTTTTGTTAACCTAATTTAATGTTGAAATATAACTAGTAATAATTTCATGGTTTTGTAGCTGATAAAGAATTAATTTCAAATGCATTATTGTCAAGTGAGTTATGGCCATATATATACAGGGTGGCCATAAAGTCCCCTTATCCCTGAAAATAAGTAACATAAACCACTAAACATATGTAAATAACTACACGAAAAGAACTTAATGACATGAACAACAATGCTTTTGAGAAGTGCCAAAGGATCAGTCCGTCGACCGTCATTTTGATGACGAAGCATAATACGCTGCAGGTTTTGTGCGACATGGTGCGGAGCATTGCAGGTGTAACTTGAGTGGAAGCTCGTTTCACAGCTTCTGTCAGTTTGGTAATGGTATCGTAACGGTTTTGTGCAATGATGCCCTTTATGAAGTGGTGAGGTCTGGGTTTCGTGATAGCCAGGCAAGAGGTTGCCACAACCGGCCATCGTTTACACAATTTGAAACAATAGGAAACCTTACATTAACATTTATAAATGGGTAACGGAAAAAACTTACATTAGCATTTATCAAGGGATAATGGAAAAACTTACATTAACGTTTATCAAGGGATAATGGATAAACTTACATTAGCATTTATCAAGGGCTAATGGAAAAACTTACATTAGCATTTATCAAGGGGTAACGGAACTTTGTGGCCACCCTGTATATATTAGTAAGATTTTGACCCGCGAGGTTTTGGCTACGCGGGATTCTGTCCACATACCTTTACTAACGCACTTATCAGCTGTCAATCACATCATTATTACTAAACACTTACGGCCCTTCAGTCTAAAATCGCATGGACAAGAATCCTCCTTCCACTGGAGTACACATGGCAACTGCATTTTCCGTCACGGAAGTTTTGGTAATTCTTTATAAGAGAAAAAACCAGGTCTGATGATCGTTTCTCTCTCCAATATCTTGAAATAGGGAATATTCTTGATTAATGATGAAAAAGGTAGTGGAATCAAAATAGTAAGAAAATGTCAAGAGAACTTGTGTGGAGTTAGAACAGATACTTCTAGCACCAGAGATGAGCGAAAATATTTGAAAGAACCACTTTCTTATAGATCTTCGAAATGTCATGAAAGCAAAAAAAAAAAAAAAAAAAAAAAAAAAGTATACCAGTAAAGTAAACTCATTTTGTTGAGCCCGATATATATAAATTCTCGTTTTCTTTATAGCATTTCTCAAAATGTGGTCCTTCTGGCCTTTTAGTTTGATTGAACATTAGTCCCTAAAAGACAAGAAAAATAAAATTGAATGAAATCCGGAATTCCTCGAAATCCGAACGCCCCAGAACTTGAACAACTTGGAATACGAATGAAAAATTCAAGACAATTTTGTGTCTGAATCCGAACACCCAGATTTTTTTCATATATTTTCCCTACGCACCAAAACAGTTTGTCGTTCAGTTGGTTGTACGAAGCTGGAATGAAAGCATCTCGTGTGATTTTCGCTGCTAATTTTGTACCTGTTTTGTGTAATTTGTCTCGTATAGTATAATCGCCATGGTCCTGAAAAGTTCATTTTTATCGAAGTGTTGTTATTATTTTACCTTAAAATTTAGTGATTTTACTGTTAAAATCAACCAAGTTCGTGAGACCCAGGAACGGATTAATCCAGTTTGTATTATTTTAAAGGGTAAAAATTTAATCTTTGAACTGGAACAGAGTTTTGGAACGGATTTCTTGGTATCACTGTATATTAGTACACTGCTATTAGATATGCTCAAAAGATAAGAAAAAAGTGATAAATTTCCTCTCAAAGAGGACAATTGGTCCATAGAACATTCTGGTTAGTAAAAGTGGTCCTCACTTTAAAAACTATGAAAAACGCTGCTCTATAGGAATCAATATGAAAAGGAAATATTGTAGATTTCTTCAAATTCAGGTTTCGATAGAAGGAATCCATTTTTGGAGAAGCTGAGTCCATAAAGGCATTCTCGTTATTTCTTAAGGTTTTTTGCTTTTGATACCTGTCAACAGAATGGAATCCTTCTATAGCAGTTCTAATACTTACAGATAGCATAGTTTGGAAGTCTAAAATTAACTTGGAGAGAAGTACTACAATAATTTGATATCCTGAGATTTGCAGTAAATAAACGAAGTGTGTGGCTGCAGCGATGTGGGTGGGTGTAACGAAAGCTGTTTTGCACCTTCAGTGACATTTCTTGTCCTGTAAAACCGACGAAAATCGTTGCTTACAATATTCTGCCTCCCCTTTTAAATTCAATATGAGTTGAAAGATAGGTGTTAGTGGAAATACATGTATTCTAGGTGTATTAAACATTGCAAACATGCGTATGCACACCACTCGCAAGAGCGAAGAATATTTCGGAGACAATTGAGCAGTAAAAGATGATTTTAAACATGCAGTGGATCAAGTTTTTTTTATTGGTAGCAATGAAATAGTGACTTTTTTCTTTTAAAAAAGGTACAATAGAGATAGAGGCGTAACTAGTTTAACTGGATCGATTGATTGATCATAGATTTAGGCCTACCCACCCCTTCCCCAACACATTTTAAATGTTCCACGATATATACACAAAGAACATACAAAGTTATTGTTACTAAGTAGCCAAAGCTTTTACTAAGTTATTAACCTAACTTTTTCCTAAGTTATCACTACATATGTACAGTACTGTACATAGGAAATGAAATTAAAAATTATTTACTATACTTAATTCAATTTAATAAAAAATAAAGATAACAATAAAATTAAATAATACAATAATAAAAAAAGGTGGTAATATAAGAAATTGACTTTTGATACGTGGTAAGCATTTGCTATGTGAAAACAAAATCTCTGGTCACAGCAGTATTATAAAAGTAACTAATCTATAATTTTTTTTAAGAAAATAAAATTTTTGCTGAGAAATGTGTTGCTCAGAAGAAACGAATTCTAGTTTAATTTCATAACAAAAAATAAATAATAAATAAATAAAAATTAAAAAAAAAGATCAAATTAATTTTGAAATAAATTGTGAGAAATTTTCTCCTTGTTTGTTCATTAGCAAACTGCGATAATAGGTCATCTAGGTTGGCTTTGCATCTGCCAACGACCTCAAGCGACTCTGAGGTATAGCACTTCTTAAGTATTTTTTAATAGTTTTAAGCTTAGGAAAAGATCTTTTGGCAGTTGTTTTGGAGACCGGTAAAGTAATGAACAGTTACCAAGTTATGATAACTGGAGACGGGTAAAGTAATGAACAGTAACCAAGTTATGATAACTGGAGACGGGTAAAGTAATGAACAGTAACCAAATTATAATAACTGGAGACGGGTAAAGTAATGAACAGTTACCAAGTTATGATAACTGGAGACTGGTAAAGTAATGAACAGTAATCAAGTTATGATAACTGGAGACGGGTAAAGTAATGAACAGTAACCAAATTATAATAACTGGAGACGGGTAAAGTAATGAACAGTAACCAAGTTATGATAACTGGAGATGGTAAAGTAATGAACAGTAACCAAGTTATGATAACATGAAGGAAACTAGTACCTACTTGCATATTGATGACTAGTATTTCAGTCAACTTCCTAATGCTATGTAAGTTCTTAACATGGTTTAAAAAGCAGACCTTTCACCTAAGAAGTTGAAGACTCAGATCAGGAGAAATATCTGAAGGATATACTGCGATTAATTCGTTCAGAACTTCTTCATCTTTTGCACTTACCAAGAATGAAGGTTTTAAACAGTTAAAAGTGGTAAAAATTTCATTCACAGCAGCAGCGTTTGCTCACTGCGTTGCAATTATATCAAGATTACTGTTCAACACTGAAGAGAAAAACAATCGTGATTGGGAAATATCGTCGCTAACTAGTTTTAAACTGAAATATTGTAATTATGATAATTTAGCTAAATATTAAAAAAAAAAAAAAAAAAAAGAAAAGAAATGAATTTTGGAATTCTTGCTTCATATGTATGTTTTAGGATTAACCAATTCATATCGGACTTCCGAAGAGGAACATCAAAGCAATTTTATGACCGTGTCTATAACGACAACTCCCAGTCACGACCCCTCTTCTGTTTTATTAGGAAGAGGAAAGAAAGAGTGAGAAAGAAGAGAAGAAGTTAGGAGAAAGGAGGAAAAGAGGAAGGGGAAAAGAAGAAAGGAAGAAGGAACCAGAGATAAAGGATTACTGGATAATTATGGAAATATGGTAAAGAGAATTGAATAATTAATAAAAAGGTGATTCATATTCGAAGGTTATTATTTGAAGATTAATTCTGAAGAGACACATGCTCTCTCATACTACCCCGACCTGGATCCAGGCAACTGCACAAGTGGGAGTTGCCCTAACCCAGCCCAGGTGACGAGAAGTTTTAAATTAATTGTTTGTCTATTATTTCGAAGTATTAAATAACCTATATCCAGTATCTGAATTTTCATAATGGAGATCGAACACACATTTGAATCAAGCAAGAAAAAAAAATCACAGTGATGTACTTATTTTTCACATATAGAAGTTTTGAGATTCCTGAAAAGACTGTCGTTATTCAGACTCATCCTGTTATTTTAGCTTTTCTCCCAGAGCCGATTTAGACTACTTCAGAATTCGTTATCTTTCATTACTTCCATCATACACTAATACATATAACATGCTATTACACACTTATTATAAACACTATCAATATTAAATACTACCACTTAAAAACTAAATTTGTCATTCATTCACGCACACGCACATACATACAGGACAGCGTATTGACATGGGTAAAATAGTTTAAAAGAAACCATCTAACTACAATTGGCGAACATTTATTACATCTATTGAGAAATTAAACACAGAATTTTATGAACATGCAATAAATATACATATAAATATATCAATCCACATACGAAATTGAACAACAGCAATGCAATGGTACACACACACACACACACACACACATATATATATATATATATATATATATATATCAACAGGCAGATACAAAAATAAAAAAAATAAATTTATTTATTTAACTTTTGGGAAATATATGTGTCTGTGAATATGGTTACGTTCTACAATATTATGAGTGAAGAAAGAAAAAAAAAACTGAATTGAGGGTTAAAATGAGTCTTTATCTCATATATGAAAAACTTTTTTAATAATTACACGAGTCCTCTCTCGTACCTTTAAACGAGCTATAATATAACACATATTCTTCAAGCACCCTTTCTGTTGCCCATGCATTTAACTTCATTTCAGTTTAAGATTCACACATGAGGTTATATTTATTAATCGTAACCGACACATATTCAGTTCGTAGAAGTATTTATCGATACATTTCTCCCATATCTGGGATTAAGAGAACAAAGTTTTGTCACTAATATCACGGTGACTATGTTACTTGTTCGGTCATTCCACTTACTATCCCATTCATTGCAGAAGAGGAAACTTTTTTTAATTTTATATATAAATAAAACCCATCCCAGAGTTTGGAGCTCTTAAAAGTAGCTCCCCCCCCAGAAGTCCGTCCTAGATCCGCCCCTGATTCAATGACTATCTTTCAGTCAATATCACCTTGTATTACCAGATGCACACATTTATCGTTAGATTCACACAATGTATAAAGGAAAGGAGAATTTTTAAAGTCCAGAAGGATTTTCCTTTGTATTAAGAACACGACTACTGAGGTGGAAACACTGGTCAAGATTGAAGATTCGTATGAGAGGGATGGAATCGAAATGTAATTTTACAGGAGGATTTCAGTTCACTAACTTGAAGGTAGATTTAACAATACATTAGGGTTACGAAGACCTGCCTTAATTCCATGCTACAGGCAGTTAGTGTAATACAGACGATGTTAGCTGTTACATATGTTGCTTAATAATATTACAAAGATTAGAGAGAAATCTAACATGCGGCGGTATTTTCTAACATTTACATTTTACATTTATCGGATATTTCAGAACTATGGCAATCAAGAACCGTTTGGGGTATGTACCAAGACCCTTTACATATATTTGTTTACTCAATCCACCATTATACTTTTTATTTTAATATCATATTAATATTCCACACATATTTATATCTTAATATACATATACTCAATAATCCTTTAAACTTTCAAATTAATAACCCCGACAAATTAAATTTTTAGGTTGCAACACTTCACATAAGAGAATCCGAATATATCACAAATTTAACTAACTGACCGCACATAATGATAAAATTAATATTCTCAAGCATTTTATTTAGACTAGTAGACATTTAATTTACATGGCAGGCACGTAAACACAGAATAGGTATAAATATATGATTTTAAAATGTTAATACTACTTTTGGGCCCAAACAACTACAACAACATTCACATTTCTAGTACCGGTAATCAATGGAAACCAAATTAGAAATAACTGATAATCCAACGGAGAGTTCAAAACGGATAATGATAATAAATAAATAAATAAATAAATAATCGTGTACTGAACTATCGCTCACTACTACAGTGGGTCAAAATATGATGGAAAACTGCCCCTTAATATTTAACATCAACGAATACATCCACGAATCGTGTCTCGCGACATCTCAGGTTCAAAACTTGAGAGGGAGGGAGGGGTGGAGGTTGAAAAATAAAAAAAAAATCTTGAAGAAGAGAATAGAGAGATAGATAGAGAAGAGAAAGAAAAGAAAAGCGGCGCGCCAAAAGAATAAGCTAGGACACTAAAACTACAAAGATAAGTGGTCGAATTTCGACACACAACAATCCACAGCCAAATATACTTTTACATGCCGAGAAAGGTGGTGAAAAATATAAAGCGAATAAAAAATAGCAAAAGCTGGATGAAACCGGATTTTGGGAGGATATGGGCATCTCAGAGGGACGAAGGGGGTCTAAATTATTCTGCCAAATATCAGATTGGTGGATAATTTCAAGAATTTCTGTCCAATTGCTGACCTATATTTTTGTATCGCATTGAGATGTGTAATTTCAATAATCATCCATTTGAAATGCCCATATACAGGGTTTACAATAAAATAATCTATCAATAAAGATATTATTCCCCGAAATATAATTTCTATTAGATTATTCCGAAGCTTCCACATTAATTTTGATCTGAATAAAGAACAACTGAATTTACTACATGGACCGAAAATTATGTATTAAGAATTTACAGTACACGGTGTGTTCGGAAAGAATAGGGTCCCTCCAAACAAAAAATTTCATTACCTTGATTGTAATGGCACATTACAATATCTCAATATGGAATCGCTTCTCTGCATCATCAGCACACTCATCTGCTTGCAATTCATTAATCATCATCATCTTGCGCCCTGACCTACTCTCTAGGAACCAGGGTGAAACCTTATATTATTCACAAAGTTTTGTTGTACTTTTTGGACCAGTCTTTTCGTAATTTGGAAACTTTTTCCTTTTAGGGAAAGCAATATTTTCCAAGCATTCTCTAGCTCTTCAATTACACTCTGTAGTCTTTATGATAAAGTGTCAACGGATGTTAGCAATAAACTTTGTAACACTATCAACACTACTGTAGAAAATTTCTGGAAATAGTTCATTCAAGCTTTAGCTTCACCTTCTTCTTTCTTATTCTCCATTTAAACTTTAAAACATCCAAGTCTTTATGATATCAATATAACCATTCCGAAGAGCACCAAGAGCTTGATTCTTACTTGTCCATCGAGTACGACAAACCTTCTTGAGAATTTTCTCTAAAAATGCAGCTTTTTTTTTTTTTTTTTTTTTTTTTTTTTAATAATGCCCACCTAGACACAGCACTGGGAAAAAGGTAGAGTTTTTCAACGTTATTAAAGAAGTTCCTGTTGGATATTGGATAATGGAGAATGGCACAAAGTGCTTACAAAGATAATACTAGACCGTTATGTAGTTAAGAGAGTAATATGTGCAAACAAAAAAGGGATAGATTGGAGTTATGTTAAGACAAGATTAGAGGAAGGTTATGAATGATAAATAAGATTTATATTATGATGTAAGTAAAGATAGTGGGTTTACGAAACACGATTGATTTAAGGAATTGAGATTAAAGTGTAGGCATAAATATAGAATAAAGAGGTTAAATAAAATATTGTGTATAGTTCAGATTTTTAACATTGGCGCAGTCGAATCGGAAGAAATCTACGTTTTAACAGTGTAAACAAGTTTTTGTGAATCAAACAGTAGGAAGATGAGTTGTAACGGCCAAAAGAAATCAAGAGTTGAGAGTAATGCAAGCACTGAAAAGCCACAAGGTATCCGAGAATCTTGGTTTATGACTGAACTTGCCAAAAGAGATGTGATAATTCGCAAATTGGTCCAAGAAGTTTGTTATTTGAAAACAAAAACAGCTCTTCAGCAGAAACCACGAACCTACGAGTGTTATCGCTGTTGTAAAAAGTCTTACATCAGTTCGAATCGCTGTTCTTCTTGTTTATTGAGCCACGGGAACGAAATGTGCCCAGCCAGAAACAAAGCTTGCTTCAAGTGCAAGGAACAAGGGCATTTTGCATACGTTTGTCCTTCCCTTAAGAATCTAAAGCATAAGTCAGGTGAAGTGGAACAGAAAGAAAAGAAAGAGAGTAGGTGCAAGGAAGAAACACATGAGTTAAACCAATTATTTGCGTTCGATTCCATAGAAGAAAAACAAACAAGCTATCTCATATCTCAATCTATTTACACATGCTACTGCTCATTTTCCATGGTAACGGCAAGTAACGTATTTATGAACACTTTGTGCCCAACTCATCTTCCAACAGTTTCTTATCTGAGTTATATGGGACACTGAATCATTAACTACTAAATTAAGGGCATGAACACAGCAATGAACATATTTTGCCGAAGGGTTCTTTTGTTTCGTAGCAGCCGATGAACTGCACGTGAGTTAACCGGGGAAGTATTCCTCAAGACCGTTCTGCACATTCCTGGATTCTGCAAAATTGCAGGTTGGTGGATATCCTACTAAATCACCAAAGTGCGAAAACGGCAACGTTATATAATTGCACAGGACTTACTGCACCGCTACGAGAGGGAAGATAACAACTACTTTAGTCGGATCGTCAGTGTGAACAAAACTGTATGAAACAAGCTTGAAGCGGCAATCCAATGAGTGGAAATATCCTGATTCTCCTCTTACGTCCTGCATAAGGTGGTACTGACGTTCATTGTGGCCATGGAATAATTCTGCACCGTTAAATTGGTGACGGGGAGAGCTCGATACAGCTAATTCTGTGCAAGATCTGCACAACAGTGGCTTCCAAATTCTTCCTGAGTGCGAGAAAGACTATCAAGAGCAGCTGAAATAAAATCGACCGTAAAATTATTTTGTTGCAAAGGCAAAAAAAAAAAAAAAAAAAATCCTAAACTTTATATTGAACAAAATTCCTAAACATTAAGATTTTGTTTGTGAATTTCAAATGTGTTTAGCAATATTGGCCAAAATAAGGAGATAGAAGATTATTAAAACAATAATGATTATAGTCAAACTTTTAGAATATTTTAGAATAATTTGAGTGTAAATAGAAAATGATTCAACTGGCTTCTAATTTACATAAAGCACGTTACATTTTTAAAAACATAAATAAATTAATAACATCAAACACCAAGTTCTTTAAGGTTCGCTCAATCCATGACATGCAGTAAACCTGAAGAGTCTAAAATAGGTATTGATAACTGATTATTCAACACATATGGACATCCTTATCTAAAATTAACCTTGAATCACATGCACTATAATTTCTTTTTATTATTCACTGTATGAAAGTGTAATTTCAAAACTAATTCCAACGCAAAAATTCAATGGATGCTCAGCACCCATTATATACCTTTAATGGGTGCTTGAGGCAAGGCAAGTGAGTGATGATGGAAGAATTGGTGGAATGAGAATGTTGAGGAAACGGGAGTAACCCAAGAAAACTCACGGACACAATGTTGTCCACTGCAAACTTGCGTGGATAAGGATCGAACCAGGGACCCCACAAACCAGAGGTAAGCGTTCTACCGCTGAGCTACCTTGCCCTCTATGAAACAAAAAAGAAAGTAGCAAATCGTATATCTATTGTTGTGTGTTGCCTCCTAACAATCGTGCACGTACTGTTTGTTGTAAATGTGCTAAACGTATTTTAGAACAGAATCTCTTATGTAGTCAAGTTCTAATAACTAATGTCTTTATCCCTGTTTTTCACTAATTAGTGTCAAGTAACCATTAAGTAGTAAATAGTATTAAGTAAACATCAAGGTAATTAGTATCAAGTAAATATCAAGTAGTAATTAGTATCAAATAAACATCAAGTAGTAATTAGTATTAAGTAAACATCAAGGTGATTACTATCAAGTAAATATCAAGTAGTAATTAGTATCAAGTAAACATCAAGTAGTAATCAGTATCAAGTAAACATCAAGTAGTAATTAGTATGAAGTAAACATCACGGTAAATAGTATCAAGTAAACAGCAAGTAGTAATTAGTATCAAGTAAACATCAAGTAGTAATTAGTATCAAATAAACTTCAAGTAGTAATTAGTATCAAATAAACATGAAGTAGTAAGTAGTATCAAGTAAACATCAAGTAGTAATTAGTATCAAGTAAACATTAGGTAGTAATTAGTATCAAGTAATAATTAGTATCAAGTAAACATCAAGTAGTAATTAATATCAAGTAAATATCAAGTAGTAATTAATATCAAGTAAACATCAAGTAGTAATTAGTATTAGGAAAACATATAACAAATAAAATATTAAATGTTTTCCCAATCATATAAAAACAGAGAAAAACCTAAATAAATTTAAACAAAACTTAAAAACGTATCTCACAGAGAAAGAATTTTATAGTATAAAAGAATATCTGTGTAACAATGTAAAACATTTTCCCTTATATACTTATAAACAGTAAATCATATTGTTTTTTTTTCTTTTATTATACAAATTTTATGTATGTGTAGACTGAACTCTCCAAACACCATCTATTGGTTACATAGAATAAATGAAATGAAATAAGCTTCTATTTAAAAGATAAAGATATCTTACCTTAATATCCTTTGTATTCATTTTAATACAAATTGTTTCAATGCATCACTTGTCCCTTCTTCAGTCTACAATATTCCACTACACTTCTAAACTTATAAAATGATGAAGAGATTCTACACTCTATAAAAACCCATAACTGAAATAAAAAGACAAGTAGAAGACCTATATCATTTTATTTCATACTTTTAAGTAATATAGAGTAAAATGCTATGTTCTCTAAACAATCTAAATAAGTTAAAAATTCAACACACTTAACAGTGTGAGTAATATAACTTCATATAATTGAGAATATAGAAATTTACTCGATCATTCACTTCCCTCTATTAAGATATGAATTAAAAGTGGCTGCTCTTGAAGCTTGATCGACTATATTCTAAAACTGTCCATTACCTGCTATCCTGTGTAGTTCCTGGATTTCGTACAATTTATCTTTAAGAAAATGTTGTTGAGCTGAAATATTTCTTAGAATCAGATTATAATCTCAAATAAAATTAGAGCATATTACCAAGACACTAAACAGTAATTAGAAACTGCTTTTACCTAGTAACGGTCTTCCAAGAGGAGAAACTGAACTTCATTGTTTTATAAAACTCGTAAATGTGGAATAAAAATAAATAAATAAATAAATAAATAAATAGGTTTTCTTTTAGTTCAAGTAAAGAATCTTTTAGTTATATCATAAGTTTAGCAGCGTAGTGGAATACCACACACAGAAGAAGGGGCCAACAATGTATTGAAACTGTCTGCGTTAAACTAAACAGAAGGATGTAATAAAAGAATGTTAAAAAAAATAAATTTCTGCATTTTCTTTAGATTACTTCGACTCCTTGTTTATTGCTGGAATCTTCGTCAGATCCTCTTTCTTTGTAGTTGATAAAGTTAGTTTTACCTTATGTTAGGTGTTCATATGTTGAAATTTTCAAAGTTTACTTTCGCTTCTACAATATTTATTTAATAAGTTGATTAATAAGTTACAGAAGTTGGATGCACTAAAGTAGTTAATTAAAATCATAAAAATGAATAAAAATGGCCCCTTACTTTGTGCTTAACTTTAAAACAAAGTGTTCACTCAAGCATATAATAAGGGCATTTCATTTCAAAGTTTTAATTAACTAAAGTGCATTTAGATAACTAGAAAACTGTAGTGTTCGTTTTAACGATAACAACGAAAAGTTGCGGAAAGCAAAATAAATCTTACAAATACGTCTAGAAACACTGAAGAGGTAGTTTTTGGCTATATTTGAATCGCGAAATAACGCGAATATGGGCAATTTGTCAAAATAACACCGAATTTTTGTCTAATACACGAATAAAATTGCAAAATATTATTGTTAAATAATCTAGCGTCCGAAGAGGAAACTAAACTGTGGAAGCACTAACAATTTTGACCTTCGAGAAGTGTAGATGGAAAAGAACCTGCATGTTCAGTACGAAGTGAAACGTATAAAAATGTATTCATCTGAAGCAAATAATTTAGTTTGTTGTTGTTGTAGAAGTGCAGCTTATGCTCATAAATGTTTCTTTATGGAGTTGTGGATGGAGGAGGAAATATAATATATTTCTATTTATGAGTGAATTGCACAAAATATTAAAGCATATTCTCTGTAAACGAAACATTTAAAAGATTTTGGACGAAGCACTTATCCACTTTTTGCCTCAGAATTCAAGTGAAAATTGTGATGAATTTCGTACCTATTGATAAGATATCTGTATTGACGCTTAGTTAAGGAATATTTAAAAGTGTATATATATATATATATATATATATATATATATATATATATATATATATATATATATATGCGTGTGTGTGTGTGTGTGTGTGTGAATCTCACTCAAAATTGTTTTTTGCGAAAAGTATCACGAAATTCGGGAAAAAATTTAAAGGTAACCAAAAAAGTTCTGTCGCTTTTTCACCCAATACCTTCGAACATCGATATGTCACCTAAGACCTACCTGCAAGATCAAAAATAGTTCCCATCAGTATCGACGACCTTCTGTCAAAGTCCTGGGACGTCTTGCATTCCATCGCCGTTGAACTTGATGGGCCATGAAGTGAATAAAGTATCAAGTGCATTTTGCACCTCTACTAGGGAGTTGAATTGGTGTCTTCTAAAGTGATTGTCCAAGGAATGGAACAGGTGATAATCACACGGTGTAATGTCTGGGGAGTATCGCGGATGCAATAGTGTTTTCCATCCAAGGCACAGAATGGTTTCCCGGGTCATCCTGGCCACGTGGCGCTTAGCGTTGTCGTGGACCCCTTTGCGAAACAGAAGTGCTGAGTCCAGAGTTTTGAGTTTTTTTTTGAACACGGCTCAACTGCTGACAGTACACAGGGGATGCTTTAACAAGCTGGTAGCAGTTCCCGATGTACGATACCGCAAGCAGTCCACCAAACACACATGAGGATCTTCTGGTGCAGTGCTGGTTTCGGCTGTTTTGGAACCGGTTCGTGGGATGCTAACCAAGATGACGGTGCCGCGAGCTTCGTACAGGACCCGTTTCTCATCACATGTAAACACCTGTCCAGAAATGGTTCCTTCCTGAAACGAGACAGCAAAGAAACACAGGTGTCTGCTCGCGTTGCCTTCTGGCCCGGAGTCAAATCATGTGGGACCCATCAACCCAACTTACAGTGCTTCTCAAGTTGATGGAGATGCTGCCGAATGATTTCTCCACTCACACTGAATTGTAATCCCAGTTCCTCACACCTACCTGAAAATTTTCATTTTGTACATGTGTTGGTCTTCTGGTACGTGGTGCGTCTTCGAGTATTTTGTCACCGTCCTTAAACTTGTCAAACCACCGTTGCACTGTCTGTGTAGTCACGATACGCTCATGAAATACCTGGTCCGTCCAGCAGCAGCAGCGTTTAACTTCAGTTTGAATTCGTATAGCATACACGCCCTTATGACGCTCTGTGGAGGTCCCATGTTCACTCTGTCCTTACGCAAGTTCACGGTGTAACTGAACTACCACAACCAGGTAGTATGTTGGATATACCCACACCAACAACTGACCTTCGCCTTATTTCCATTCATATTCAACTCACGGTGTGAGGGCCATTTGAACACAGACCTCCATAAAAAAAAAAAAAGCAACAGAACTTTCTTGGTATCTTTATAAAACTGAATTTAAGGGGGAAATAAAACTAAAACTTCATACTAGTTTAGTGAATAAGAAGTGTGGGAGCGAAAGTAAATATTGGGAATTTCAATATATCAAGAGGAACAACATAATATGTAGGTAAAAACTCACTTTTTCAACTACAAGAGAATATAATCTGATTAGGGTTCCAGCAACAAACAAGAATCGGAATAATCTAAATAAAATACGTTTTTATTATATATAAAATTGCATTAAGCAAAAATAAAGTGTAACGAAAAAAAATGTTAAGGTAAGATATATGATCTAACCAACAATAACTTTAAAATGAGAAACGCAGACTGAACGTTTTCCATTCTCTTCTGAAAATTATTTTACACAGCTGTTTGGCAGCTAGTACAACGAAACTCTTAACTTGTATGTTGCACTGTAGATTTTTACTAGAAGCCGAGATTTATTATGCAAATTTGTTTTTTAATTTGTATCGTGGATCTAGAAGAGTGGAGGTTGGTTAATTCACTACTCTACCCAAGTTCACACAATCTTTTTGTCTTTTAAATATTGAAAGTGGATCTTATAGCATACAGTATTAAATAAATAATAACTGTTTACTAAAATAATTACTACAATATCTTTGAAATATGTACAGTCATGTTCAAAAATTTTCGGCTGCCCATGCGGCTTTAAAAGACCATATTCTTATATCTTTCGTAGGACATTCTTGTCTTGAAATAAGGAACTTAAACAGCAAAAGATCTACATTTGTTAATCTACTTCTTAAAATAAGAATGCATTTTTTAAAAAAGAGACATGTCCACAAGTTTTCATATACTCACTTTGAATTGTTCAGATTGATATAAAAAAACTACGAACAATTTCCTACCACAAAATCTAACAGCCACTAAACAACAGAAACTGTTCTTTTTCTGGTGGGCTATGCGAAAGAAGACGATGATGATGATGAAAAACGAATGCAATGGTGGAATGAATAAAGTGAGAGAACCCTGAGAAAGTCCACTTGGTGCGGGTTGAGATAGAACCAGGAACTCCAGGCATCAGAACTGAACGCTCTACTACTCTTTGTTTCCCTGTTCCGCAGGCTCGAGTGTGATGAAATTCACAATGTGTAGTCTCACTTCCATAAAACCTAACGGAGTGTGCCCTCTCTTTTGGGTGGTAAAAACAAAATATGTCAAATAAATACGCGCCTTACGGACATTTCCATTGTATTGTTAACCCATTTTTGGCCATGTTCCCGCTGAGCTATGGCCACCATTGTTTATATGTAAAAATCTTAGGCCATGACTTCTTCCCACACCAAATTGTATGCGCGCGATGCAAACGGGAAAATTGGACACTTTTGGAACCGGGCTCTTTTCTGCACGTGTTCCGGGGATCACATGCAAGCTTCAACAATATGAAAATTTTCCGTATCAAAAGTAATTTTGCAGAAAAAATCTTTCCTAATTTCTGCGTTGTATATTTTGAAACCAAACATGCTTTCTCAGGTAAAGCTTAGCCAGAGATTGAATTCCGTGGCGAAAGAAGTCTGGAATCTGGGATGTTGCATTGTGTAACCATCAAGGAAAACTTCCCTTCCAAGAAGTGACCGAGGTGCCGGAGGAGATGTTAATCACTGAGTGAAATATCGGAGTTACTGAGGATGAGAAGTGGTTTCATACTGCAACTGAGAGCCTGCTCCGTCCTTCGCGCGATAAATGGGCGAGCATTGTCCTGCAACATAAAGACGTAATATATTTGTTGACCATTGCTTGATGCTTACGAATAGTTGGGTGGAGTTCAATACTATAACGATCTGCATTAATGGTTTCACCTCACCTGAATTCCTGTTCTGCCTAATTCCCGCAAAAGGGATATTTAATTTTGAGCGAAATTTATTAGTACCTATTTCCCCTTGATTTTCAATAACTATTCTTGAACTCTTTAAATAAAACTTTAAGGCACGAGTGAGGTTTAGTTAGTTAGATTGAACATGCGAGTGGAACGAATTGTTTCATGTGGCCAAATACCCCTAAAAATCATGTTTAGTATAACAAATGTAGTGAAAGTGTCCAGTATAATGTATAAAGCAAAACAATACAATTACGTTCAGTAAAATGATTACCCAATTTATTAGAGATAAATACTTCCAAATATCTACAAAGGAAACTTTAGAAGAACAAAGTTTATTCCACAATAACAAATTAAAATATCGGAAAGGAAATTTTCAATTTTAACTTCTTAAAGTTATATATATATATCTTGTCAATTCAAAAGAACAAAACTTCGAAACTTCAAAAATCATACTTATTACCCGCACACACTAAACCCACACAAAATCTTCATTGTTATAAATGTAAACAGCAAGCTACAGCGTCTACATAGCAAATCAAATCCAATTGACTCGACTCTAATCTACTTTGTTTTAAAAATTAGACCTACTTGCTTTCATGGAGCAAACACTGTTTATTCGAGGTAAAAAAAAATGCAAATATTTCTACAAGTTCCATTTAAATATCGTGAACAGGCATTCCACCAATCAGGGATAAGTATTAGTTTACATTTTCTAATTTTGGTCAAGCACAAAGAAGCATTTGTTTACATCTTTCAGATGGATATTCTTTTTTCCATTGGTAAAATACTACATATTATAGAATTTAATTTCCTCACAACTGAAGAGTTTTTATATACAGCAGCTTACTGTGCCTATAGTAATAATTGTTGTTTAGGCTACCAACAGAGATAGGTAATTTAATCATACAGTAAAATAATAGTTGTCAATAATTACGTATATAATATGCAACCTAATCTGTTAAGTCTTATTGTTCCAATTTATATATTTATGTTACTATTATTCTTAATATTTCAGCTTCTGTACGAGGAAATGTTGACTGAATTATATTATCAAAAGTCACTTTAAAAAAAAATTCCTATTATTATTTTAAAGAATTTTCCATCTCATAAGAATTCACGTTTTCGCAGGGGAGTTATATGGCTTTAAGTATGTTACTGTTCATTTAGCTGCACTCTCGCTGACCAGAAGGTCCAGATCTTGCAGAAGTTGTAGACGGCCAACAGATATCGCGTAGATATACTCGTAGTAAAATAATGGTGATCTATGATTGCTGATTTAATTTCAGATAAGCTGATACAAGAAAATCAAGAGGTCCTGAAAATAACCGGAATTGTCGGGAAAATAATTGGTATTAAATTTCCCTTAAATCTAAATATCCCTTTTTGCGTGAATTAGGCGGAACAAGAATTAGACAGAGCAGGAATTCCTGTTCTGCCTAAGGATAAGATTATATAAAAATGCGTTACAAAGTGCTGGAGGGTCATTAGGCAGAATAGGAAGACACCTAAAAAGTTATGCCAAAAATAGAACATCTCACGTTTGTGAGATGAAACTTGATGTGTAAAATCCTTATTTAAAACGGGTCTGCAAGTGTCCGACCGTGTTTAGAAATCTCGGTATTAAGTGGAGAAGAGGCGGAATTTGCATAATTTTTGCTCAATATTTAAGAATAATGACATCGAGGTTATATCTTGTCATCACAGTAAAACGGATGAAGCACTTGAAATTATCTTTTTAATATACTGTCGGGTTGCTATAATTCATTAACACATAGATCATAAGAGGAAGATATGGACATAAACACCTTATTTTAAAATATGTGAGCGCATCTTCCGTTGTCCTTAAAAGTCCGCTTTTGAAGAGAAAAGGGAGCCAGTTCTAAATACGCGGTCAATATATAAAAGTGACATCGTGATTGTCTGTCTGACCATCACGGGAAATCGAATGAACCGTTTGAAATTAATACTGTATTTGAATACATTTAGTACTTGGAAGAAAATTGTTAGCTGACGTTCGCTAGAGATTTGACAAAACTTCGATAGGATTTAGGGAATGGTCAACTATACCTAAATATAAAATTTCAGCTGGAAGTGAAAATGAGGAAAGAAATAATAGCGGATGGAAGTTTAGCATTGGAAGTCATTGAAAAACATAATGTGATGCTCGCAAACGAAAAGAAAACGTAACTTTTTTAAGGATTTGAAGACATGATTAAATCGCCGAGTCGAGATTCGAGTCGATACACACTTTGTAAAATTCGAGACGAGTCGAGACAAACGTGTTTCTCGACTCGAATTTTCGAGTCAATACACGAGTCGAGTCGAGCTTGCTCGTAAAAATCTCGACTCGACTCGAATGTCTCGAAAATCTTTCTATAATTTTTATATTATTTTGAAGAAAGTATTTACTCAGAAACAGCCTTGAAACCAATTCCAGCTTTTATTACTTTAGAAAGGTACAGAACGCATAAACTTAATAGTTAATCTTTCGAGAACAAGATTTAATTTTCAGCTCAATTCAATTAATTAAAATTAATAATTAATGTCGTGATATTTGATTGTACTTTAAATATAATAATAATAATAATAATAATAATAATAATAATAATAATAATAATAATAATAATAATAATAATAATAATAATGTAGTTTGTATAAAACTATTATCAGTAGCCTAGTTTGTATAAAACTATAGCGATAAAGTAAACTTCATAAATTATCTGAATGAGCAATTAGGAGTCTATATAGTAACTTAGCATAGTTATAATTAATGCACTTTCGTTCCCATGAACGCAATAGGGCTACATATCTCCTCATTATTCGCTTCCTCAACTATTTTGAGCCTTTAATGTGTTGCAGCATATCATACTGACAATTAGATAGGTAGTCGTAACGTTCTGGCTAATGTGTGCGTATATTTTAACTTGTATATTTTGTCTCGACTCGAATTTCGATGACGTCTCGTCTCGAATTCGAGTCGAGTCGAGACAGAAACTGTCGAGTCGAGACGGAAATATATTTTCGAGTCGAGACAACATTTTCTCGAGGCGAGTCGAGACAGGCTTAAATCTCGACTCGTGCGCATCCCTAACATGTTCACTTGTTTGCCCAAGTTACAAAATCTTGCTGGGCCAATCACAATCCGACATGGATTTTCCAGGAACGCAGTGTGGATTCCGGAAGAATATTTGCGAATACATACTGTGCTAATGGAAGCTTGCTGGTGCGAAAAATTGTTATCCTGGATTTTTATTGGACCAGCAACAGATTTTCGTAAATGTTTAAAAGATACACAGTATTGCTGTAAATACGTACTGGATTCTTGGTAATCTAGCAAAAGAAACCTGGGTGAGGTAACTAAAATTACTAAAATGCAATAATTGATATCCCACAGCAACTACTACAATGCAAAACTTGATATCCCACATTAACTGCTCCCACATTGAAAATACAGCATAATTCAGTCAAAACAATTTCACCAGTTGGAAACCTTTATCCGAAAACAACAATGGATTATGCAAAAGCGAATGGAAAATATCCAAATAAAATTCTGCAAAATTATGAAAACAGATAATGGTAAGCAATATACAGATCGACAGAAAACACAGTGCAACTTACCTCATTATTTCCCTACGACGACCCAGTTGTATGATCTTCGGGATAATACTCACTTCCTGAGTCACCCTATAATTAATCATCTTCATTGAATTGGCTGTAAGAAATATCTAATGTGCAAATTCTTTTCTTTTTAGATGGGAATGTGGTACACGGCTCCTTATTGCCGGCCATCTTAACTGTTGGTTACCATCTTATGCATTCCAAAAAGTTACAAAGAGGCTTACCATAAGTGAATATTACTGCGATCTATAGAGCACAATTTGAGCTGAGACAAGATTAAAAGAAGCGATATGCTTTGCTGTCTAACGGGTACAGCAAAACTCAAAAATTGAAAATTTGTTGATTACCATATTTTTGCCTCACACCATTCATTTATTTAGTATGCTTTCCTTTGGGGCCTCGTGCCCTTGGTAGGACCCCTTCAGTTCACATTTTAATTGCATTTTTGGCTTTTCGGCAACTGTGACTAATCACGAGAAATGAAAATGGTATGGGATATTGGCAAGTTGTATAGGACCTATTCGTAAAATAACATCCCGGGATTTGCCCGTTGGAACTCAGACATGGAAATAAATGGCTCAACTCGAAACTGTGGTATCTAATTGGACCGCTTGTTTGTATGTCTATTCTTGAGTTCCAACGGTCAAATGCCAGGATGTTATCTTACGAATAGGTCCTATACAACTTCTTGTCAATATCCTTTTATTGCCTTAGGTTCAGCCAAAGTTGCCGAAAAGCCAAACATATCATTCACATTAACAAGGGGCCCTACCAACGGTACGAAGTCCCATAGGAAACAACTCTAGATGTATTTTTGTACTGTTCTGACCTCTATAATCATCTTCCAAGCATTGTATTGTCCGTTTACTGTAGCTTGGCGCTGTGTTTTGACACAAAACCTGGCTAGCGAATCTTAGCAGTCCTTCCCCTTCTTTCCCCTTATCGCAGTGGTAACAGTGGCACTAACTCATCAACTTTAGCACTAGTAGGATTTGGTATATGCAAGTTGCGTAAATTTCGAAACAGTTTACTTCTTCTCTAATCAGGACCGTAACTTGTGTGGGGCAGGGGAGAGGCAGCTGCCCCCCAGGGAGGTTCCCCGCCGTTCGAAGGGGCCCATTTTGAAACAACATTTTCTTAATCCATATATGATACGAACAAGAAATTATAAATGAAGCATCAGTTTCACTATATTACATAAAGCAGCGCACAAAAGGTAAATAAAACAAAAGTGAGTCGTGGGCCCACTTCAGTAAAAAACGTCTACTATTAGGGGCCTTAGAAATAACATTTATTCGTATGGTTTTGAGATTTGTCAATTTTGCCCCCTTAATTAATTTGTCATGTATTGAAGGGGCCCAGGGACGTAAGTAACGGCCCCGCAGACCTTGCCGTGAGGGAGGGCCCACAGGCTCCGGGGAGCATAAATAGTAAGAGAAAGATAGAAAGAGGGGGCCCAAGAATGAGAAAAAAACTTTTTATAGGAGGCCCAAATACACGTACTAATGCTTGCCTCCCAGAAAAAAAAATCTTAGTTACGGCGCTGTCTCTAATGTGAATTTATTGGTACAGTTCTGCTAATAGTTACCTATATCAGGTTGGTCTCTTTAAACCTTGGGCTGTGGAGAGAAACAATCTTACAGGAGGATAGTATTCAGATTTTAAGAAGGTGGGGAAAAGAGAGCGAGGATGAGAAAGATGAGAAGAAAGAAAGAAAGAGAATGATAGAAACACTTCTACATTTATTTCATAATGAATTTAAGCACATATAAACGAAAAAGGAATATCGGAACCCACCACCATAATATTTGTGGAAATGTTGGCAACATAATATTTTGGCGGAATATATTTCCCGTGAATTCTGGGGCCTCAGTGTTTGACCCAATTCTGGCCTTACAGCAGTGGCGGATCCAGGGGCGATCGGGGCGATTTCCCCCGGAGAGAATAAAACACATTCCAGAGTTTGGAGCTCTTAAAAGTAGCTCTAAGTAGCAACCTTGGTCGCATTCGCTCTAGGGGTTAACGCTTCGAAAACGCATTCTCAAATAGCCATAGACTTAGGGATATGAAATTCGGTACATATATTCTTTATTGAAATAAGTGGTCACGTACCCCATCGTTTACGGAAATTCCGCTATTAAGAAGGGGACCAATTTCTACATTTTCTCAATTCGTTAAAACGACATCGAGGTGTCTGTCTCATTGTCACGAGAGAATAGCTAAACCGTTTGGAATGAATTTTTGAATATAGTTAGCTCTTGACGCGGGACTGTTTTTTTTTTTTAATCATATTAATTTGAATAAAAATCGTACCGGGAGGAAGGGGGATTAAAATGTGCGCCAAAAATAGAGTATTTCATGGACCTAAGTTATAGAGATGAACCTCAGTAAACTCGGGTATAAGTCCCGCGTTAAAATTAAGTATGGTCATGCGTAAAGTAATCACTAACTCTCTTGCCTTTGATGCGAGCGGTCCCGAGTTAAATTCCCCCAGTAATACATTCAGTCGAAAAGGTGTAACAAATTTTTCGGACCATCTACCTGCGTGCGGTTTTTCCTGGATTTTCCTCATTCACACTAGGCAAATACCCCGCGATGGTATCTAACATACAGGTTTCAGGCCACTTACTTTCTTCGCCTCTTTTCCGGATAGTGTGCTCACCGAGGGACATTGTCTCTCATACAGTACGGGCCTAAGGCCGTATATGCCGTCAATGTCCAGAAATATGTATAAATAAATAAATAAAATGATCACGTTCTCCAGTGTTTATGAAAATATTGCTTTTACAGAAGCAAATAAAAATATCAATTTCCCATTCAGTCTAGGCTCTGTCCATAAGAGCTGTAGAAAAGTCGGGGATGACAGCAAATCTCTTCAGAACCTGTTACAGGGTGATCAATTAATGAAAAAAATCGAAGGTAACACTTCCGCAACCGGGGCCTTCATTGTGAAATTCAATATTCAAAATGGCGCCCACGCGCAAGTACCAAATTATATTTGAACTGAAATATCTTCTCACAGAAACAAGTTAGAAACTTCGTTCTTGTTCCAAATTAAAGATAATTGATATTAGAAATAAGAAAACTGGATATATTGTTTACATGTTGCCGCCATATTTAAAAATAACGGTTATTTGGGCCAAAAATTAGTTTTTCTCGTTTCTCTTTTTTCATTTCATGACAAATAACTATGAAGTTATTAAAAATATGAAAACCCAGCCCAAAGTAATTAAAGGAGCATAATCTTGGCTTTCTATCGTTACCAATATCTTTAGTAGATCTTAAAAATGACGGAACTATTTAAATTTAAGTGGCACAGGGTGTAGCGTTTTTTGGACTGTTTAATAAATTACCGGAAAAACACTCACTACGGGGGGACTATTACTTTTTAACAAATTAAAGATGGTCCATTCATTTTATCGATAAATTAAAGGTAATAGGTTGCTGTGTGGTAGGAAGTGAAATAATAATGTTACTGCAATTGTCAAATATTATTATTAACATGTTTGTTCATATAATATGTAGCTAATGTTGCAGACTCTAATGTGGACAGTGGTATAATAAAAATCCATAGTTGGCACCAATATCCTAGACAATGACTATAGAAAACATGTTTGGCATCTCCCTATCCCAAGACACCTCTTCCTCTGCATCCATATTAGACGTAAATGCCTGCATCATTTGCCAGAATCATGACGAATCTTCAGGTAAAACAATGTCGTCTTTCCGAGGGAGAGATGATGTTATAGCTGCGGCTGAAATTCGCAAGGATGGTGTTCTGAAAAGACTTAAGGATTTTCAGCGAGGTGTAGAATTTGTATATCATTGTAATGACGCATTCTATATGTTATATTCAAATAAGAATGTGTTGTTACGGAAGAAAAAGAAAAGAGAACGTAGTGAAACTGAGGAGCTGGATCAACGTTCAATAAAATCTCAATCTGATCCAATGGCAAAGAAAATGAGAGTAGATATTCCAGTTCGACAATCACCATCTTCAAACAAGAAAGCAAGAAATGTTTTATGTGTAGTATGTGGGAAAGAGAAACACAACGGAATTAAATAAAAGTACACAATCGTGCAACTACATTTTTATCCGCAACTATGTTCTTTAAAGATGACGGATTTACGAGAACTTGTGACTTGGAGGATGAATTACCTGTTTTCGGTGCAGATCTCTATTATCTTAAGGCCTGTCTTGAGCACTATCTTCTGAAGTTCAATAAATATTCTCAGAAATCAGATAGCACAACTACCGAGTCGAAGAAAACTAATAAAACTGGAGTGCTTAATAAAGTGGCACGAATTATCGAGAAACTATTGGATGAGGGTGTGGATTGACATTGTCGGAAATTCGAGACTTCATTAATGGAAACAGTGAACTGACTTTCAATAACAACGAAGTTAAACTTTGGAGAAAAAGTACGGTTTTCGAAGCCTTCGAAAATAAATAAACGGATTCTAGGTTTCAACTCATTATTTAGTGCCGAAGAAGTAGCTGACAAACTGAGATCGATTGACATACTTACGAGTGCAGCGAAAGAAGTACGAACGGCTCTTCTTCACACAGATTTCGGTATTGAAGGAGAATTTGGGGACAGTCAGCAACTTCATAAGTCCTGGCCAACAACTAGAATTCCTCAACCTCTTTTGGATTTCCTAGCAGAAGTGCTACAAGTGGTCAAGCTGAACATCATATCTGGGACGCAAGCGAAGATCTACATATCACTGGCGAAGACAGTGAAAACGATCTCGAAGAATTTTCCAACTAAAAAATCTAAATTTTCAGAATCTATTGAAGTCAATCTTCCAGACTTTATTCTATAATACATATCGTAGTAGGAAAGCAACCCCCATGCATTTGATGGTGGCACATTCAATTCATGAGAAATGCAAAATCAGACAACAGATCTCAACTATGAATAAATTAGGTATTTTTATAAAAAGGCCTTGTGTCCATCTTAAACATAAATTAAACATAACTTTCTTACAAGGCTGTCTATATTCTTTATTATAAATTAACGAGAAATGTTACAGTTTCGGAAGTATATCACTTCCTTCTTCAGACTACTATTCCAACTGAAATCATAGATAACGTAGATAACGTAGGATAACAAATTATGTTACGTTATCTATGATTTCAGTTGGAATAGTACTCTGAAGAAGGAAGTGATATACTTCCGAAACTGTAACATTTCTCGTTAATTTATAATAAAGAATATAGACAGCCTTGTAAGAAAGTTATGTTTAATTTATGAATAAATTAGGTGTGTCAGTTGGCTATAAAGATATCATGCAAGCACGAAGCAACCTTGCACAATATACACTAAAGACCTGTTTCTCCATCTTGTCTTTTTCAAGCCACTTTCAGGAGGATAGTTTCACGGTAGGAGCTGTGGACAATTTCGACCGTGAACAAGCTACTCTGTCAGGAATCCGTGATAGCCAAGATACAGTCATGGTGCTTTTCCGGGAAGTGCCAACAAAATCCCATCGAAACCGAAATTCTCAAAGTCAGTATTAGCAAGACCTGCAGTCATCTTCGATCCTTCCTTCCATCTCAGCAATTGAATAAATATTAAAGGAAGGTACAACCTATATCGATTCAAAACACGCTGACAATTTCTCCCGAATTGTATGATTTGGACATCGATGATCTGCGTCAGAAGGAGCTCACTCAAGATATAATGCATGCTGCATACGAGCTAGAAACTAAAGAATCAACTCTAACGCGGGGTACTGTGAATGCGATATTAACGGATTCAGATGTTTCCAAGAAACAGGTTGGCTTTCTTCCAGTACTGCCGTATCCACTAACGGAATATAATAGTGTATACACAGCAATGAAAAAAAAAAAAAAAACTTCCAGAGCCTACTTATACATTTAAACCAATCTTCAATGCCTGTAGTATGTGACGAAGGGGTGTATCACATTGCTGCCGAATTCAACTTAGGAGCAATGAATTTTCAAACATTGTCCTCATGCTAGGATCATTCCACATGACCTTCTTGTCTGCACAGGAAAGTACATTTCTGGTAGTGGTTTGGAGTCTCTTTTCATAGAAAATTTTTGGTTCAAAGTAACCGAGAGTATTCTAAAGGGAACTATCTACGTTAGGGCAGTGAGAGGTATATTTATGATTGCAAATGTGTTTATGCTAAAGGGAAGGCTTTCCTGGAATAAGGTGAATATTATACGGCTGTCATCCAGCAGTTCGTTGACACTATGACTATTATGAAAGAAAGACAAGCTTAACGTGCTCTTATCAGTTCATGGAGTTGGTCAGTAATTCAGATGAAATATCCAAGCTTTGCAGAACTTTTCAGAGAAACTCAGCTCAATCTCAGGGCAATGCCGCTGCCTTGAACAGTTTTTATATCTTCTATTTCTGTTGAAAAGCCTTATAAGAGCTGACCGAGAAGGATAATGGATGCTGCATCTGTATATAGTACAGCAGTTGCTTCCGGTATTCATGACATTCAATCGAATCAATTTCCTGTGGTGCGCGCCCTACTATCTTGAACAAATTAGAAATTTGGAGACTCAACACCCGGAAATAGATGCTCAGTTCATGATTGGTCATTTCGTAGTCAGAAGAACGAACAGTGTATTTAGCGCAGTTGGTGCTGATATGATACTTGAACAGATTATAACTAGATCTAAGAAATCATCGGAAGAAATTATGGGTCAGACGCAACTATGAATTATATTACGGGGTGGGAACTGTCGTACCACGAAGTTCTTTCGACATGCCAAATCTTCAGTCAGATTCTTGGTATATCCTAAACAGACCATGAGTTCCTTGGTAATGTACTTGAAGTTCGTAACTCTGTTAACAGAATGGTAGAATTTTATGGAGCGCAGGGAAAACCCGTACAAAGTTCACAGTCCTGTGAAGTTGTACCATTTCATGTCGCATGAATGTTGTACCAGATTCTAATGCAGAAGAAATCCTGAATTACCTGACACGTAGCCATGAAGCTTATGTGGCATTCCGAAACGAGCGATTTTTGTACAAAACAAATCCGTTGTCGAAGACCATTCACAGACGAAACTTCCACTATTTCGTCAAGCAAATAAAGTAGTCTACTTTGCAAAAGTTGTTGGGACCGTCTGAGTACGTCTCCAAAGGAAATTCATCAATGAATACAGCAACTATTGCTGATGTTATGAACCAACTTAATGCAGCAATGTTTAAACACGCACCCGCAGGAATTTTATGTGACTAATCACCTCGGTTAAAAATGTGCAAAGACAGCAAAGGGTAACCGCCTCACCTATACTACTAACTAATCTGTCATGTACACATTCCTACCGGTGCAAATGGAGAGATTTTTGGCTTTCTCGGAAAACAAAATTGAAATTCAAGATGTCTTAAAAGACTACTTCTGCACAAAAGCAAAGTTTATAGTCTTTGAAATGTATCTGAGTGAATTACTGCTTGAAAATGGTGCAACTCCTGCTATATCTGTCACTGCCTCTTCAATTGTTCCAAAAATTACATGAGTGTTTCATGCTGTCAGTAATTTTACATTATGCTCTGAAAAGAAATATGTAAATATTCTCTAAAGCACAGCTAAAGTCATATATTCGTAAGAATTTTGAAACTGTAGAAAACCTTAGTTAAATATTACTAGCTCTCACAAGCACACATGATATTACCATCAAATTAAAGTAAATTCTCGTGACACCAAAGTCTGCAAAATAAAAAAATATAATAATTACATTAGCTACATATTATATGAACAAACATGTTAATAATAATATTTGACAAATGCAATGACATTATTATTTCACTTCCTACCACACAGCAACCTATTACCTTTAATTTATCGATAAAATGAATGGACCATTTTTAATTTGTTAAAAAGTAATAGCCCCCCCGTAGTGAGTGTTTTTCCTGTAATTTATTAAACAGTCCAAAAAACGCTACACCCTGGGCCACTTAAATTTAAATAGCTCCGTCATTTTTTAAGATCTACTAAAGATATTGGTAACCATAGAAAGCTAAGATTATGCTCCTTTAATTAGTTTGGGCTGCGTTTTCATATTTTTAATAACTTCATAGTTATTTGTCATGAAATGAAAAAAGAGAAACGAGAAAAACTAATTTTTGGCCCAAATAACCGTTATTTTTAAATATGGCGGCAAAATGTAAATAATATATCCAGTTTTCTTACTTCTAATATCAATTATCTTTAATTTGGAACAAGAACGAAGTTTCTAACTTGTTTCTGTGAGAAGATATTTCAGTTCAAATATAATTTGGTACTTGCGCGTGGGCGCCATTTTGAATATTGAATTTCACAGTGAAGGCCCCGGTTGCGGAAGTGTTACCTTCGATTTTTTTCATTAATTGATCACCCTGTAACAGGTTCTGAAGAGATCTGCTGTCATCCCCGACTTTTCTATAGCTCTTATGGACAGAGCCTGGATTAATTTTATATACATAAAATGGCCAAAGAGAGGTGCAACGACAACATTTACTGTATGCATATGGGCAACAAGGATAATAGTCCGTACCTTATGGTAACAAATGTTGTGGCCAGACTTGTTTAAACTTGTTTTCTTTATGCTGTTAAAAACATAATAAGTGAGGAAGCCATAGTTGATTGAAGTGTCTTTTTAATTTCTGCGAAATGAATGATAAGTATTAAGGAAATACAAAGTTTAAAAGGAACAAAAATAGTTTAATTTATGGAAATAATTATCGTAGCAGTAGCGGCTCGTAGCCTGTACAAGCACCGGTTGCAATGTTGCAATATCAAAGGTATGTAGGTACGCGCAAGTGTTCCCCTCCCCCAGCATTCTTGAGTCTTATCCAAGAAATATTCAGGAAATATGAAGAGGAAAGTCTTTTAAGTTATATTTGTATATTATTGATTAAATTATTTCTCTAATATTAATTTAATATATAAGCTATTTCCTTTTTTTTTTCAAACAACCGCTATCAATGTACGTTTATACACTATTTATATACAAAACCTCTACACTCATGTTATTGAACACGAGATAAATCGAATATATAGTAGGGATGGGCAAAACCGGTTTTTATAAAAACCGAAAAACGGTTTCTATAAAAACCGAAATCCGAAAAACCGACATTTCGGTTTTCTCCAAAACCGGTTCGGTTTTTAACCGAAACCGGTTTCGGTTTTCTCCAAAACCGGTTCGGTTTTCACCGAAACTGGTTTCGGTGAAAACTTTTCGAAAACACATAAGATTATTTCTGTGGAAATGGATTCGGTTTCCGGAGAACAACGAAACACCATTCTGGTCAGAAATAGACCAAATTTTGGAAAAAAAACGGAATCGGTTTTGAAGAAAATCGAAACCGGATCTGGTGAAAAACCGAACCGGTTTTGGAGAAAACCGATAACCGGTTTCGGAGAAAACCGAACCGGTTTTGAAGAAAACCGGTTTTGGAGAATTTTTGAAAATTTTTAAAAACCGGTTTCGGTTTTTCTAAACCCCGAAAACCGAAAAACCGGTTTTTGTGCCCACCACTAATATATAGTATGTGCTGTATGCCATGAATGATGGCGTTAATCCGAAAAGAAGAAAAAAAGCAAGAAAATTCCATGCACGCAGTTAAACAAAATTATTTAATTATATAAACTATGCATTATTTTAGAGCGGTAGAGCGTTCACCTCTGGCTCAGTGGTAGAGCGTTCACCTCTGGTGTTTGGGGTCCCGGGTTCGATCCCAGCCCCCGCCAAGTGAACCTTGTGGCGGACAAACACCGTGTGCGTGGGTTTTCTCGGGGCTCTCCCGTTTCCTCCCACTTTCTTCATGCCACCATTTCATTCATTACTCATCATCACCGTCTCCTTTAGCCTAAGCGGCATAACCGTGGGACGTACAACTCAAATATTTCATTTCATTTCTTCCGAGTTGTGTTTTCTGTTGTAGAATAACGTTATCTATTATTGAGACAAGTTACATTTCATTCTCTCTTTTCACTTACAAAAAACGAGCAAAGAAAAATGGTTAGCTTTCGTATCATTTTTAGTAGTGTACCCCGTTAATTAATGTTGATATCCCCAGAGTAGATTCTGCCAAATTTTGAGCTAAGATGCAATAGCACACTTAAACTTGCACCACATTAAGCAGGAGTAAAAGTGGATCTGAAATGGGGGGGGGGGGGGAGAACGGTTGGTAGCGGCATTGACTTCACGTCGTTCTCCCTACCTATCTTTGCTCATTGTAATGTTTTAGGAATGGGTGACGCCGTATATATTTTTTCGAGGTAGGGGACGGCGTACCCACGCGTTCCCTCCAGTTTTACCCCTGCATATATAAGGGTTTATACACAGGACAGGATTACACACTTATGAAAGTGCGAGGAATGAGAAAGAAAGCGAAAATAAATAATTCAAGTGTAAATCTGGTAATTTTAAAAGTTTGTTTGTTTCATGATTGCGCATGTTCCACCAAAATCCATGCGCAAAATGCGAAAGAAAAAACTTTCAATGGCGCATACGTACAGTCAAGCAGAAGACAAGTGAAACCGTCAAAAAAATCTCTTTCGTTGGAAGCATGTTTTCTCTCCTCCAGAATCTTGCTGCGTTGAGAGTAGCGCTTCTTAGTCTTCGTTTGTCCTTCCGCTGTGGCATTATGGGTAGAAACACAAACCCGACAACAACATTGCCACAGGTGGCCTATGGAGTAAACGTCTGCGCGCGTGTGGTGGTGTTACTGTAGTGAAGTTTCGCAAAGTTTGTTTTTTTGTTTTGTTTTTTTATTTATTTATTTATATTTTTTTCTATGTGCTGTGTTGCCTGTTTGAAGTAGTGTGTTACATATTTGTTTTCCCCTCCTCTTTCTAATAATAAAAAAAAGAAAAGTGAATTTATAATAAATTTTTCGTGTGTTTGAGTGTGGTTTGTGAAGACGAAGAGAAGAAGGATTCTGTTCGTTATGAGGTAAATAAAAAAAATATATATTTGTTATTACAGCGTATTCTTGTGCACAAACTCGCTTTTAGCACAAACAAAACATTTTTTTCCCCCTCTTGTTCTGCTTGTTGTAGAAGTTAGAGAGGGCAAATAATACCGGCATAATCGCTGTCAATGTGTGTTTGTATTCCGTTCCAAGTTACCATTCAGTAGGTTTACAATTACGGGAAGTTTTGACATGTGCTTGACAGCTGTATGTATTTCCATGGATTCATTCATACATCACGCAGCAGGAAAAGATTATTTTGTTTACAATTATGTTTTGAAAAGCCACATTTATGTTCTTTTTTTTTAAAATTAAACAATGGCTTCATATACTGATTTTTATAAGGATATATTTATTTATTTTTTTGGCACGAAACATACAAACAAGTGGAAGGAGACTCGAAAACTTCGCTGAAATGTTTTGAGAGTTTAACGCCACTTGAACGTAAAAAATACTTTGAAACAAATCAACGCTTGGATTCAATTTGAAGGGGAACTTGCGAGTGCAAAGAAGGATGTGATGGCCTTGTGGTTGGGTTTTTAGATCCGGGTTTAGTCAGCTGTTATAGTACGTCTTCCGGCCTGGCGACCAGAAAGAATACACCAGCAGCTCTCTCCATAGTCAATTGTAATTATGCTAGACGCGGGCGTTTGCACACACAATGACATAAAAAAAGAAAGACTCCGCCCTTTGCTTTGTATTTTCGTAATTAAGGATATTAGGTTTGGCATTTTCACGTGCACTGACAAACCAGAGCAGATCCCATTCTGTAATTACAAAGGAATATAAACGCAAACTGATGATTTTTACAAGAATATTAACAGTACCGTACAGTGGCGTCGTCAGGCTTGTGTTTAGAGAAGATTTAAAACATTTGAAACCTTTCTTCTTGTCAGAAGGTTGACATTTAGTAATACAGTATTATACACCAGGGTGTCATTTACGGGGATCAGAGGGCAATTGCCTCTCTCTGATGTTTATATCGAGTCAGGGGAGCCCACATGCGGGTTTTAGGGCGCAGTTTGCGCCCATGATACGCGGCGAGGTTTTCATTGAAAATGAAAATGAAATGAAATGTTTGTTTTGCGTCCCACGTTTATATTGGCTAGGTTAAAGGAGACAGTGATGATGAGAGATGAACGAAATAGTAGCATGAAGAAAGTGGGAGAAGACGGGAGAAACCCGAGAAAACCCACCATAAAACCATGGTGTTTGTCCTGGCTTGCTTGGCGCGAGCTGAGATCGAACCAAGGACCCTAGGCATTCATTGAAAATGGTACAGCCAACCTGGAGAATGGTAAATTTGTTAACAGAGTTCTAAGTTTGGGTGGGTTTTGCCCAAGCCCTTGGGGGGAGGGACGAATATCCCTGAGTAGTAATATATCAATGTAAAACGTGAAACTACTTGATGTCGGCGGAGAGTCTGACCCTCCTTTCCAACTCTCCATCTCCCCAAGCAAAATCTGAAATGACCTTACTTTTATTCACATAGTGGGAAGCTCATTTCCAAACGCAATGATTGGTATGCTCACGTACAGTGTGAGATTATCCAGATTTACAGAAGAATGTTTCTGAATCGAGAATAGTGAAATAAAATTATATGTATGTCTTTTTAAATAAACTTGGTGAGAGATGAATTTATCACGTACACTATTGGCCCGTGACAACATCGTGTCCTTGTTTTATTTTTCGGGATACGCCTGTTTCCTCCCGCTTTCTCATTCCATCGATTCTTTCATCATCATTCATTTAAAAGGGGGTGTGGTGTCTCAGTGGTAGAGCGTTCACCTCCGGTGCTTGGGGTCCCTGGTTCGATCCCAGCTCACGCCGTGTGGACTTTGTGGTGGGCAAACACCGTGCTCGTGGGTTTTCTCGGGGTTCTCCCGTTTCCTCCCACTTTCTTCATTTCACTCATCTCTCATCATCACCGTCTCCTTTAGCCTAACCGGCATAACCGTGGGACGTAAAACTTAAAGATTTCATTTCATTTTATCATAATTCATTTACCTTAATCATCGTCTTCCTTAGCCTAAAGGGTGTAATCGAGGGACGTTAAACAGAAAGATTTTATTACTCATGACAATGATAAAAGTGTGCACGATTGGATAAATTTCTAATTGCACTGAATCCAGTAGAACTATTTTTTAAATATATACCCATAGCCCATCTATGGTGTGGCAAAAAAAAAATAACCGCAAAGTTAAGGTATTTATTTATGTAACGTACTAACTTTGAGGTCGTTTTTGTCGTGAGCCTAAAAAACGGATGTTTTAAAATGGTTCCGTTGGATTTAGTATACTCAGAATTATTTTTTAAAAAGCGCAATTAGAAATTTATTCAAGCAAGAGCACTTTTAACCGTTTGCATGAACGGTAATTATTTTACTTGTCATCTTTTAAAGAAAATGTGTGACATCTTCCATGACTTTCAGAACAATTTATAATATATTCCTGATATACAGGATGACCCAAAACTAGGTATACACCCTTGCTTTGATCAAGTATAACACTCTAGCTTATAGGTTTATTTGCTTCTGCTGTTCCAAGCTTAAGCTATAAGTTAAAAGACATTAAGGGCAAATAATAAAGTGACTAAGTCTACCTGATGGATAACAATAAGAAATCATATAAAAAGCAATGAATTGATCAGAACGGGACTGTATACCTACTTTTGGGCCACCCTGTATATATGATATGGCTTTTTAAGTAACATTTTAATGTTGACGTAGTCAGTACTTATGTCCGGCGCAGGAGACCCGGATTCGACTGCCGGTGGGAGTTTATGTTGTTCGGTTAAGCTGTAGGTTCATGTTTCATATAGCTTCGCTGATGTAATGGACGCAGTACACCACTCCAACCAATCGATACTGTGTCTATGTACCACGCTATTCGATTATGTACATGTCAAAGATAGTTACCTTGAACCCATGATTGATTACTGCGCTTGTGATCCGAAGTCGAACAATTCAGTCCACTTGGGTGTAGCCCACAAGCAACTATTTAACAATTGTGCTTTCTTCCGGTTTTGAGATACGGTCAAAAAGTTCTTTGGTGTTGACACTGATATGAAATTGAAAACGGCTGGGCCAGGGCCGGATCCAGGATTGTGTGTGTGTGTGTGGGGCCGTGCACCAATAACTACCAAAATAACCAATTACACTAAAACTCTTCAAAGTTACATGTGATAATATTCTTTACCCCTGACAACACTGATGCATAGAATGGAGGGGGGGGGGTTAAAGAGAGTCACAAGTGTTATACAGGAAAAAATGTTCTCTCTTCCTGGCTTCTGTTTTCTTCCCTATTTGACAAATGCTATATTGTTTTGCTTGGCGAATCCTTTTACTTCAACCTTTTGAAAACCCTTTTCCTTAAACTTTTGCAAAGTCTGTTTTCTTTTAAGTCCCAAACGGAAACATAATGGCAGAAAGTTTCCGAAAGTATTGGTATTTTCATTGCTAACTTCTCATTATAGGTAGTGTATATTTACAACGAAGGGGGGGGGGGCACCTCCTAAATCCGGCCCTGGGCAAATCTGAAGACCGATTGTCCACAGCGACACCTCTCTGTGTTCTCAAGATACAGGGTATTAGAGACAAAGAATCAAATATGAAGACAGTTTTTTCCTTACGAAGTTGCTAAAGAAAAAGAAGAAAAAAAACACCTCATCCAAGGTTAAAAAGTGTTTCGAAATCTTAAATGTACAAAATAAGGAAAAAAAAGTGAAATGAAATATTTCAGTTTAACATCCTATGATTAGGCCCTTTAGGCTAAAGGAGACGATGAATGATGATGGAAGAATTGGTGGAATGAGAAAGTGGGAGTGGTGTCCCGAGAAAACCCACGAACACAATGTTACCACCACAAAATTACTTTGCCGGAGATTGAACCAGGGCCATCACGCACCAGAGGTACGCACTCTACCGCTAAGCCACCGTGCCGACCTGAAAGTTATGGAAGATGATAACGTTTGCTTAAAAAAAAAAAGTCAATAATTACCGTTCGTGCCAACGGTTGAAAGGACTCACACTTGGATAAATTTCTAATTGCGTTTTAGGGGGGCGCGGTGGCTCAGTGGTAGAGCGTTTACCTCCGGTGCTTGGGGTCCCTGGTTCGATCTCAGCTCGCGCCGTATGGACTTCGTGGTGGACAAACACCGTGTTCGTGGGTTTTCTCGGGGTTCTCCCGTTTCCTCCCACTTTCTTCATTCCACCATTTCACTCATCTCTCATCATCATCACCGTCTCCTTTAGCCTAACCGGCATAAGCGTGGGACGTAAAACTTAAAGATTTCATTTCATTTCATTTTCTAATTGCGTTTTTTATAATAATTATGACTATACTGAATCCAATGGAAGTATTTAAGGTTAGTGTAAAGGGACAAGTTTTGCTGATAGATGTCACTACAATCTTCGTATCTCTCCCATGTATTTTTTACCTTTCACGAAAATTTACGATTTCTCTTACAAATTTCAAACTAGAGACTTCAAATTTTTAGAAAAGGAACTTCATAACCTATCAAAGGGAACAATCCGTGCCAATTTTTTATTTAGAATTTTCTTTATTGTTGAAACAGATCCATTGTTAAAGATTAAGATAACCATTTCAACAATCAAGCCATTTCAACAATGAAGAAAATTCTAAATAAAAATCGGCACGGATTATTGCCTTCGATAGATTATAATCATCATCATAATAGGTATTCTGCCTTTATTGGCAGGTCACTTGCTGCAGCTGAGAAGCTTCCATGCCCCACGGTCCTCCGCTAACCTTTTCGTCTTCGCGTATGATCTTTCTGTTTTAACATCATCCATCAATTCTAGTCTCTTTCGGCCCCACCCTCTCTTTCCCGCCACCATACCCTCTAGGACGTCCCTCATGATACAATCTCTTCTTAGGCAATGTCCCAACCAGTTTCTCTTCCTCTTCCTAATAATATCTAAAAGTGTTCTTTTCTCACCCACCATTTCTAACACTCTCTCATTCGTTTTCCGCTCGACCCAACTAATTCTTTCCATTCTTCTCCACACCCACATTTCGAAGGCTTCCAGTCGATTTTCGTCACCTTTAAGTAATGACCACGTTTCCGCCCCATACAGTACAACACTCCACACGAAGCATTTTATGAGTCTTTTTCTCAACTCTTTGTTCAAGGTCCCACAAAACAGACTTTTCTTTCTTTTAAAGGCTTCTTTCGCCATTCCTATCCTTGCTTTTATTTCACGTTCGCATTTCATGTCATTACTAAGAATACTACCCAGGTATCGAAAACTATTCACTTGTTCTATTTTCTCCCCTCCTACTTTTATATTTGACACAGACCCCTTCGTTCCAATCACCATGGCTTTTGTCTTTCTAACATTTATTTTCATCCCATATTCCTCAAAGCCCTTTCTCATTTTTTCTAACATTTTATTGATTTTCTTTTCAGATTCTGCAACAAGCGCCATATCGTCTGCAAATCTTATACATCTAATCATTCTACCTCCTACCGAAATGCCATCATCATGATGTAGACTCTTTTTCACTATTTCTTCTAGATAGACATTAAATAGTGTTAATAGTGTTGGCGAGAGGCAGCATCCTTGTCGAACTCCCCTTCCAATTGCACTCTCTTCCGTCAGTT
Source organism: Thermobia domestica (assembly GCF_964235325.1). Classification (NCBI taxonomy): domain Eukaryota; kingdom Metazoa; phylum Arthropoda; class Insecta; order Zygentoma; family Lepismatidae; genus Thermobia; species Thermobia domestica. The sequence goes on along the minus strand of NC_137467.1, from coordinate 30,737,899 downwards.
CTTCCCCTATCCTAACACTTACTTGTTGGTTCATGTATAAGTTTCTTATGAGTCTTCTATCTTTCCATTCCAACCCTATCTTTGTTAGAACTCCCAACAACAATTCCCAATTCACGCGGTCAAAGCCTTTTCTAGATCAATAAATACAACATAACCTCTTTCCCTTTTTCTATAAACCTTTCCTCGATCACCCTTAATAATCCAATAGCATCTCTTGTGCCCTTGCCTCTTCTGAACCCGAACTGCTCTTCCTCAACATCTTTATTTGTTCTTCCATATAACCTTCTGTTCAGTATTCGGAGCAGAATTTTAGCTGCATGAGATATGAGACTAATAGTTCTATAATCCTCACATCTCTTTGGGTTCGATTTCTTAGCCATCGGTATCATGATCGTTTTCAGAAAGTCTCTTGGCCATTCTCCTGTTTCATATATTTCACTGCATAGTCGCCACAATTCTTTCTTTCCCTTGTCTCCTATATTTTTAATGAATTCAATTGAAATGTTATCTATTCCTGTTGCCTTTCCATTCCTAATCTCGGATATAGCCTTTTCAAACTCATCCCGAAGAATACTAAATCCTTTATCATCCTCGCCTACTTCATTTTCCACTTCAACATTTAGGCTACACGGTCTATCCCTACTCTCATATAAGTCTTCAACGTATTCTTTCCACCTTCCCATGACCTCATTTCTCTCGCTGACTACCTTCCCATTCTTATTTTCTACTGCCATCATAATACTCCCTTGTTTCCTCCGAAATTCCATAGATTTCACCTCCTTGTACATTTCCTCATATTTTCCAACTCTTTCTAATTCTTCTATGTCCTCGTATTTTCTTTTGTAAAACTCTTCCCTCGCTTTGTCTGTTTCTCTTCGTAATTAATTATTTAACTTTCTGTACATCTTTCTGCCCTCTTCTGTATCAACCTGTTTCCACATCTTCCTCTCCCTCATTTTCTGCAACATCTGCTCCGTAACCCATGGTTTCTTAGCAGTTTTGTGTTCGCGGTAACCTACTGCTTCTTCTGCGTTCTGCGGTAACCTACGTTTAATATGTTCCCACCATGCGTTACTACCTGCGCCTATCCTTTCCTCGTTTGAACATTTTTCTTCGAATTTTTCAGCGAAAAGATTTCTTATTTCCTCGTTTTTCAACTTTTCAGTATTCAACACTTTGTTACCTACTTTTCTTCTGCCTACATTTTTCAGTTGAATATCTACTTCGGCCAGCACAAGATTATGATCAGAGAAAATATCAGCCCCAGGAAGGGTCTTCGCGTTCTTTAAGCCATTCCGATACCTGTCCTGAATCATAACATAGTCTATCTGATATCTTCCGCCGTCTATTGGTGATTTCCATGTATATCTTCTTCTCTTGTGCTGATTGAACCAAGTGTTCCCAATTACTAGTGAATTCTGTCTACAGAAATTCACCAGTCCCTCTCCCCTTTCATTTCTTTCGCCTAAACCATATTTGCCTACGATACTACCTTCTTGTTTTTCTCCCACAACTGCATTGAAATCTCCCATTAGAATTATGCATGCACCCTTCTTCTCCCTATCTTTAATTTCTTCTATTTTCTCATAATTTTCCTCTACTTCTTCATTTGCATGCGAAGTCGTTGGTGCATATGTCTGTATCACCACTAGATCCTTCGTTTTCCCTTTAAGTCTTAACATCATAACTCTATCATCAATAAATTCTACTTTCACTACCTTCTCCTTTAAGCGCTTTCCAAGAATTATTCCTACGCCATTATGACCTCCCTTTTCATTACCTGAGTAAAACATTCTATATCCTTCGCTGTTTAATACCCCATTACCTTCCCATCTAACTTCACAAACGCCTACCAAATCTAAATTATTTTGTTTCATTTCTTCTTTAAGATTTTCTAATTTTCCTCCCTGTAGCTTAGTAAGTACGTTCCATGTCCCTATCCTAAACCTTTTGCTCTTCCCTGTCTTTCTTTCTTTGTTTGTCTTCCCCCCATTATTACTTTCTCGTCCAATAGTCCTTCCCAAGCCATCCCCCTCCCGGAGATCCGAATGGGGGGATATTTTACCTCCGGAACTACATTTTGACCTGCGAAAGACCATTGTTCATATGTTCTCTTTTTGCTGCCAGCAAACTAGGGAAAATAGAATGGTGGTTTCCCGTTGCCTTCCACCCCGCAGTATCCCAGCCGTTAAAGTCACTCTGACCACGCCTGGGACTAATGTCCAAGTTACCGTACCAATCACTATGATTTCCGCCAACTTGGCTACTGGAGAACTGCTGCCTTCTCCCACAACACTCTTCGTCTGGCTACTCCATTTAGACCAATTCGGTAGGGGTGGCCCTTCTGGTAGTGAACTACCACCGACATAGCTCTAAATTTCACTGTAGCACGCAATCCTCCCCACCCGACACATAAGTGTCTTCGTAAAGGTGGTGTTTATCGGGGAGGATAGATTATAAAGTTCCTTATCTAAAAATTTGAAATCTCTAGGTTGAAATTTGTAAGAGAAATCGTGAATTTTCGTGAAAGGTAAATAATACATGGGAGAGATACGAAGACTGTAGTACTGTCTATTGGCAAAACTTTTCCCTTTACAGAAACGGCCTCAAAATTGGTATATAAATAAATAGCTTGGCGGGTATTGTTTCTCGTCATCCCATAGATGGACATGAAAGGATTGTCCGGAAAGTAATGTCACCAAGTCTACAAGTATAAAAATAAAACATTTATTTACATAGTACCTGTACATTACAGTCCTCGAACCAGGGACCTTATGCACCAGAGGCAAGGTCTCTACCACTGAGCCAACGTGCTCACTACGGTTCATTTGACTTTCAGTTGAGCGTCCAATTCCGCAGCGAGGTTATATAAGACGTAAACCTATTGCTTAACGTGGGATCCGAAATATATGAGGTCCTGTTAGGAATCGAACCCAAGTTTCTTAAGTCAAAGACGCGTGCGCTAACCGCTTAGTCACGAGGAACTTTATATGGAGAATATTAACGAAGGAAATCTTGCCACACTTACAAAGTGTCATCCTAAACAGGATTTGTCGATGTAAAGAGGATACTGTATGATTATTATCTTTTTCGTCAAGTTTAATACGACAATTTTGTCACAAAAGTTTAAAAAAAAAAAAAAAAAAAAAAAAACTAGTTACCTTTGCAGTCCGACAATCTTGCTCGTCATTTATAAATCTGATGTTGCTATCCACCCACTCCCAAAAGGAAATCAAGGCTTCATGGCTTATGCCTAGTTTAGCTTTAGTGCTTAAACACTAAAAGTTAATTTCTTATTTCCTCTATATACAGTAGAAAATGTAATTAAATATATAAATTAGGTGATCGATGTTTACCAGTTGTTTACACTCCTGGTTCATTCAACTGTTACAGACAAAGTGAAATGTCAACACATAAAGACTGAAGAGGAATCTCCCCGTTATTTTTATTATTGTTGGTTAAATCGTAAACGCTACGTCATTTTTTCTCTTTGTTTTGCTTTTATTTGTCCTCGTTATGATGCAAAGCGTCTTTCCTTGTAAAGCTTAAGGAGCAAACGGGAGTATGCATATATGTTTCAAGATTTTTATGACTGTCTATAACAAACAATGTCTTTCTGAAGAGGTAGTTCTGTGTGGACTTACGAAATCAAATATTGTTCCGCGTGCTACGAGCTCAGTGGGTAAATACATGCATTTATTTGCTGTGTTACTTTATTTTTTCAAGATTATGTCGGAACAAGAGGTTGTATAATGCGTCTTGAAAGTCCTGTTAAAGGAAATGCTTAAATAGGAGGTACCTTTATGGAGGAAACTATAGAATCATTAATAGTAGAGCTGTAGACACTCTATGAGCTTTGACCTTGTAACTCTAGTCTGATACTTTTGTTCCCACCATGTAAGAGTTCAAATCTGGTAATATTGTTTTACCAGCTCTAATTGACAATCTTTCTCAATCAATTCCAATCCGAAAATCTTGTCATGCAAGTTGGGTTATTTTTTCTAGCAATATCAATCCGGCAATCTTACCATGCAAATTAATGGTTAATTTCATCAACTTCGATCCTACAACTTTGTCATACTAGTATAAGATACAAGCTGGTTATCTATTTCACAAAATTTAATCTGGCAATCTTGCCACATAATTTCAAAGTGGTTATCTTCATCATCAACTTGAATCCGACAATCTTGTCACGGAAGTTCCAAGCTGGTTATCTTCTTTACCAATTCCAATCGACAATTTTATCAGAGAAGTTCCAAGCTGTTACGTTTTATTTTACCAATTTCAATCTCATAATATTATCATATAGGTTCCATGTTGTTTTTCAACAATTCCAAATCGGACAGTCTTGTAATATAAGCTCCGAGCTGGTTATCTTGATAAAGCCAACTCCAGTTTAATGATCCTGCTGAACCAAATTCAGTTTGAAGACCTTGCTCAATCAGGCTCAATTTGACGATATTTTTCAACCAATTTTATTTTAATGATTTTGTACAGTCAGCGATAGAAGTTTTTTCCGTTTGGTAAAAATTTATTTTGGGAATAAAGGTGGTATGGCTGCAACGTACAGAAAATTATATTGTAGCCCTGCGTAGCGTAGTCGCTAACGCTCCCGCATTCGGTGCGAGCAGTTCAGTCTGAATGAGGTTTTCTTGAGTTTTCCTCATTCACACCATACAAATGCGGGTGGTACCTAAAGCCACATTGCCACGTTAGAACTTGTAGCTGTCATTAAAAGAAAAAATCTTGAAACCCTACCATATTTCACCATGTACGCATATTCTTGAAAGGGTCATAAAACTTTTTTTTTTTTTCATCTTGCAATGAGTTGAACGATGCGCAACTTTCTGGGACGTCTTGCTTGCTAGCTGCTATCGCCCTCTCGCTGACATAAAAGAAAAAAAAACAGTTTCGCCGATTCCGAAACAACGGATTCTTTTGGACAGGGAGGGGAAGTGCGCCAAAATACACGTTTTTAATGAGGAGGTTCACCGTTTGTCCAGTTGAGTGCAGTGCTGCATGTGTGGAGAAACCTTTCTTGCTTTCAAGAAGTTGTAACATGTAAAGAGTAAATAGAAAGATCGGATTGCAATGTTTTTTTTTAATGACAGCTACAAGATTCATTTAACGTGGCAATGTGGCTTTACTTAGAGGTACCATGCCGCTTCCTTCCTTCTTTCCCTTTCCCCGGATAGTGTGCTCGCCGAGGGACATGATCCCTCATACGTGACGGGCTAAATGGCCATAGATGCAGAAAGCCCGGAAATCTAAATCCTAAGCCCCAGAAAATTACATTCTTTTTAATTTACTGAAAACTGTACTCAAACTGTCCTTCCATTCTGGAGTTGTTTACGAAACTCATTTAATCAAACGTAAAGAACTTTTGTCGCTGTCTGTACAGTTAATTTCACTTCGATGATCTTGCCCGATCACTTTTAATTTGGCAATCTTGTTTTGCCAGTTTTTAATTGTATTTTCTGCATGTCTTTATCCATCTTGCTTTTCCAGTTTCAATTGTTAATTCCTATTAATCTATTGTTAAAGTTAAAATAACATTGAATTGCGGTATACCGTACGTAAGTTGTATTACCGTCTTGTGTAGACATGGAGTGAAGAGGAAAGTTTAGAAGATAATTTGTTTGGAGCGATGGACGCAATGTTCTTTTCTTTCTTTTTATTTCGATTCCTCGATAACAAAATAAGTTTAAAAAAGGTTTATAGTTTCTTCTATTGGAGGAGTCAGCACGAGGTCCCATGGGCGTCGTTTGCTGTTCCGTACTTTTTTCTTCTCTCGTCTTCTGGCGACAGGCTATTCTTTCCAAAACGGGGAATGAATGACTACAAAAGAAAAGCTTTTTTGCTTTATTTTCTAACAATAACTCTTGCTTAAATTTAAGAAAAATACAGGAATAATTATCATATATATATATATATATATATATATATATATATATATATATATATAGATAGATAGATAGATATAGATATAGATATATATAGCTACAGGGTGTTTCAAAACAACACAACGTTTGGGAGGTGATTCCTAACATCAAGATCAGACATAAAGTATAGACCAACTTGTGTGCAAAAATCCGTCATTTCGGAGTTATAGGCTGCCGAAAACATGAAAAAATGAACTTCGAAAGTCCATAGCTCCAAAACTATGGGCCCTACCGTAGTCGGGTCAAGACTTCACTTAGGAACTAGTATGTGCCCTATCCAAATATATATGTTTCACATACAACAATTTTTAATGCATGTTGCACAATTCTGCGGTACTTCCGCAACAATTTTTATACAGGTAGTTGGTGAATACTTCAAATTATATGATTGTAGCCAAACTTCCTCCATGAAAATACTTGTATGAGTACCTTATGATTCCGAAATATGGATTTTTGGATAGCACAAGTATTGTTTGTTTGTTTGTTGTTTGTTTTCGGCAGCGTAACTCCGAAAGAAAGCATTTGTGCAACCAGGTTGGTATATACTTTTTGTCTTATCTTGGTGTAAGAAATCACCTCCGAAACGTTGTCGGTGTTGTTTTGAAACACCCTGTATATAGGGTATATACTGTTGCAGTAGTTTTCTTCGCGTAAAATGCGAAAGGGAATTTTTGAAGGTGAAATAAAATTTCTAGTTTATTGTCCCACAATTATGTCCTTTAGGCTAAAGGAGACGGTCGATTAATGAAAGTCAGTGACTCAGAAAAAATAATTGGTGGGTTAAGAATGTCGGAGGAAACAGAAGCACTCCGAGAAACCTAATGGACACGACAATGTCCACCACAAACATATTCTGGAATCGAACCAAGGATCCTTCGCACCAGAAGTGAGCTCTCTTTCACCGCGCTGAATACTCCTTCTCTGTTCATCAAGAAGTGGCCTCAGAAACAATAGATCATTTTCAGATAAATTTATTCAAGTTGACTTTTCTGTTTATCTCAGTCATTTGGTCCAATTTTGCAGTCAATTTTGACCATTAATAAGATTATCATATGTTGTAATCGGGGCAGTCCCAGTGTGAAAGCTCTTGTATGGGTTATCCCGCTGATTTATATTTTGTCCCAATTTTCAGTCGCGATGCAATCGAATCCGAGTTTCCTAGATCGGACACAGTACTGAGTACGCCGTCATTACCCTGTTATTTAAGAAAGATATTTCATACATATCAGGGATATGTTATAAATTGTCCTGAAAATCATTGAATATGACAATTGAAATACTGTAATTGTCGTTCAGGACAACGGTTAAAAGTACCCACGCTTAGAAATTTCTAACTACGCGTCTAATTCAATTGCTTATGAGTGTACAATTAGCCTAAATTGAAGTTTTTTAAACATCAAAATTTAAGATAAATTTAGAAATGAAATATATGTATTGATTTTTATAAAGTATATAATGTAGATATTCCTTTCGAACATTTAAAAGTTGAAAAAAATAGGTACACAACGTACGTAAACGGAAAATGAAATATTTGAGTTGTGTGTCTCACAATTGTACCTTGTAAGCTAAAAGGGGCGGATGATTATTGAAAATAATATAATGATAATCTTTATAAATAAGTATAGGTTGATATGGACAATAGTCCGTATCGTATGATATTATTTTCTAGTATGGCCAGATCTGAACATTTATTTTGTGAAGCTTTGTCGCCAAACATAAAAAACATGTTTTTCTATACAGATAATGGATATAATACGCAGAGAAGATATTAATAATGGATATATTTTCAATTATAAAGAAGGAATTTTGTAGAAATAGAATGGTAAATGCCGAAAATCTTCGGAAAATACACCAGTTTAAATATATTCTATTTTGTGTGTTATCATTGAAACATTTAGTGAGTAAACTACGTTTTAACTAGATCCAAAAATTTTGATATAACGAACTTAGGGCAACATAGGTGTTATAATGAATAATTTTGAAAGGAATCGGTGGAATGAGAGTGTGTGAGGAGACGGTAAAACTCCGAGAAAACCTATGAACATGACATTATCCACCACAAACGTACATATAATGAGATCGAACTAGGGATCCTTCGCACGAGAAGTGAAGGCTCTACTATTGATCCCCCATTCTTCAGTTGTAGTTAATATTGCCATATCGTAACCAATACGCAATTCGACTTATGCAGCATTTCCTTCTATAGAATACGTACGTGCTAGTTACGGCTTTCATTTGATTATTTTTAAACAACTAATAGTGTCACGTGTACACCACGTTGGTTTGTATGACGTGATATTTTCTTATTTAATATTGAAACCGTAAGTGGTCGTAGATTTCTTGCATTTCCGTTTTTAGTAGAGAGATTAGAGTGGATATGAACTATATTTACTGCGACACTCAAATGATTATAGGAAACCACTTCTCGCTATCTATGATACTTTTTAGTCTACAGCAATCAACGTTATGGAAGTAGTTGATTTCTGCAACTTCCGGTTTGAATAGAGGGTTAAGAGACAAAACGGAACCTATTCCCAGAACGCTAAATCGATTCCACAAAAACAGCTATTTGCTATCTCTTACCATTTTTGCTCTATGTAGATCAGTATTGAAACCGGAAGTGGATCTCTCTCACTTCCGGTTTTAGTATAGAGTTAAGCATAGAAATACGTTGTTGGGACGCTTAGTTGATTGCAGGAAACCACTTTTCGCTATCTATTGCAGATTTAGTTCTATTGTGATCAACCTTAAAACCGGAAATGGTTAATTTCTTCACTTCCGGTGGATAGAATATCTTCATCAACAAACTCGATTTCTAATTTTTGAGTCTTCGTACTCTGACCACAATTGATGGTGATCCATCAACTAGTTCTAGACGATTTTTAAAATCTCTTAGACCAGTGGTTCTCAACCTCATTCCTATCACGACCCCGATTTTATCACATCCCCTTGCCAGTGACCCCCTTATAATTTCTGATTTATAATAAGCTTGTGTGGGATTTTTAATACATCTATTGCGGAGATCTCACGATATCCATCTATTTCTATAATAGTAGAATCCATTTCTTGTATATGGTACCTTTCCTAAAAGCGAATGGATTAAAACCAAATTTGGTCAGTTCATTCATATTGCAAATATCAAATTCGATCCATCATTCCGTTTCAAAATGGAAGCCGTTTGAAGATTTTAAAACTTCGTAACTCCTTTAATTTTTGGTCATATGATAAAAAAAATAGTGATTTCTATTTTTTTAAAGGGCAGTTGTTAGTGCATCACAAAGATCAAATCGGACATTGTCGCACTAGTGAAATCACAGCAAGCTCAGGTATCTCATTAGCTTTCAATTTTAATTGTATTTTAATATGCGGGTTTTGTTGCATTTATATTTTTCTGGTATTTCAGTGTGCAGTTCTGATTAGTTTCAATACGTATCTTTCATTTAAATTGATTTTTAAACAACTCTACACCTGTTGAAAATGTTTAGTAGACCTATTTTTTTTTTTTTTTTGTTGGTGTTAACAGTATGTATAAAAATAAAAATATACAAAACAGAACAAAATTCTAAATAATATTTTTAAAATATTTTCTGCTATTATTTTCCAATTACATTTATCTTTTCCGCTTATCTTCGCGACCTCTGTGAAACCCTATCGTGACTCCCTAGGGATCGCGACTCCCAGGTTGAGAAACCCTGTCTTAGACTGACTGACCATATAAGTGAGTTTTGATTATTAAACATTGAATTAACAAAACTACTTCGGTTTGCGTAAATACGTGTAAGAAAAGAAAAATCCGCATGACAACTCCACGTTATACAAGATATTCCTGGATATGTAACTACAGTAATTACAAATAGATCTATTATTAAGAGGCCCGATCACGGCGAAATTAAAATACCGCTAATTTCACAGTAATTTTGTGATATCTTCAAATAGATAAAAGATAATCCAAGAATGGAATAAGAACTCGTTAGACAATATTATTTTATGTGAGATACTGTTATCATGACTCACTTATCTGCTTTCGATTTCCAGCCATTTTAGAAAATCGGCATTTATTTTCGCGTTTCTAAATGGCTGGAAACGAAAAACTACTAAGTGGCTCATGATAACGGTATCTCACGCAAAATAATATTGTCTAGGGCGCCCGTGTTCCACATTTCGATTATCTCTAATCTATTTGAAGATATTATATAATTACTGTAAAATTGGCAGTATTTTAATTTTGCAGTGATTAGGCCTCTTAAGTATCAACCCAAATTCAATGGTTTCCCTTTAAGTTAATTTTACTTGCACTTAAGCTTATCCGTACGGAGACTTCATTGTCTATATTTCATTTGATTTCCTTCAACTGTATTTATAAAAGCTTCTGGTTCTGGAAACTCACTATGAGATTCCAAATATTTCTTTTCTGTTGTATAAATTATTCAAAGAGTGTGTGTGTAATAATACCACATCTCGTAGCGGCCACCAAATGATTCATTTCTCTTTTCTAAAGTTTTATGGAAACGTGTGCAGGTGTGCAGAACTCTATTTTTGGGATGTCGCAAATCATGAGTTTGTGCCAAAACAGATTTCTGACTGTGAGAGGGACACCGCTGCGTGTGTTGCCTTGACATTTGAGACGAGAAGAGTTGTCACAAGGTGGAGACAGCAGAGCACATCGGATTGTTGTTATTTGGGTAATCAAAAATGACAAATTGTACGTTACCTGTTTTGCAGTATGAAAATAAATGGGCCAACTTCACATTTCTGTTGTGGCAAGTAACTTACTGGATATCATATGTAAAATACCATTGCAAGAAGTGATTTTGATAAGAATCTTTGAGAGATGCGAGATTAGATAGTGTAAGCGGTGACACGGAATGAATCTATATAAATTAGTATCTTTGTTCCTATTTTTCTGCATAGTTGCATTTATATAAAGAAAATTACTTGCTAATTCTACGAATGCTAGTGCCAAGTAAATAAAAGGCACTGTATATACAGGGCGGATCCAGGATATGATCAAGGGAGGGGCTAAACCATATTTTGCCGTTTTATCCAGTGCAAAGCAGGATTAAAGCCCATTTTATCCAGTGTATACCTGAGCGTCAAGGGGGGTATAGCCCTTATAGCCCCCCTTGGATCCGCCACTATATATATATATATATATATATATATATATATATATATATATATATATATCAATTTTCTATTTGGCGCAGGGTGGGGGAAGCAGTGATGAAAATTTTCCGATTCATATAATCATACTCTACTTGATCCTACATCCTTGTTTTACAGTAAAATTTCTTTGTAATAAATATTGTCTGAAATAAGTTTCATGAAGTGAAAATCTAACGATTGTTTAATTCTGCAAAAATGTTTCAAAAACTTCAATGTATTCTTCCCCCAGAATTCACCTTTGATCTCACAAAATCATATTTCGTCAGTTTAATACGCGTAAGACGAAGTTTTCTCATAGCTTTACTACGTTTCTGGATTTACATACTTGCCACATATATAAATAAGTAGGGATAACATAAAGTACCTACTAGGGATGGCCAGATCCGGATATTTTTGGATCCGGATATCCGGATCCACTTAGGTCCGGATATCCGGACACTGGATCCGCATCCGAAATTTCGGATCTTGGATCCGGATCCGAAAAGACGGATCTTGGATCCGGATCCGAAAAAACGGATCTTGGATCCGGATCCGAAAATTCGGATCTTGGATCCGGATCCAAAAATTCGGATCTTGGATCCGGATCCGAAAAAACGGATCCTGGATCCGGATCCAAAAAACGGATCTTTGATCCGGATCCGAAAATCCAGATCTTGGATCCGGATTCGAAAGTCCGTGTCAGAAAATTCGGGTGTTCCGAATCAGCAAAATTTTCGAAATTATTGACAAAGTGATTTTCATTCCTATGCTTAAAATAAGATTTTAAGACACTTTTGGTATCTGATCGTGTGACAGCCTTGCGTTCTCTTCATTCTGTTGATATTTGGTTTTCGTGTCTTAATATGTCACAATTACTCCAAATTTGATTGAGTAAAACTGTCGACTTAGGTGAGAGCAATCTCATTGTCAGATTCGATTCTAGTGGAAATACTTGACCGAAAAGGTAGTAAATCTTTTTTAAAGCGTCCTGATGGAGATTTGTCCTTTCTGTAACACTAAAAGTCAAATGCTGGGATGAAACCTTAGTCTCAAGCCCAAGCTTCCTCATTAGACTCAGGCTGCTTACTTTTCTAATTCTTTCTGAGTTATTGTGGTCACTGAATGAGGCCATTTCCTAGTCGTGATGGGCTAGGCCATTGCTAATAGAACAGCCCATAAAATATAGATCAAATCAAATTAAGGAGCAAGTTCCTTTTCTTGCTCTTGATGAGATTTTTTCTTTCTTTAAAAATACGTTTCTCTGTGACCGTATCACTCCAGTTAGAATTAAGAATTGTAGTAGAGATGAAGTTCTAAATGGCAATTAATGTATCAAAATCAGTGTATTAATGTACTGTATGTGTATACAAAATACCATATGGAGCCTCGAGCAGTAACATGTATCTTTGTAATTAGTAATCCACTACTATTAACTCTGCATAGGTTGTATAAGGAGCTATATCATTCATGTAAACACATAGGCGGATGCAGGGGGAGGGCGAAAAGTCGTTCGCCCCTACCCAGCGCCACCATTAACAGTGTACTTTAGTAGTAATTTGTGGCAATTTCAGATCATCTAAGTAATTTTTCACTGCTAGCATCCCCAACAGCCCCCTAAGAATCCATCCGCCCCTCCAGGAGTCCGTTCTGGATTCGCCCCTGCGCAAACATAATATACAACTCATTCAAGAGTACATTTTGGTAGCTTTTTAAAATTTTTATCTTAAAGGATTGTCATTTCTCGTGGCTACTTATGCAATTTTGTCCACAGGCATACATGCAATTTCCAGTCATTACGCAAATACATTTATGTACTTACTAGACCTCGGCTAGTTGGGGGCTTCGTCACTAGACCCCCGTTACTAGGGCCTCGCACCACAAAAGCTTCTAATCATAATCAATTTAAAAAGAAATGTCTGGGAATTTGCCCTTAGACCCTCTGATATCTCATTTGATCGGCCTATGACCTCGTACCTCGTAAACCTACAACCATACCGAATCTCAGTTCAAATATCAAATTGTATGTAATAACATTCCGGTATCCCGAGACATACCGAATTTCAGTACGAGTACATGGGGGCTTTCTCCCCAGCCCACACATTTGCTCGGTCTACGGCCTCGCACATCATACGCCTGCAAAGAATTTTTAAGGGGGCGCGGTGGCTCAATGGTAGAGCGTTCAGCTCCGGTGCTTGGGGTCCCTGGTTCGATCCCAGCTCGCGCCGTGTGGACTTTGTGGTGGACAAACACCGTGCTCGTGGATTTTCTCGGGGTTTTCCCGTTTCCTCCCACTTTCTTCATTTCATTTATTTCTCATAATCACCGTCTCCTTTAGCCTAACCGGCATAATCGTGGGACGTAAAACTGAAGGATTTCATAACGAATTTTTGTTCAAATAACAAGTTTCATTTCTCTAACATTCCAGGATTCCGAGATATGAAAGTCTTTTCTCCCCGCCCCTTTTCTTCCCCTCTAAGACATACATCAAAAAACGCTTAAGGTCATACTAATTATTTCAAATGTAAAGTCCAAATACCAAATTCTATGCTCCTAACCTTCAGAGACTCCCAGATATCGACATGTTATTATAATAATTACAGTCCCCACCCTCTTTCCTTTCCATCTCTTTTCTTTTCCTTTTTACTAAAACGTCAAAAAATACTGAACACATGTCAAATTATTTTCAATGAGAAATGCAAATACCAAATTTCAAGTCTCTAACCTTAAAGGATTGAACATATCTATATATATAAAAGAGAACGTACAAAATCCTTTGTCCGCTCATCACGCTAATACGGCTGAACCAATTTCTTTCATTTTTGGGGGGTTATTAGGATTTGGACCCTAGATGGTTTTTATCATATCACTTTAATTTTTAATTACCAGTGTCTTGAGATAATTGACCATTCAAGTGTCCATAACGTACAAATCCTTTGTTATTAGTTCATCATAGGTAAAACTAAACGTATTTATATGCAACCCGCATGACCGTGTCACTCGGCGGGTTAACATAAATGACAGGCGATATACAGCGGAAAATAGCTTGAATCTTCTGTTTAAAATTTTTTAATTGATTTGCTTATTTTTACAGACACTTTTACAATATGCCAGCACCGGGATGACCGCAGCGAAGCGGGGCGGGTTAACATAAATGACAGGCGATATACAGCGGAAAATAGCTTGAATCTTCTGTTTAAAATTTTTTAATTGATTTGCTTATTTTTACAGACACTTTTACAATATGCCAGCACCGGGATGACCGCAGCGAAGCGGGGCGGGTTAACATAAATGACAGGCGATATAATGTTAAGATTTACTGCAATCTTCTATGGTTTTTATCATATCACTTGAAAGCGAAAAAGTAAAAATTATCTAAGTAACAAAGTTTATTGCGTTCCGGGGTGACCGCAGCGAAGCGGGGTGAACGCTGCTAGTTAATACAATAATTGTAATCCCCACTTAATTTTCTTCTCGCCCTTTTTTCCCCTTCTGGGCCACATATCAAAAAAACGTTGAAATACGTATCTAATTATTTTAAGTGAGAAGTCCAAATACCAAATTCCATGTTTCTAACCCTTTAAGTTTCCGAGATATAGGCATATTATTATACTAATTGCAATAATTGCAATTACTACCCGTTCTTTTACTTTCTACATCTTCCCTGCCCCTTCTAATTTAAATATCAAAAAGCACTTAAACAAGTATCAAATTGTTTTCAATGAGAAACCCAAATACCAAATTTGAAGTATCTAACGTCAAGAATCATCAATATTTTCCACCCCATTTCCCCCCTTCCTCGTCGAATTTCCCAAAGTCCTTCCTTAGTGGTATCCTACGTCACAAAGCCTATAAACTGTCCAAATTTCAAGTTAGTAGCTTAAGCGATTTGGCCTGTACGGTGATCTGTCACTCAGTCACTCAGGATTTTGCCCTTTTTATATAGAGAGATTTAAGATTTTATGGGAAAGCCATGGATTTTGTCCTAAGGCCGCCAGGGTCTTAGAAATGTAATAGCTTTGCTATAAACTTTAAGCAACCAACTGACTGATCTGCGTCTATATGTATTATGTAAAATGCCGCTTATGATATTCATTTTGCTCGTAATAAAAAAAAATAATAAAAAAAAATAGAAATGACGAAAATTCAAAGACATCCATGATTTTAGCGTAATGCTGCAGGAGTTCAGATCATTGAATTAATCATAAGAGCCGACTGTATAAGATAGACTACATTAAATTCCAATGTGGCACAAAGAAAATATACAGTTTTTCAACGTTATAACTCATTCTGAAAATATTATCATAGGTCTCACAAACAATCGAATTTTAATTCTAACTCGATTAATATATAACAAAAGGCAGATCTATACAACTAAGTGGCATACTTGTAGTACGTTTAAAGATATACTAAAGACTAAATGATGGGGTGTGCGCAACTGAGGTCTAACCCCGAAAAATGTGAAAATGAGATTTTCATGTAATCTTTTGTCATTTAAATTGAATTGTCTTCCCACTGAGTTAGATAAAATTCACCTAGTAAATTTTATACATATGGATATTTTAGTTCTGGGTCTCAATCTAAGGCCTAAAATATTCAAAACAGGAGTCCGAATCTGAACTTCGAAATTTCGGGTGTGGATCCAGGAACCGAATATCCGGATCCAAGATCCGAAACTTCGGATCCGGATCCAAGATCCGAAACTTCGGATCCGGATCAAAGATCCGAAATTTCGGATCCTGATCCAAGATCCGAAATTCCGGATCCGGATCCAAGATCCAAAATTTCGGATCCGAATCCAGGAACCGGATATCCGGATCCGGATCCAAGATCCGAAATTCCGGATCCGGATCCAGGAACCGGATGTCCGGATCCAAGATCCGAAATTCCGGATCCGGATCCAAGATCCGTTTTTCGGATCCGGATCCAGGAACCGGATATCCGGATCCGTCTGGCCATCCCTAGTACCTACTGTAAATTTTTGACTATCCAAATTCCAGTTTAAGTAACTCACGAAAACAAATACTGAACATTTTCTGGAAATAAATATCGAAATATTAGAAAATTTTCCGGTTCCCGAAAGCTAATTGCAAAATAATTTTTTGCTGTCTAACTTTTCTGTACAGGAATTTAATTTTATAGCTAAAAATTTTCCACCTAACATCACTATACATAATATTCAAAATTGTCTGACTTAGGAAAAGTTTGTCCACTTGTTTCTACATCGTAATGAAAATTTTCCGATGCATGAAAATTCCTTTCACTTGTTTGTACAGAGCAATAAAACTTTCCGATTCATAGAAAAGAAAAGTTGTTTTACTTTTTTGCTTCAAAATGAAAATTTTCCGACAAAAGGTTTTTCCAATATTTCCATACACGACAGAAAATTTTTCGATTCCTGAAAATTTGTTTCAGTTGCTCCTACATAGTACTGGAAATTGTCTGAGCCATGAAAATTTTCAGATTCTCTAAATGATCTTTCACTTTTTAACATTTCTATACATGAATTATCTAAATCAATTTTATGCCTAATGAGGAATTGTTACCGGTATTTGATTACTGGTATTTTTTAGAACGAAATATAGAGGAAATATAAAGAGATATAGAGGAAAATTTTCCACCTCACCTCACTAGGGGAAAGAGTGCCACAAGTGTTAAATGTTTGCTCAGTATTCCCGTCCACTCTAGAAAATTCGTAAATAAAACGCTTGACACCCTGTATATCTTGGAGAAAGAAGTACATAATTTTGAAAGTGTATTTAAAGCAGTAATCAATTTCTAGTTTTATGATTTTCTATTCGTTTTGATCTTCTCATTAAAATTTCCTTTTTTATTTTTTCCCTTCTTCAAGCATAGAGGCTGGCCAGCTTTAACAGAAGATCTCCGTGTTGTTTTTGGGAGATGCATCTCTTTGCGTGGTGAAAATTGACCTCTTTGTTGCTCTATAAGTTGCATTTTTTCTTTCTTTGTAAAAAAAAAAAATGAATATTTCACAAGTTCGCCTCGTTTCACTTTTTTATGCGTAGTTATTAAAATATAACGTAAACATACACTGCACGTATTTATGGGCTGTCAAGAGGGCTGTACTCTACGTATTACGTTAACAGACCTTATGAAATACTTAAGCTTATTTTGTACGGAGTTTAATTACTCCAGAAAACAGTGAATGTAAAAATAAACCCTACATTGTATTCTTTTTTTCCCCCAGCTTCAAGAATTGTTGGGTTGCTTAAATAATGTAGAGAGAGAGAGTGAGAGTGAGTGAGTTAGTTTAATTTTGTATATTCCGCGAAGATCTTGCAGATATGCAAGTTTGTGAGTTTCTCCGTTTTACGTGTTGCTAATCTTGTATATTAAAAGGCTACAGAAACCCCGCATTTTCCTCTTAAATTAAAAATGCTTTTTTAAAAATTTCACACGCTCATATTTATTACATGAAATGAAAGATAAGAGAAGCAAATGGAACATTTGGGAATAAGTATGTGATATTTGGGGGGAGGGCGGGGCGGGGAAAGGTCTCTTTGAATAATGACTTACAAACAAAGACTCATCTTGTGTTTCAGCTCTTCCCACTTGTCTAGGGGCTAGTGTGTACAGTGGCGTACGCAGAATTTCATGAAGACGAGTTCAAGCACTCAGTATTTCACATTCTCTCAGAACATACATAATTTGGTGTGTGTTTGCTGCTTAAAAGATGTTAAGTTCAAAATCGTACTTGAAATTTGAGCGTATTAGGGTACCGTTATATCGAAATTTTCCTATCTCATTCTTCCCTTTTCAATTTTCGTACTCGAATCATCCTTCACAGAAGAGCATGTTTATGCCTAGTTTAGGGATCAATTTTTCTCACTCGGAGGGCAAATCATGATTGTCTGCAAAAACGTTCAAAGAGTTCTCTGCGGCTCAGGCAGCAACAGCATATTCACAGCCAAAAGAACGCCAGCATTATTTCAAACGTCACTTAGCAAACAGCGCTGCTGCTGCTGTGTGTGTGTATGTGACTAGCCAACCAGTGCTGTCCATTTGATTGTTCACTGCAAAAGACAAACACCTTTGTTGTTTTGAAAAAAGGAAAGGAGATATGAAGCTTGATCAGGTTCATTTAAAACAATGTGTGTTTTGCTTTCTCTATCACATTAAAGACAGGGGTAAAAGTGGATCTGAAAAGATAGGGGGACGCATGACGGCACGCCGTGCTCCATGCCTATCTTTGCCCATTGTAATTTTTTTAAAAAAATTGGGGGGACGCCACATATTTTTGTGAAGTGAGAAGACGTCCTCTGGCGTTCTCTCTCACTTTTACCTCTGATTGAAGGAAGAAAAAGGAAGGATGAAATAGAAAAAAAATCGGTATAACGGTACCCTTATTGTGGTTTGGATTTTACCTTAAGCTGCAGGGCCACGTCTCATATAGCCTCAGTGTTCAAAAGGGACACTAAACTCCAATCTAACCAACCGACCAATCATCTAGTATTTCGTGAAATCTTTTATGTTTTATGTCCCGAGGTTACATCTTTTAGGTTGAAGGAAACAAGTGGTATATGAAAGCAAATGATTATGAAAGAATTGCTCGAATGATACGTGAGGGAGAACCTCGAAATAAACACGAACAGGCATGACCTGGGATCAAACCAGAGACCCTTCGCACCAGAGGTAGGTCTGTGCAATTAATGTTCTCAAATATCGAAATCGAAAAAAAATTACTGATCGATATTTCGTCGATATAATTTTTTTTTTTTTGGTATAAAAATCCCGTTATCGAACAGCTCTAACCAGAGGTGAGAGCACCGAGCCCTTTGTAGTGTTTCCTATAGGAAAGAAACATGGACGCTGCAAAAGTAACTGAAACGATTATAGACATCTTTTAATGTAGGTGTGATGAAGAATAGAGAAAATTAACGAACTACATCGAACGAAAAAAAGGTGCTGGGAATAGCAGATGGGGGAAGATCAGTATTACGAGCATGTGTAATGTAAAAAAAAAAAGAAGAAATACTGGTCGTGACATTAGCTGAGAATGAACTTAGATATAAAATACGGTGGAAGGAAAAATAGGAGTGGGAGAAAGAGGCTTTGACCGAGAATTGATATTAAAATTGAAAATTTGCTACCTTAAGATCAAAAGGTAAGCAGAGAACCGTAGTGCTAGGTAAGTGCAAACAGCTAGCACTTGGATCACTGGGATTTATGTTGTTGTATTTGTCCTGGAGATGAAATATAAAAGGTGCTTGCTATTTGATTGTTCAACAGTTCGTTGTAAGTCATGTAAATGTAGTGGTCAGTGTTAGAGGGAGGCTTGACATATTAAATGAATTCTTGCAATTGAATGACCCTAAGGCTGGCCAAAGGAGAAGTGGGGAGATTGTGTTAAAACGATATCCCGGGGGGGGACACACTTAGTATCCTGGGAGGGCACTGCTGATACTATTCTATTTATTATTATATTATAAATGTAGTGTTTTAGTCTGCTTCGGGGGGGGCATTCTCAGAGCTCCGGGGGGCAGTGCCCCCCAAAAAAACAGGTCTGGAAGAAACACTGGTGCATTGTGGTATCACAGCGGATATGGCACAAGATAAAAACAGGTGGTGGACAGCGATCCGAAAAAGCGAAGCCGACTCCAGCTAACTAAAAAAAAAAAAAAAAAAAGGGCTTAGAAGAGGAAGTGTATATTTCCAATTTAGTTTGAGACATTTCACATGTAAAAATATATTTGACTATTAGTATTCAAGGAAGGAGTTCTCAAAAATGATGTGGTGTAAAGAGAAAATTGTGAGTATAAAAGGCAACTTGATACTGTGTAAGGTCTCTTGTTTAATTGTTTTTTTTAGTACATTTCAACATTTTTTCATAACGTTTCAAAAGGCAACTTGTAAATAAAAGATAACACTTATTACGTGGGTGATTCAGAAAGTAATGCCTCCAAGCTCACTACTGGCCAATAGTAATGCAAACATTTTGAACTGTTTATTATTAATACATTGATGTTTAACCTATAGAATATTACTTGTTTCATCTTCTTATCTCTTCTCGTTCCTATGGAGCAATCCATGGCATCCCGTGGTGACGTCCGGTTGAAACACTGGGCTGTCACTGAATTTCTGACTGTGGAAGTTTTGAGCCCAGGAACATTCATCACCGGCGACAAGTCGTGGATACACTATTACGATTCGGAAACGAAGCATCAGTCGATGGAGTACCGCCACACGCCCTTTCTTCCGAAAAAAAAAAAAAATCAAAGTTTGTTACATCTGCTCGCAAAGTGCTTGTTGATATTCTGCCTCATCTTGCCTATAGTCCGGATCTTGCGCCCTGCGATTTTTGGCTCTTCCTTAAACTTAAGGATCACCTTAATGGTCAACGCTACAAGTTAATGATGCGGATGTGGAAGGAGCAGTTCGGCAGTAGTTTCTCCAGCAGCTACCACAATTCTTCGACGTCGGCATGAAAAACCTTGTTTCTCGTTAGCGCAAGTGTCTTGCCCGTAGTGAGAACTATGTTGAAAAAATGATGTCACCATTTGTAGCTGACATTGGAAGCTTTCCACTAATACCTTTTTCGGTGATATCTGCCAAACACAAATAAAGGCATCACCTTGGAGGCATTACTTTCCGAATCACCCTCGTATTTTCGTGTCGAAAGTTAATGTTTATATAACAATTAAGCCAGATAGAACAGTATCCATATTTTGGCGTTTTAGAATATAGTGACCCTAATGCTATCTATTATTGTGATTTTTTTTTTGCTAACTGTGACAC
Source organism: Thermobia domestica (assembly GCF_964235325.1). Classification (NCBI taxonomy): domain Eukaryota; kingdom Metazoa; phylum Arthropoda; class Insecta; order Zygentoma; family Lepismatidae; genus Thermobia; species Thermobia domestica. Next base: position 30,717,059 of record NC_137467.1, on the reverse strand, counting down.
ATCTGCTTTTTCACGCATCACATACTACTTATAAAAAAAAAAACTTTTGTTTTTCTTTTCCACGCTCAGAACCATGGGTATATGGTATCAGCTTGTGCGAGATCAAAAATCTAACATTCAAGTCAGATTTATGTTGTCCACACATGTTAGCTGATGGAAGGTGCGTATCTACTACGGCTCGTTTGCAGTCATCCTTCAATATCGGGAACACATATTCCCAGTTCGTCGATAAAACATGAATCTTCTAGCGGATAAAAGAAAGAAAAAAAATCTCCCAGGTCACGTCTTTGCAATCCATCTTCCCGAGTTTTCAAAATGGGGATTTACTACAAGAATCTTTCCTTCTATCGCATAATCCCGTACTTACTACCTACCTGCAAGGGATACGATATCCGTGCTATTTTGGAACGGGAGAATACGAGAAGTAGAAGCTCGAAAGCTCGTATTAATGGCATTAAGTGTTCAGCACAACTTAAAAAAAAAAAAAAATCTCCAGAAGTGATCGTTAGATAAATAATTCCACAATATTGTTAGTGTTTAACAGGAAAAAGAGCATTTGTTCAAAGAACATTGTTACAAGATATGTTCAAAAAGTATCTAATCTTTTGTTGGCAAAAATACATTTATTAATTTGGAAATCCGAAACACTAATCTTCTTTAAAGTAGTCTCCTTGGTAATGGACACACTTCTGCCAGCAATCATGCCATTGTTGGAAACATTTCTGGAACGCAGTTTTTGGAATGGTGAGCAACCGTATCGTCGTATTCCACATGATGTCTTCTCTTGACTCAAATCGGGTCTCTTTTAGTGGCATTTTCAGCTTGGGATATAACCAAAAGTCACACGGAGCTATATCGGGTGAGTAGGGAGCCTGATGATACACAGGAATGTTGTGTTTGGCGATGAAAGCCTGAATCAAATTTCGCGGACACTCTCATCATGCCCAAATTCTCGTTCAAAGTTGAATGTACCGATCCAATTGAATGGTTTCCGCTTGGGTATCGAGAAGCTTTTGGCAAAATTTCATGCAATATCGTTCAATCACGTTTTTTCAGTAATTTCTTACAAAAAACTGAAATCTAACAACCGCTCACTTCACGTCTTCACTTGTTGGCTGACTGCAAGAGACTGACTCTAACTGCAGGCGGGGAAAAAATTCACGACTGCGCGTGAGTGTCTTCCTCTACATTTACACTGAAGAAAGTCACCACCGCTTCATTGGTTTACACACACACAAAAAAAAAAATAATAATAATAATAATAATAATAAAATAAAAAATAAAAATAAAAATAAGGTGCCATATTTTTGAACACACCTCGTATACCAATCTACAGGTCTCACTGGACTAAAGAAAATGATGGGCCTTATGCAGAGTCGTTTTGACGTATGATTAGCGTCATACTAAAGGCCTCACTACTGCAGGCAACATATGTTAGTCGATCGCTTTAGTGTTGCACTAGTCAGAACGACTCTGCATAAGGCGCGATGTGTGCATAGTTTTTTTTTTTTGGAGGAGAATCGAAAAAGTTAAGATTTTAGTATCCCTAAAAATTGTTATTGTACATTAACCACGATTAAAGTGATATTGAAGTATACATTAACCAAACTTTTCATTATGGCATTAGCAAGATGATAGCATATAGTATGGTTACTGAAAGGTAGCCCTAAAATATAATAAACTCTTAAACTCTATTTTTTGTTTAATAGTATGTAAAGATGATACTTATATGAATCGATAGATCACATCAACATAAACAAAATGACGTACTTTAGGCTAAATTCTGATGCGTAGTTTTCGAGAAAATCGAGAATAATGGCGTTGAAAAAATATGTCGTTCATTGCCAACCCCGTGAAAGTATTTGTATCAATTGTTCGATTTATCCTTATTCTGACACACACTACTAACACAAGATGCACGTAGTACTTTCTACACTACACCGTAAACCTTGGAAGTAAAAATTTACAGCGGATTACTGTCAACAGTGTTGTCAATTCGTCGCTATTAAATTAATTCAATATGGGAGTTATAATCTAAATCGAGTTTCCTTATTTAGATAATATAAGAAAATAATTTCCTTTGATAACGTTTTTTGTTTTTTCAATATGATTCACTTTCGGTGCAGTATCGTGTATATTTTCTTCGTTGCACAAAATAAATCAGTATTTGAACATTTTGTTTGGAATTGACTTTTAGCCACTGCTGTCTAAAAATGTCCTGTCAGTAAACCAAAAATGTTTAGAATGCCCCCTAACATTAATTAATAGGAACTGTTCTAAGAGAGTTCAAAAATTTCCCTGAACTTCTAGATGTCCAATGATTTTTTATATGAAGATAGAAACTACTTTTAAACAGTGTTAGAACATATTACCATGTATGTTCGTCGTTCGTTCCTGCTCTTATACTCATCGGGAATATCAGTTCATATATATATATATATATATATATATATATATATATATATATATATATATATATATATATATATATATATATATATATATATATATATTGAATGGTCTTAGGACAATTGCTGTTAATCACTGTTAGGAAGGATTCTACGCATTCAGCATTTTGTTCGCTGATAGAAAACTTCAGAGTATTTTTGTTCACTAATAGAACATTTTACCTCATTTATGTTCACTGATAGAACACTTTATTACTTTTATTCGTTGATAGAAAACTTCAGTACGTTTTTCTTCACTGATAGAACACTTCAGTACATTTTTTTTTCACTGATAGAAGACTACAGTGCATTTTTCTTCACTGATAGAACACTTCAGTACTTTGTGTTCACTCATAGAGCACGTCAGGACGTTTTTTGGACGTTAAACAATGACCAAAATAATTTTTAAAAAAATGCCCAAACTGATTTATTATTATTATTATTAGCATTATTTAAGCCTTTATAAACATTCCCTCTGCATGAAGTTAAACTCACTAAAAAGCGAGGGGTTGAATTATCGATATTAAAAAAAAGCATACAAAGAAGTTAACATTGCAAAAATTTAATATTGTTTTATTATTATTATTATTATTATTATTATTCAATTCTAGGAAAGAAATTTGATAACGTTTCGAAGAAAGTTCTTAAATTAAATTTGAGTACGTAGGAACAGAGAATTTAAATCTTACTAACATTCCACGAAGAACAAGAAGAAACGTACAAGTAAACAGTTTAGTTTTGTTTGTGAATTTGAAGGAAAAAAGAAGGATCTTAGATTGCTTCCAGAGCTTCTCTGTAAACAATGCTGCCTTGCATATTTTTGGAGAAGAATAAAGTCAAAAGTACATTGACACTGCAAGATCTTGCGTATTTCTTAATAAATTCCAAGTAGGCAAGGTGGACGGGTTTAGGTTGTGTTTAACTATAAGGACGTCCTGCACTCGACTCCCACAACCCACAGGCAGTTGAGACCCATTCTTTAGCGAAGTGTCTTGATTGCGATATATATAAGTTTTGGTTGAATTCCCTTCTCAAATCACTTCCGCGTTTACAATATTATTAATATTTCTAACAGAGCACTGTCATTCAGTAGTAGAGGTTGGCTCGATGGATCTCTGGTTCAATCCCAGGCCGTGATGGGACTTCGTTATGTTGGTAGCTTTTCTAAGACTTTTTCCCTATTTTCTCCATCTTTCTCATTCAGCCATAAAAAAAAAAAGAAAACTAATTTACTTTCAGACCAGGGATGTAATGGAGCGTATAGGAGAATATACGGCCAGAGATGACGAGGGTCAATGAAAACTTGACCCACTGACCCACTACCTACTGTGACGCACCACCCACTGCACCCATGACCCACATGATCTGCCACCCACCATGTCCCACTCGTGAGTTACTCAATTTTTCGCAACTCAGTGAAACTAGAGCGTTCACCTCCGGCGCTTGGGGTCCCTGGTTCGATCCCAGCTCGCGCAGTGTGGACTTTGTGGTGGACAAACACCGTGCTCGTGGGTTTTCTCGGGGTTCTCCCGTTTCCTCTCACTTTCTTCATTCCACCATTTCACTCATCTCTCATTATCACCGTCTCCTTTAGCCTAACCGGCATAACCGTGGGACGTAAAACTTACAGATTTCATTTCATTTCATTTTCAATTTTTCGCAAAAATTCGGGCCCCACTCCCCCCTTGGGATATGTATTATAATGAAATCGATATGATAACACGCCAGTTGGTATTGGGACCTAACTATATATCAAGTCATTTCATTTGATTTTGACATTTGGTATTGATGATCACTCACCCATAACTACAATCATTATTTTTATAATATGTTAATTCATATAGTATTCTTTTAGAAACTTCTTAAAAACCTTGGGGGAGGTATGGAAAATTGACGTATTAACCTTCTCCTCCCACTACATGGTAGTAAAACAAACATTTTCTCCGAAATCCGGTGTTGCCAAGAATTCAAGCTAGCTGACAATTTTCGACCAGAGGGGTGAGTGCGTATTCCTCTCTGTCACTTGAGAAAGGTTTTGGCGAAAAAGAAAAAAAAAGTAGCGTGGAAACTCCGAATGGTTTGTGTTGTTTTGTTATTTGACACTTTGAGTGGAAAAATCTTCCTTCTTCCTTTGGAGAGGAACAAAATTCAAACTGGACCGCAGCTCTCTGCAAAAATAGGGGGTGAGCAAAAGCTGATCTTCTCAGTCATATGAATATGGAATGGAATGTCTCAAATGTTTTGGCGAAGAAAAAAGTAGTCTGGAAACTCCGAGTGCTTGATGTTGCTGTTATTTGACACTTTCAACCTGCTTTCAACAGAATATTTCTTTTTCCATTGAGACGGAATGATCTATATATGCAGGCAAATTGGTCAGTGTTTGTTTATTTCCCCCTTCTCTATATAGAAAGAAAGAACCCAATGTGTAAGCCATTAATCACAGTGTAATGGGGACCAAAGCTATGGCAACGTCGTTGAACAGAAGTTAAGTTACAATGTCACTAGTAAGAGGATATGATTGTTCGGACAGTTCCGATTACCACCCACTAAGGCTTTTAAGATCCTGCCAGTTCTCTAGAAGTTATTCAAAAAATATTTTTTTCGGTAGTCAGCTCCTCTAAAAACGCACAGGCTGTCTCGAAAGCCAAGTAATAGGTTTTATTGCTATTATTATAATTACAAATATCAATACCCAAAAGTGCCGGAAGTTATTTTTCTCTCTCACAGTGTTAGATGTACTTATCTCGGGTAAGTAAATACAAACAAATGAAAGAGGAAGAAAAGTGGAGGCCTTGAAAGTAAACCGTAGACATATTCACCAATATTCAGAAGATACTGTCTACAATGTACTGAGCAGAGTGGGTCGGTAAGTCAGAGTGGGTCAGGACGGATGATAGGTCGCAGTGGGTCACATCCTGTTGACCCACGACCCACTTACAAAACTTGACCCATTGACCCACTCCATCCATTATACGGCATATAGCTACCCACCTAATATTTTTATAGTCAAGCGCGTACTTATCTTAAGTTTACGAAAGAACGAACGTATGCACGAGTGAGTAACACGTTTTATATATATATATATATATATATATATATATATATATATATAATATTTTTAACACAGACGAGCGTATATTTACATAACATTACACCACTGTTTTAGACTATCATTATTCATATCCTTTAACCTACAGGGCAGAATTGTGGAACGTTAAAACAAAGATTCAATTTCATTTCACTTAATGTTTATAGTGAAAAATATGCATCCTTCTCTATGTGAACTAATTTTGTCTTGATTTTCAGTTTAGCTTCCCTTTGAACAACAAGGCTATGTGAGACGTGGACCTACAGCTAAACGTAAAATCCAAACAACGTCAGCTTCCACCGGCAATCGAACCCGGGTCTCACGTCAAAAGCGCGTACTATGTGATCTAATGAAGAAATATGAAATTAATTAATTAATTGAATTGAATCACTTATGTAATGTTTGCAATGTAAAATAGGTGTGAGCTTGTATTAGAAGCACTATGAATGAATAAATAAATACATAAATAATCCATGTAAACAAATAGATAAGCCAATCAATTAATACAAACAATTAATTTAATATTTTCCGTGTAAAATAGGCTTTGATCTGTGTCTGAGGGCACGGTGGCTCAGTGGTAGAGTATTTACCTGTGGTGCATTGGGTCCGTAGTTCGATCTCCGGCCAAGTAAGTTTGTGGTGGATAACATCGTATCTATGGGTTTTCTTGGGGTACTCCCGTTTCCTCCCATTTTCTCACCCCACCAGTTCATCCATTATCATTCACTTGCCTTAATAAAACATTTAATGGCTTCCGTGTAAAAATAGGTGTCATTCTGTATCTGGAACGCTTTAAACAAATAAATAGGCAATTGGAATGAAACATTTAATGTTTCCTGTCTGTATCTGGAACGCTTTAAACAAATAAATAGGCAATGGGAATGAAACATTTAATGTTTCCTGTCTGTATCTGGAACGCTTTAAACAAATAAATAGGCAATGGGAATGAAACATTTAATGTTTCCTGTCTGTATCTGGAACGCTGCAAACAAATAGCAAATGGAAAAATAAACTTTGGTTTGCATCTGGAACGCTTTAAACAAATAAATAGGTAATGGGAATGAAACATTTAATGTTTCCTGTCTGTATCTGGAACGCTTTAAACAAATAAATAGGCAATGGGAATGAAACATTTAATGTTTCCTGTCTGTATCTGGAACGCTGCAAACAAATAGCAAATGGAAAAATAAACTTTGGTTTGCATCTGGAACGCTTTAAACAAATAAATAGGTAATGGGAATGAAACATTTAATGTTTCCTGCCTGTATCTGGAACTCTATAAGCAAATAAATAGGCAAATGAAATTCGGACCTACCTACGTGATTGTAACTTCCCCTTCTTCAATGCATCCGATCTACCTACGTGTAGTGACTTCACCTTCAGTGCTTCCGATCTACGTACGTGTAGTGACTTCTCCTTCAGTGCTTCCGATCAACCTACGTGATAGTGACCTCTCCTTCTTCAATGCCTCCGATACACCTACGTGATGTGACCTCTCCTTCACATGCTTCCAATCTACTTATGTGGTAGTCACCTGCTCTTCGCATGCTTCCGATCTACCTACGTGGTAGTGACCTCCTTTCTTTCCATGCTTCCGACACCACTTCATCGTAGTGACTTTCAGAGGAATAATTGAAATGGCATAATTTCTAACTTATTTTAACATATTTGGGTCAGAGTTGTTTCACCGTTCAGAGCATGCTTTGGAAATATAAGTTAAAAGATAGAAAATTTAAATATCCCCTCATCTGCGCAGTCAAGGAGGTTTTAAACTTCCGCGTGACTGAGGGCTTAAATGTGTAACTTTAATTTCAAGAGCTTGTGTTCAGAGTCAAAGCAATGGAAGTATTGTTCGTGTTCTTGTGCTTTAGACACGAAAATAAACTAGTTATAGTGTCGTATGTACACCGACTGAAGGTGTTTGGTTTGTATGGCACGATATTTTCTCAGTTAACATTAAAACCAAAAGTTGTAGAGGTTTCTATGGGTTCCTTTCTGTTCTGCCTAATTCCTGTTGTGCCTAATGACCCTTCAGCACTTTGTAACGCATGTTTAATCTAAGCTTATCTTTAGGCAAAACAGGAATTCATGTTGTGCCTAATTCCTGTTCTGCCTAATTCATGCAAAAGGGATATTTAAATTTGAGGGAAATTTATTAGTACCTATTTCCCCTTGATTTTCAAATATAACAGAATTCTTTAAATAAAATTTTAATGTACGAGTGAGGGTTGGTTAGTTAGATTGAACACGCGAGTGGAACGAATTTTTTCATGTGACCAAATACCTCAAAAAATCATTTTCAGTATAACAAATATAGTGAAAGTATCCAGTATAATGTAAAAAGCAAACCACTACAATTACGTTCAGTAAAATGATTACACAATTTATTAGAGATAAATACTTCCAAATATGTGCAAAGGAAACTTTAGAAGAACAAAGTTTGCTACAATAACAAATTAAAATATCGGAAAGGCAATACAGTTTTAACTTCTTAAAGTCACACACACACACACACACACACACACACACACACACACATATATATATATATATATATATATATATATATATATATATATATATATATATATATATATATATATATATATATATATATATATATAATCAATACGAAAGAACAAAACTTCGAAACTTTAAAAATCATTATAAGCACATACTAAACCCCCACACAATCTTTATTGTTATAAATCTAAACAGTAAGCTACAGCGTCTATATAGGAAATCTATTAATACGGTGTAAATGCCCTTCATAACATAACATTTTTCCATCATATTTTCAATTCACAAATAGTGTTATTCTGACTTTACACTGTCGACACTAAAGAGGCCCACACACGGTCCATGGTTTGCGCAAACAAGGCTGTTTATGCAAACAGTTTGACCGTGTGTGGCGATGTATGAACTGTTTGCGCAAACGTTTGTGCAAACATTTTCCACATCGAACTCGTTCGAAAATTGTTTACACGAACATGATGTTTGCGCAAACACGTGGACCGTGTATGGGCATGTTTGTGCAAACACGAGCTTTATTTCCGAGTAGGAAGCCTAGTGAACAGACGCTTATTTCTTGCACTATGGCGTCAATGAATAGGAATCAAGAATTCTGGCGAGAATTTATTGACCTTTATCGAAATTTACCTGAACTGTGGAAGGTAAAGAGTGAAGATTATAAAAACAGGAATTTGAAAAATGCGGCATATGAGAAGTTATTGCAGATTTCAGATGAGAAACGACATGGCCTTGTGTTGGCTTCACACGGCGTCCAATTGGCATTGAGCGGTGTTGACAGCTCGCGACAAGCAGTTCTGCACGCTGTCTTCTCGCGCTACTGCGAACCTTGACAATATCACAGGCGCTACTTAGAAATATTGTACTAGCTCATTAACTGCTCACTTTACCAAGTAGAGAAAAGAATTACGAACAAATACGTGAAAACTACATCTTTCTATGTCAACTGGTTGTCATGATAGACGCTTTGAAAGGTTTCCATATAAAACAATTAGTAAAATGAGCGTTGAGTCCCGCGTCTAATTTTCAGCGGATTTTGTTTCGATTTGCAAATAGAATTCACAACTTTTATTACAGGATAATCAGGGGTGTAGCCAGCAAGTTGTTCTAGGAGAACATTACTTTCAGGGGGAGGCAAGCTTTTCACATATTAAAAGCAGAACAAATTACCTCTTTCACAACATGAAAGCATTTTAACTTACCATACATACATACATACTATGCGCATATTATATTTTCACAATGCTTCCTTATCAAAAGACGGATCGTGACAGTACTGAAGTTAAAAACCGGAGTGTAAAAGATGAATCAATAAGCTATTCATAAGAAAATAAATGCTGTTTATAGCAGTCTGTTTATCTGACTTTGTGTTTATGTAGGTTAAAATATTAAAGAGGAGAAAACAAACGAAAAAATATTAACTCCGATATTATTATGCAATAATATAGTAGTGAGTTCACAGTGCACCCAGTTAGGGAAATGAGAATATAAAGCATATGATTAATTCTAGTTGTTTCAATTAGGTATAGAAACCGTATTGATGATGATTGATTTTTTTTTAATTTTCATATTTTATTATAAAGTCCTTCATTTGCATTAATTGTTAAATAAGTTTATTAAACATATACCAGACGAACCTCATTTTGGAGCTGGAAATAGTTCGGAAAGACAGAGCCCCCTTTTCCCCCGTGGCTACATACCTTTGCAATCTTTGCCATCATCGTAAGAATAAAGCATGGGAAGTTTGTAATTTGTTCTGAATTTTACTTCAAGATAGACCCTTTCTTATTCGACAGAAGGAACGCAGTATGTTTTCTGTTTCTTTTTTTCTTTCACGTTCCACTGCCTTATGTGCGACTTTTAACACTCTCTTTTCTCCTCTATAAGGGAATCAAAATTATCAGGCGTCTGAATGGTGTCACAAATTATCATAACCCAAAACAAACTCGAGCATATCGAGTTGCTTAGGAATCAGATGGATTACTTTCGTGGCAACTACACGAAGCCAAAGCGTGCTACTTGTTATGAAAACAGAGAAGGAAACAAAGAGGCTAGTTGTGTAGGAACTAACTTAAGAGAATTCATCAGTGTCTCGTTGCTTTCTTTCGTGGTAGTTCGTTTATTCTCCAAAATTATAGTTGACAATGTCTTTAAGCAAACCGAGTTCAGCAGAAGTTTTATTTTCTGTCTTCCTTTTTTTCTTTTTCTTTCAAGTGCTACGAAGTCAAGCTCGAAGAATTATTTTTGTGTTTACAGTTTTTGGAACCCATAAAAATAAATTTACAAGAGTCAGATTCAGACAAAGACGAAATATTAACTGACATAGATGATAGTGAAAGTAGTGTTGAAGACAAGTGTTTAGCATTTTCACTGGAAAAGTTAACATGTAAGTAATTTAGTTGCTATATACTTCTAGGATGCACAGTCAAAATTCTTGAGTTTGCTGGAATAGTACATTTACATCGTGAATTATGTTGCCAATGTATGTGTCATAATCAACCACTCTTTCATCCACACCCTCTTCTTTCTTTTTGGTTTCGCGGGTATTTCCGCTTCCAAAACACAAGCAATTACTATCGCTAAACAAGCTGCTTCAGTGGACATGCTTACGCGATTAAACTCAAAATTGAACTGAAGTTTGTGCAAACAGTTGTATCGTGTATGGCCGAGTGTTTGCGCAAACACGATGTTTGCACAAACATGATGTTTGCGCAAACCGTGGACCGTGTGTGGGCCTCTTAATATTCAAATAGTACACCCTCAGAACTTTGATTGCATTTTAAACTTTCACTCTGACTTCACACTTAAAAAAATAAATTAAACTGTGAGTCATTGAAATTCCACTTTTTTCCATTGGTAAGATCACTTTCTGAAAAAGTAAACAAATGGTGGTCTGTGATTGGCTAGAAGCGCTGCCTCTCCTCCAATCAGTTTTTTAAAAGTACGTTAGACAGAAATACAAATACGGTTATGTCATTATTGAACCGCGAGTTCATAATTGAGGAAAGAAGACAAGACGTACGGACGAGAGCTAAGAAAATTCGTATCACCTGCGGCAGATAGAAGATTTCAGTTGCAGAGAAGATATCACCGAATGAAGTTTCAGCAGCAGCAGTGGGAGAATGAAGAGAATGTGTCACACTAGTAAACCTTGCGGTGTTAAATGAGGTGCTGCCAAAAGCATACACACACAAATGAATCAGTCTTTGATATAGGTTTCCTTAATAATAAAGAGAACTTCAAAAACAACGGTATCTTACACACACAAGAATAACCGGGAAAAATCGTATTACATTGCGTCGGTCTGTTCCCCTATTGTGGTGATATAGGTTGTACCGGATTTGCCGACAGTCGACTGACGTGGGTGCAATACGTTTCTCTTGAAGTGCTGTAGAGGCAAAAGCACAGAAAATTAGAGGAAACGCTGTCGTTTTTAGGACCAAAACCTACTTTAGTACTTCGGCCCTTTTTAGAGCCAAACCCTCAACAAAAGACAGAAATCCATTCAATATGTCGAAACAGAAGAAACCAGCAAAGAAGAAGGGGGAGAAGAAAATTCCTATCATGGAGAAGGAACTCACAAGCCAAGATCAGCAGTATGCAGAAGCAGATAAATGCCTAGCAACTGACCCAGAAATCGAGCAGAGTGAACTGCAACTGCTACCTGTAGTGATGTATCCTGTCGGCTCTAGATTTAGAACGGGTAAGGAGATGGAAGTTATACATCTCAGAAAACGAATATACATGATAGCTTTCCCAACTCAAGCAGTTGGAGAAATATTTCTACATATCTTCGAGGAGGAAGAGTTTGGTCTATGCACAACGTTCGGCAACCAAGAAGCTCCGAAGAAGAAGAAGAAGAAGAAACTGGCTCTGTTCAGGCCAGCAAGCTAGACTCACACAGGAAGAAACCTCACAGGTAAGAAACCACAACGCACACACACAGAGAAACCAAGGTCAGGTGAAAAACCAAAACCCGGAAAAAGACGACGACCAGCAGAAGAAGAAACTGACCGAGATCATCATACTATCTTCCACTAACTAAACTTTCCCACCAAACTACGAACATACAACAAATTAAACTCACACCCAGCTTTTTAAGTTAGAAAAATTACAGACAGTGAAGTATGCTTTTTACATGGGTTTTCCCACCCCTTTTTTGTATTGTTTACCATGTAAATAACTTGAGTATGTGCATGACCGATAAAGAGAGTTTCTCTGGACTCCATGTGTTTCCGGGGGTTTTCCTCCTACTACCCAAGCCAATGGTGAAGTGAAAAATTCTTCACGCGCTTTCCTATCTTTCTTACTCTTCTTTTCTTCTCTAATACACACTGTTCGTTAAATGTCTAGGGATAAAAACTTAAATATCGTGAACAGGTGTTCCACCAATCAGGGATAAACATTAGTTTACGTTTTCTAATTTTGACCAATCACAAACAAGCATTTGTTTACATTTTTCATGGATAATTGATGAATAATTCTTGAGTGTATGGATAATTCTTTTTACCATTGGTAAAATATTACATATTAAAACACTTAAATTCCATACAACTAAAGAGTTTTTATATACAGCACCTTACTGTACCTATAGTAGTAATTGTTATTTAGGCTACCGACAGAGATCGCTAATTTAACCATACAGCAAAAGAATGCTTGTCTATAATTGCAGATAATATGCAACCTAATCCGTTAGGTCTTATTGTTCAATTTACATATTTATGTTACTATTATTCTTAATATTTCAGCTTCTGTACGAGGAAATGTTGACTGAATTATATTATCAAAAGTCACTTTAAAAAAAATCCAATTACGGTATTATTTAAAGAATTTCCCATGTCATAAGAATCCACATTTTCGTATGGGATTTATATGTCTTTAACTATGTTACTGTTCAGTTAGCTGCACGCTCGCTAACCAGGTCCAGATCTCCTCGCTGAAATTGTAGACGGCCAACAGATATCGCGTAGATATACTCGCAGTAAAATAATGGTGGTCTGTGATTGCTGATTTAATTTCAGAGAAGCTGAAACGATATAAGAAAATCAATAGATCCTGAAAGCAACTGGAATTGTTGGGAAATAGTATTAAATTACCCTTAAATCTAAATCCCTTTTTTGCGTGAGTTAGGCAGAACAGGAATTAGGCACAACAGGAATTCCTGTTCTGCCTAAAGATAAGATTAGATCAAAAATGTGTTACAAAGTGCTAGAGGGTCATTAGGCAGAACAGGAAGACATCGTTTCTATGACTCCCGGTTTTGGTGGAGAGTTAAAAATGGAGACGAAATGTATCCTTACGGAACACTTAATCGATTACTGGAAACTATTTTTCGCTCTATATTAACCAACGTTAAAACCAGAAAGAGTACATTTCTTCCACTTCCGGTTTGAATAGTGGATAAAGGAAGATGGTGCCTAATCGTAGAACGCTAATTCGATTTCCAAACAACCGATTCTCGCTCTCTATAATTGTTTCTATTATATGTATGACGATCAATATTGAAACCGGAAATAATTGATTTCTGTCACTTCCGGTAGATGAATAACTTCCATCAACGAGCTCAATTCTTAACTTTTCACTCTCTAAATTCAGGCCAAACTTGATAGTGATACATCAAGTAGTTCTTGAGACTTTGTCTGCCGGACGAATGATAGACAAGGAAAATATATCAAGGAGTTTTGGTAAACTAAGTTCCTTAAAAATACATAAAAGAATTTTGGTAAAGTAAGTTCCTTAAAATAGATCTACATAAAGAAGTTTTGGTGATTTAAGTTCCTTAAAAGTACATAAAGGAGTTTTGGTAGAGAACTGGCAGGATCTTAAAAGCCTTAGTGGGTGGTAATCGGAACTGTCCGAACAATCATATCCTCTTACTTGTGACATTGTAACTTAACTTCTGTTCAACGACGTTGCCATAGCTTTGGTCCCCATTACACTGTGATTAATGGCTTACACATTGGGTTCTTTCTTTCTATATAGAGAAGGGGGAAATAAACAAACACTGACCAATTTGCCTGCATATATAGATCATTCCGTCTCAATGGAAAAAGAAATATTCTGTTGAAAGCAGGTTGAAAGTGTCAAATAACAGCAACATCAAGCACTCGGAGTTTCCAGACTACTTTTTTCTTCGCCAAAACATTTGAGACATTCCATTCCATATTCATATGACTGAGAAGATCAGCTTTTGCTCACCCCCTATTTTTGCAGAGAGCTGCGGTCCAGTTTGAATTTTGTTCCTCTCCAAAGGAAGAAGGAAGATTTTTCCACTCAAAGTGTCAAATAACAAAACAACACAAACCATTCGGAGTTTCCACGCTACTTTTTTTTTCTTTTTCGCCAAAACCTTTCTCAAGTGACAGAGAGGAATACGCACTCACCCCTCTGGTCGAAAATTGTCAGCTAGCTTGAATTCTTGGCAACACCGGATTTCGGAGAAAATGTTTGTTTTACTACCATGTAGTGGGAGGAGAAGGTTAATAGGTCAATTTTCCATACCTCCCCCAAGGTTTGTAGGAAGTTTCTAAAAGAATAAAGTAAGTTCCTTAAAAATACATAAAGGAGTTTTGGTAAACTAAGGTCCTTAAAATTAAACTTGGTGCAGCAGCCCTCAGGGGCCACAAACTACTAGCCGGCTTGTGGCACTCATGCTTTCGGGGTGATGTGTGGTCAGCACGTTTTTCTTCCTTGCCATAATTGCTGGCTTTGTAGACTGAAGTTTGCTACTTCTTTAAGTTGCTCCCAATTGAACTCACGATGCAAGGTGCACACCGCAATGCAAACCCCATGTGGCGAGAAGGAAGTCGTCTATCTTTTCTCTGACCAAACCTGGAACTGCTGGACTTTGCTGAATTCACGAGAAACAGTATTCCAGTTCCACTAAGGCGTTGCTGTATAAAATATGAACATTTCGAAATAATGTAACAACTTCTTATGATAGGAAAACTACGGAATGTGTGCAACCAATCACGAGGACAAGAAAAAAAAAATTAAAAAAAATATGCTATGAACACAACAAATGATGTGGTTAATTTTTTTAAATGTTAACTTTCTTGAAAAACAAGAACACGTAACCTTATACATACCATCCGTTAGGTTTCTTACCACATATTAATTGTAGATTGTAAACTCTTAAAGCATGCAGTAAAACACTGTGATGACATATTTGGTACATATATGTGTGTGGAGAGATTTTTATGACAAACATTTGCCATGTAGATGTGACTTTTGAAGTATGTGAGAAATGCAACACATACTGGCTTCAGTTCAAGATATGTAACACTATTGGGTTAGTCGTCAAGGTGTTACCACTCTTCATTTTTATTTCATCTATTTTTTTCTTTCTTTTCAAGAATACCTTCCAGGTGCGGCACATATAGAGGTCATATATGTCATTCAATGTGCTCCCACTACACGCGTGAAAACAAGAAGAGCGCTATGAATAATAAGCGTGTAGGTAGTCCATGGCGGGCTTAGAGGGTGCTATAGCTTACAGTAAATATTAAGAAAATGAACTTGTGGTGAAGAAAAGTAACAGTTGAGAATAGTAGAGGAGAAAAGTAGTAACTGGGAATAGTAGGGAAGAAAATTAGTAGCCGGAAATATTAGGGGAGAAAAGTAGTAATTGGGAATAGTAGGGAAGAAAGTAGTAACCGGGAATATTACGGGTGAAAAGTAGTAACTGGGAATATTACGGATGAAAAGTAGTAACCGGGAATATTAGGAGTGGAAAGTATTAGCCAGAAGTATTAGGGGTGAAAAATAGTAGCTGTAATATTGGGGGAGAAAAGTAGTAACTGGGAATATTAGGAGTGGAAAGTATTAGCCAGAAGTATTAGGGGTGAAAAATAGTAGCTGTAATATTGGGGAAGAAAAGTAGTAACTGGGAATAGTAGAAGAGAAAAGTAATAACTGAGAATATTAGGGGAGAAAAGTAGTTAGGAATAGTAGGGAAGAAAAGTAAGGTAGGCGGCCCAAATTTCGTCCATGTGCCTAATTTCGTCCTCTTCAGTTTCACGTTGTTGTTGATAGGAGCGCTGTCGGTGCAGCAACGTTTGTGCAGGGGAAGGCAAGCGGGGGCAGTTGTGAGAGTGTAGCGGTCAAGGACGCGTGTGCTGTTGTTTGACGAGGAAACGTGTGATTTTTGCGAAGGTGAGTTCTTGCAATGTTGTTCATATTATTCTATTGTATTTGTTGGAAGTATTGGTTTGGTACTGTCCACATGTCAGTGGTGTAAGTAGATGACAATAGCAATATTTGTATGTGTTTAAGTGTCACAAGGTATTTTTGTTAGGAAGGTAGGAGGAGCCATGTGAGCGTGAAAGTTATTCCTAATTTCGTCCCCCTGTATGTTCCGAATTTCGTCCCCTTATTCCCAAGGGACGAAATTAGGGACACACACATGCATTCCATTTGTTTCAGATGGGTCCCCGGAAACAATGGAATAAAGATGCTATGAGGACTGCGATTGCTGCAGTGCGGAAGAAAGAGTTGGGATACAAAGCAGCCAGTAAGATGTATAATGTTCTTAGGGCGACATTGAAAGACTATGTGAAGAAAGTGGACATTTAAGTGGAGAAGAGTTGGTAGCGAAGACAATTGGCAGGAAACTAGTGCTGACCCCCGACTTGGAGAGACAAACTTGTTGAATACTGCATGGTCATGGAGAAGCACTTTTACGGTGTAACACTGAAAGATTTACGAAGCATGGCCTATCAGCTTGCTATTCGGAACAATATTCCACACCCGTTTTCAGCAGAAATAAAACAGCTGGACATAAGTGGATGCGTCTATTCTTCAAAAGACATCCCGAAATCTCAATTCGAAAACCTCAATCTCTGTCACTTGCTCGGATTCAAGGATTCACCCCTCAAAGTGTTGAACAGTTTTTTGCTCTGTTAAAGCCAGAACTGGAAAAAGTGCAATTTAACCCGGTCAAAGTGTTCAACGTTGATGAGACCGGCATTTCGATCGTGCAACACAAAGCTGCGTGAATTGTGGTCATGAAAGCAAAACGCGAGGTGCATAAAGTGTCCTCTGCTGAGCGCGGTTCATTAATCACTGTGGTGATGTGCATGTCTGCTGCTGGGCAATTTGTGCCCCCCATGATGATTTTCCCAAGACAACTAATGAAAAGTGAACTGATGGATGGGGCACCACCAGGAAGTATCGGAGCGGTTCACCTGTCTGGATGGATAACGGCCGATCTGTTTGAGAAGTGGTTTCAACATTTCTTGTTGATCACAAAACCTTCAAAAGAAAACCCTGTTGTGTTAATTGTAGACGGACATTATTTGCACACTCGTAACATCAATGTAATAGATGCTGCTCGCGAACATGGAGTGTCAATAGTTTGCTTGCCTCCTCATTCTACATCGAAACTGCAACCGCTTGATGTTGCTTTCATGTTTCCCTTTAAGACCGTCAAGCCATTGAAAATTGGTTGAGTAACTATCCTGGTCGCACAGTTGGCAATCTTCAGGTAACTGGTTTGTTCCGTGAAGCATATGAGCGTGCTGCAGTCGTACAAACAGCTGTCAACGGATTTCGCAAAACGGGCATTATTCCATACAATCCGAATATTTTTAGTGAAGCGGATTTTCTTGGCCATCCACAGTCTGACACCAAATATCAGGATGGAACTAATAATCCCGATGATATGATTCGTCCTTCTGACCAAGCATCCACCAGCAAGCAGTTTCAAAACCAGCAGCCAGCAGTTACTCCTCAAAACATTAGGAACGTTCCAGTGATCCAACCATCAACATCTACGAGACGAAGTACAGCAACTGTTATCACCAGCTCGCCCCATAAGAGAAAGATTGAAGAAGCTATGGCAAAAAATCGCTCGAGACATTCGAAGGCACGTGTTCAACCTACTAGTGCCAAACAAAAGTGCGGGAAACCATCCTTCCGCAAAGCCAAAGAAGATACGACAAGCGACAGTGACTCCAGCTTTGACATTCCATATGCCGACTCGTCTGACAGCTTTCGTGAGGATGATGCTGATGCTCAATGTACAATTTATGGGGGGGGGGGGAATTCTACAGATAGACATGGTGAAACGTGGATCCGCTGCTCGCAATGCCTTACATGGCTTCATGAAGCTTGTTGTGGTGCTGAACGCTGTGCTACATTCGTTTGCCGGGATTGTTTAAATGGTTAAATCCTCATCTTATCCTGACAACAAGTTTTTCTATAATTCTATTTGCACTTGTTTTACTTGTATTTTCCTTAGTTCATTTGTTTGTAGTTTGCTTCGTTACACGTAAAAGTTAAAAGTACATCATCATAGTCAGCTACACATGTTCACTTTTCTGCCTATTTTTTTGTAACTAGTTAAATAAAACTGCTTATTACGAAAGAAACCTTAACGTTGTACTTTCTTTTGAAATTTTAATGGGGGACGGAATTAGGACCACGTTTTTGTTTTTGAACAGATTGCAATACTTTTGAAATCATATTGTAAAAATAAAACTAAATGCTGATACACGCAATTCATCTTGGCTACCCAATAAAGGAATAGTCACTATAGATAATGCGAAAGTTTGGCTCTCCTAACCTATATCCTGCAGCCTCAAGGTACGAAAACATGACTAGGGGACGAAATTTGGGCCCCCTCCCTTAATAACTGGGAATAGTAGGGGAGAATAGTAATAACTGGGAATAGTAAGGGAGAAAAGTAGTAGCTGGGAATAGTAGGAAAGAAAAGTAGTAGCTGGGAATAGTAGGAAAGAAAAGTAGTAGCTGGGAATAGAATGGAAGAAAGGTAATAGCCGGGAATATTATGAGAGGAAAGTAGTAGCTAGGAATATTAGGGGAGAAAAGTTGTAACTGGGAAGATTAGGGGAGAAAACTAGTAGTCGGAAATGTTAGGGGAGAAAAGTAGTAGCCGGGAATATTAGAGAAAAAAGTAGTAATTGGTAATATTAGGGGAGAAAATTAGTAGCCGAAAAGGTTAGGGGAGAAAAGTAGTAGTCTGGAATATTAGGGGAGAAAAGTAGTAGCTGGCAATAGTAGAGAAGAAAAGTAGTAACCGGGAATATTACGGATGAAAAGTAGTAACCGGAAAATATTAGGGGAGAGAAGTAGTAGCCAGGAATATTAGGAGAGAGTAGTAGTATTTAGGAATAATAGGTGAGAAAAGTAGTAGCCGGGAATATTAGGAAAGAAGAGTAGTTTCTGGGGGTAAGGTAGGGAGAAAAGTAGTTTCTGTGAATAGAGAGAAATTTTGTTCTTATTGATTTGACTTTAGCATCCCTTTCAGCAGCGAGGCATATGATACGTGGAATTGGACAATGGCTGCAATTACGTTGAAAAATAATCTCTGTATCACTAAGTATGGTGTAGTAGTTATTTGGTCAAATACACTTTTTTTTTTTAAAAAAATGAATATGCCATATTAGCCGTTAAAACTTTACTTTCTGCATCTTCTTTGTGTTTAAAACTGAACTTGTAATATTATCTTATAGAGCAATCATTTCTAACTAAACTCCACCTCACTTTTAGAAAGTAGGAAAATGCAAATGAGGTATACAATTCAACGTATGGTTGTGCAGGAGGTCACAGTGGTTTAGCGGTCATGTGCCCATCTCTGGTACAAGCGATCTCTTGTTTGGTCCCAGGCTAAGTAAGTTTGTGGCGGACGACATCGTGTCTTTGGGATTTCTCGAGGTTCTCACATTCTAAGTATTAACTTTCATTAACTACCCATTTCCTTAAGAGGCACCATCACGGCAAAATTAAAAACACCGCTAATTTTAGAGTAGTTATTTAATATGTTCAAATAGATAAAAGATAATCAAAATGAGGAACAAGATCACCCTATACAATATTATTTTGCATGAGGTACTGTTATCACGAGTCATCTAGTAGCTTTCCGTTTGTAGCCATTTAGAAACGCGAAAATAAATTCCGATTTTCTAAATGGCTGGAAATCGAAAGCAGATAAGTGAGTCGCGATAACATTATCACATGCAAAATATTGTCTACGGCGCTCTTGTTCCACATTTTGATTATCTTTTATCTATTTGAACATATTAAATAACTACTCTAAAATTAGCGGTGTTTTTAATTTTGCCGTGATGGTGCCTCTTAAGCTATAAAAGCCATAAACATGGAACCTTAAACTAGAAATTTTATTTTAATTTTGTGCCATGATATCGTGCAATGTGGCTTTGTCACTATAACTAATGAGCCACCTTATTCCCTTTTAACTTAATGGTTAGTGATAATGTCTTTGCCTCCAGAGACCGTTTTCGGTTCCCGATGGTGCTACGTATGGTTCAGAGCCTGTGTTTAAGCTGAAATTCCAGTTCTCATATTGTCTTGGTGCTAATTAGGGACTTTAAACCAACCATATGTTTTTACCTGTTAGCTCCTGTTTACTTACCTATGAACGTGAAATAATAATGAACAGTATAGGCCATTTGACATCACAATGCCCTAGTCACGTTTGTCTGCTAGTTTTTGTAAGTTCACTGAAGCCGAGCAGTGCGGAGTCTAGAGCAGGGCGCAAAATTTTAAAGTCAGACCCACTCGCTATCCAAAAATGATGGTCGCCAGTATCTCTCACGTACAAATTATGGGAGATCCCTCCCCCTTCCCCTGTCTTCCACAGCCATTGATTTGACAAAGGAAGATTATATTAGGGCATAACATTTCAAAACCACACAATTAGATTCAGAATAATCAATTTTGATTGGGATTATTCATTTAAAAAAAAAAAATCTTACCTTAAGACTTCGTTGTGTAACGCTCTCTTTCTGCATTGAAGTATCAGTTGTCGATTGCAGTTTTCGGATCAAAGTCCTTAAGTGGAGGGTCATTGATGGAAATTGCTAGCAAATCATCTAGTGACCTACTGAACACTGATCGCCAGCTCTAAATTTCTAGTCGCCAATGACGACCTGGCGACTGTAAATTTTACACCCTGGCCTAGAGTATTTTATAGTAGATTTTACCCAAAGAAGGACATTTTTCTCTAGGGTTTACAAAAGCAAGAACATTTTATACTACATTGCGCAGAACGAAGATAATTTTACACTGAAGTTTACAATAGCAATAAGATTTTATTGTAAGTCTTACACAAAGTACATTTTACTTGGGGTTTATATAAGTAAAATCATTTTACACTAGAATTGACACAAAGAAGAATATTTACCCTGGGTTTACAGAAGATAAAATCATTCTATATTAGACTTTACAATAGACTAAGTAAGAACGTTTTACGCTTTACTTTACACAAAGAAGAGCATTTTACATTTAGTTTTACAAAAATAAAAACATATTATTTTAGATTTTACACGAAGATTATTTTACACTGAACTTTACAATACTAAGAACATATTAGGCTTTATACAAGGAAGGCATTTTGCACTAGGTTTACAAAAGCAAAAACATTAGACGTCGCACAAAGAAGAGCATTTTATATTGGCCTTTACGAAAACAAGAACATAGTATACTATACTTTGCACAAAAAGTATTTTACACTGGGGTTAATATAAGAACATAGGTAAGAACATTCTACACTTGTGTTTTACACAAATAGTAGTATTTTACTCTGACTTTACAAAAGTAAGAGAATTTTATATTGAATTTTAAACAGAGAACATTTTACAGTGGATTTTACATAAGTGGGAACATTTTACACTATACTTCACACAAAGAACAGCATTATACACTGGGTTTACAAAAGCAAGATATTATACTAGGCTTTAGGCAAAGAAGAGCATTTTACACTGAGGTTTACAAAAGCAAGATAATATTATACTAGGCTTTACACAAAGAAGAGCATTATACACTGGGGTTTACAAAAGCAAAATAATAATAATATACTAGGCTTTACACAAAGAAGAGCATTTTTCACTTGGCTTTATAAAAGCAAGAACATTTTTCATGGTCTTTATAAAAACAAGAACGCTTAAAACAAGAGCATTTTAGATGAGACTTGACTAAATCAAGGACATTTTATTCATATTGAACTTTACGAAAGCAAGAATAATTTTCGTATTTATAAGTGTCAGATTATTTTGCACTAGATTTCACCTAAACAAGAATATTTTGGACAGGAAAAGCTTCCAGGTGCTTGAATATGTTACAAGAGATTTGTTGTGAACGTTTCCTTGAGAGAGAGAGAGAGAGAGAGAAATATTCAAAAACATGAAGACTGCAAAATTTTACTTTGCATTATAAGAAAATATTTTTCGAATTTCAATTTGATAATTTCTCTCTCTTTCTTTAATTTTTACTTCGAGAAGTAATATTGCTTCATAAAACTTGTGTGGTTTCTGTTTGAAATTGTCTTCTGAGTGTAATATTAGTATTCCTCTAATTGTCAAACTGAATTACACCGAAATAAAGAATGTGTCATGACTGTGGGTTTAGCTGCAGCTCGTTACTATGGAAACAAGAGCCCCGCGCAGAATATAAATTAAAGATTGCATTGAAGACAAAGTGCTAAACGTACTCTGAAGGATCGTTTGTGATTCTGAACACAGATGTGCAATAAGAAATAAAAAAAGTCTCTCTTTTATATAGGTACAGTATGTACACTGTCGCGTCAGAAAGTCTGCCTATGATTTTCTGTTCTTGATTTAAAGATACGCCTTCTTATTGTTAGTATACAGTTACGTTCAAAAGAAATTGCATACCTATCTCTTTTTCTAAAGCCCTTTAGTTTTAGTTTTATCCTTGAGCGAACCGTGGCATTTTTTCTTTTAATTTAACGTATCACGAATATGCTTCCTGGCTAAGGGAAACGGTGATGATAAGATCGATGGTAATGGTGAAATGAAGAATCTGAGGGGAAATAGGAGAACTGCGAGAAAATATACACACGTGGTGTTGGTCCATTACAAAATCCGCTTGGCGGGAGCTGGAATCGAACCAGGGACCTCAAGCACCAGAGGCTTTACAATTGAGCCACTGCGGTCATGTCAATGATACAGATTGTTCTATAGGCTATATGGTAGTAAGATACCGTCATTTTAAAAGGTGGCGAACGACTAGTTTTAGACTTCTAAACCGCGGTTGCTCAGTGATAGAGCGTTCATCTCTAGTGCATGGGGTTTCTGGTTCGATCACAGCTCTCGCCAGTGGACTTTGTGGTGGACAAATACCATGTGCGTTGTTTTTTCGGGGTTCTTCCGTTTCCTTCCACTTTTTCATTCTACCATTTCATTCATTTCTCTTCCTCACCGTTCTCTTTAGCCTACACGTCATAATCGTGGGATGTAAAACTGAAATAGTTCATTTCATTTTTTTAGAGTCCTAAACTATGCTATACATAAGTGTCGGAAATCTTATAGAACGAATATCTGTCGAAGCTATCGGAGCAAAAAACGGTAAAAAAAAAAGCTTTTTCTTTTTGCAATGGATTCAGCATCTTAAGAATAGGTTCTATCTCCTTTGTTAACCATCTATTCAGACCAGAAGTGGTTCAAATTTACTATCTCCTGTTTCAGCATTTATCGCTATAGAACGAAAAACGGTAACAGATAGCGAGAAGATATATATTTGCAAATGATTCAATGTCTCAAGGCAACGTATTAATAACTATCCGCAACACTCTACCGTAAACGGAAGTCGTTCAAATTTAATATTACTTCTGGTATCAATATTGATTTCCAAAGCGAAAAAAACTAGTGAAATATATCAAGAACCTGTTTTTCTGTAATCGATTCAACATTCCAAGAGTAGATTCTGTTTCCTGCGTTAACCACCTATTCAAACCGGAAGTAGTAGAAATCAATCATTTCCGGCTTAAACATTGGTCAAGCGGTTCTTTGCAATCAATTTAATGTATCAATAGAACATAGAAAAAAATACCATTACTACCCGCAATACTCTATGAAAGCCAGAAATGCCTGAAATTCACTAGTATACTTTCGGTTTCAATATTTATTTTCATAGAGCAAAAAACTATGAGAGATATCGAAATGCGGTTTTCTAGCACAGACTCGTGCGTCCAATAAATCAGTTTTTGTGTTTGCTTTTGTCTATTTGTTCAAACCGGAAGTGGTGAAAATTTACGATTTCCGGCTACGACACCGATTGCATATTGTATGAAACAGAAATAGATAGCGACAGTCAGTTTTTTAAAAAAGATTTAATACCAAAAGTGATAGATATCACGGTTCCAATATTAATATCGATACAGCAAAAACAGTAAGAAATAAGGAATGCTGACTTTTTCATATGGATTCAGCGTCCGAAGAGCATGCTGTATCTTTGATCTTATTAATCTCCATAGAACAAAAACATTAGGAGACAGAGAATAATGGGTTTTTCATATGGATTCAGCGTCCGAAGAGCATGCTGTATCTTTGATCTTAGAACAAAAACATTAGGAGACAGAGAATAATGGGTTTTTCATATGGATTCAGCGTCCGAAGAGCATGCTGTATCTTTGATCTTAGAACAAAAACATTAGGAGACAGAGAATAATGGGTTTTTCATATGGATTCAGCGTCCGAAGAGCATGCTGTATCTTTGATCTTAGAACAAAAACATTAAGAGACAGAGAATAATGGGTTTTTCATATGGATTCAGCGTCCGAAGAGCAGGCTGTATCTTTGATCTTATTAATCTCCATAGAACAAAAACATTAGGAGGCAGAGAATAATGGGTTTTTCATATGGATTCAGCGTCCGAAGAGCAGGCTGTATCTTCGATCTTATTAATCTCCATAGAACAAAAACATTAGGAGGCAGAGAATAATGGGTTTTTCATATGGATTCAGCGTCCGAAGAGCATGTTGTATCTTTGATTTTATTAATCTGCATAGAACAAAAACATTAAGAGACAGAGAGTAATGGCTTTTTCATATGGATTCAGCGTCCGAAGAGCATGCTGTATCTTTGATTTTATTAGTCTCCATAGAACAAAAACATTAGGAGACAGAGAATAATGGCTTTTAGATATGGATTCAGTGTCCGAGGAACAGGTTCTATCTTTTATTTTGTTTATTTTATTGAAGTATTTATAGATGTACTAGTTTGAGTATTGAATTCTCATAATTTGGAAGTTACCGTAGTTTCACTGTGAAACGACACTCATTTGTTTAGACTTTCAAAACCCATCATTGATAGATAATAAACCTGTAATTTCTGATTAGTTAGAATATTGAAACGAGAATTGATAAATCTACCATTCCTGATTAGATTATTGGATCGAGAATTAACAAATCTATCATTTCTGATTAGAATATTGAAACGGGAATTAATAAAATGTATCATTTCTGATTAGAATATTTAAACTGAATTGATAAAT
This sequence comes from Thermobia domestica, assembly GCF_964235325.1. Taxonomy (NCBI): domain Eukaryota; kingdom Metazoa; phylum Arthropoda; class Insecta; order Zygentoma; family Lepismatidae; genus Thermobia; species Thermobia domestica. The sequence goes on along the minus strand of NC_137467.1, from coordinate 30,691,721 downwards.
CTTTCATTTCTGATTAGAATATTGAAACGAGAATTAATAAATCTATCATTTCTGATTAGAGTATTGAAACGGGAATTGATAAAATGTATCATTTCTGATTAGAATATTTAAACGGAATTGATAAATCTTTCATTTCTGATTAGATTATTGAAACGAGAATTAAAAAATCTATCATTTCTGATTAGAATATTAAAGCGAGAATTGATAAATCTTTCATTTCTGATTAGGATATTGAAACAAGAATTTAAAAATCTATTATTTCTGATTAAAATACTTTAAGTCTACTATAGTTTTACAACGCAACTCGCAACTCACGTGTTAAAATATTCATTCCACTGTAAATACGTATAATTATAGTGTAGAACCCATTGCGTGCAGCTTTTGCTCTTGTTCCCACTCCACAATGTTTCATCATCACAACCTTGCCAAAACAAACTTTTTCATTGTTATATATATATATATATATATATATATATATATATATATATATATATATATATATATATATATATATATATATATAAAGGTTTGGTAAATAGGATTTCCACAGAAACCTTCTCATCTTTTTTTTTTAAAATGTATTGTTTAACTCGTGTTCTATAAATTTACACCTTGAGACCATGCAGAGTAGGAAATGTTTTTTTTTTCCCTTGGAATTCGTCCAAACGCTGTCAAAATAACCTCCCATTCAGACATTACACAGGGTATTCTTCAGTGGTGTATACACCAATAGATTTTTGGAGGTGGCTGGGAAAAATTGACGATTCCATTATTATTATTATTATTATTATTATTATTATTATTATTATTATTATTATTATTATTATTAGTAGTAGTAGTAGTAGTAGTAGTAGTAGTAGTAGTAACCTAATGATAGTGTTTATATGTTTGGTTGTCCCGGGTTTAGTTGTTAATGATGGCACAAACTACTCTGTATTTACTCAGCATAAGATTTGGGATTTACTTAAATCCAGGGTTGCGAATTCGTGACCTGTGACCTGGAAGTAGTCAGACTCGTGACCCAGCAGACCTGTGATGCGGAACAAATCCGGTGTAACCCGAGGAACAGGGACGACCCAAGGACCAACTGTACCTACCCACTTCACTGCATATACCGGCTCACTCACTCTACCCCAACACTTGGGTTGAAGCGGGTTCTTCACTATTTTATTGTTATTATTTAGTGTATTACATATGCATACATACACACACACACACACACACACACACACACACACACACACACACACATATATATATATATATATATATATATATATATATATATATATATATATATATATATATATATATATATTATATATATATATATATATATATATAATATTTGTACTCGAAGCTTCAATGTTCACCAAGTTGCCATTAATTTTCAAATACATACTTACCTTAGAACTCTGTGGGGGAATTTCTTGAAACTGGCCCACTTAACTCCCAGTGATTCAGTGATTTGCTTCGTTTCTAACCTATTTTGGTTTCGATTTGATTTTTAGTTTAGAGTTCCGTTGTGCACCGAGGCTATATGAGACATGGATCTACAACTTAACATGGAATCCGAACCATATGAACTTACCCCGGGAATCGAACCCGGGTCTCCCCATGCCAAAGGCTTTTCTAATCTATGTGTAAGAAATAGAATTACATAGTTGGTAATGATAAGACCTGAAACTTGACTTTTTAGACCCTAACGCTAAAAATATTTTCTTGAACATTTTGGTTATGAAGTCCATTCTGATAATTAAGACCGATTGAAAAAAAAAAAATAGATACTTTCAACTGTTCGTAGCTCAGGCGCTAGTAAGGAATTAACTAATTGGCCTGGATCAGTAGCGTACGCAGGAATTTATTTCGGAGGGGAAGGGGTCCAAACTCAATATGAAGGTATTTTATATTAAAGTTCCTAAAATTAGGCTAAATTTACACAAAAGTCGAAATTTCGGGGTGGTGGGGTCCGGACCCGCAGGACCCACTCCCTGCGTACGTCCCTGGCCTGGATGCATAAAACAGCAAGCAAAAAAGGTAGAACAGAGAAAGGTTTTAAAAAGTATGGCGTATCCAAATTCAGTGCTCCGTTGAATTAAGGAGAAAGGGGAGAAATTTAAAATAGCTCCTTTAGTGTGTTTATTGTTTTATAGTGGTCCGCAGTGCATTATACAACACATCGACCATTCTGGTTTATACTGTAGTGTCCCTGTGTAGCGTACTTGCTAAAACTTTCGTCTTTGGTGCGAACGGTACAGTGTTCGATTCCCGGTGGGGACATTCGGTAGAAAAAGTGTAACAGTTTTTTCAAGTCAGCCGTCCTGAGTGAGGTTTTCCTTATCCACACCAGGCAAATGCTGGAATGGTGCATAACATAATGGCCCCAGGTCGCTTCTTTCCTTGCCCATTCTTTTCTTCCTCCCCAAGGGGGCCCAAAAGTGTAGAAGGGGCGGTAGAATTTAGGGGGGCCCAATCCAACCATATTATAGTTCATTTGCAAGTCTACGATAAAAACTTTAGGGGGTAGTAAAAATTTAGGGGATCGACCAGCCGTGCCCCCTCCCTGTGGAGACGGGCTGGTCTGCACTGTAGGTTTTTCGTCCTACAGAATATCAGTACTTTATATGTAGTCTAGCTTTTTCTTACAAGGGACATCACCCAATTGTCCGGCTCCGATTTCAATGACTTTTTTTTTTTTTTTTTTTTTTGCTGATAGAGAACATGTATTCATTATTTGTGATGATAGAAGTTTTTGCCATAGTGCATGTTTTCTATTTTTCTATAATTTTTAAGAGTTGGGATGTGGTTAATAGAGATTACTGCAGAAGTCCCTTACTACCCGTTGAAAACGGAGTGTTAATGAAAGAACAACCATGTAGATACATATAAGGCTTAGGGGAAGTCGTATGGTAGATATGACCTTGACGGCAGCCATCTTGAAATCCGCCATTTTGAATTAAGGTCAAGTTTTTAAAATGGGAATAGGATAATATGATACATAATTTTGGGCTAGAATTTAATCAGAAAGACAATAGTGAAGTTAGTGTTAAGATACGCCCATTTGGGGAAAAGTTACAGGCATATTAATTGTTTATACTTACTATGTGCGTAAGTCCCTTACCTCCGCTTCTAACCCGCGTATTAATGATAATAAGTGGACAAAGGTTTCGGTAATACATATTATGCCTAGAGGGAAGTGATACGATAAGGGTATCTTTGACGGTAGCCATCTTGAAATCCGCCATTTTGAATTAAAGTGAAGTTTGAAAAATGAAAATCATAGTATGTGACACCTGATTTTAATAGCAAATTTTCCCCAAAAGCCAATGGTATGCTTATTTTTGTTCTATAGTTAACCAGTATGAATTTAGGACTCTTCTAATGTGCACCAAACGTCCATTATTCAATCTTTCAAATTGGCAACATTCCTAAATTTCACCGCATGTTTTAAGATTCCAACTGGCACTTTGCAACTTTTGCCATGGCTTATGTTCTCTAAATTTATTACATTTTTTAAAAAGTTGCGATTTGTCAGTTCGTGAATAGTGTTGGGATAAGCATCCAGCGATCTTTCTAAATTTTGAAGACTTGCAATGTAATTATTTATTTTAACCCAGAGTACATGAGGAACCTATGGACCTATGTGACGTAAAGAAATGCAAATGAAATTATAACAAATTGGTGTTATACAAGCACAAAATTATCATGGAATGTAGCCTACGTATTGCGCAAACGACAAAGTTTTTTTTTTTTTTTAAATAAATACAACTTTAAAGGAACTGCAGCAATTATAGAAAATATCAAAGAGACATAATACTATTCCCAACACGCTGTTTGTACCATGAACAAAATATGAAAACAGGTAACTTGTTTATAGAGAGGTATAACTTAATCGAGTTCCCGATCAATACTGATTATAAATCTTACAAACATAAACCATCGACAATTTTTGTCTGACTAGCTAAAATATTGCCATAGAAATTAAATAAATAAATATACAATAAATAAATAAGTAAGTAAATATACAATAAACAAATAAATATAAAACAAAACAAAAGACCATTGATTTACACAACAATCATATTTCGTTTTCTTTTTTTGGAGTGAATTTTCATTTGATTTCTCGTCTCATTTACTATCCATTACAAGCTACATTTTCGATATTACTGAATACAAAGTTGGATTTGTTTCGTTGTGCGATGATTCATGTCAGTAAACGAGTTTTTGAAGAGCAGGTATAGGAAATAAATAATTACATTGCCTAGGAAATTAATAATTACATGGCAAGTCTTCAAAATTCAGAAAGATTGTTGGATGCTTATCCTAACACTCTTCATGAACTGACAAATCGCAACTCTTAAGAAAATGTAATAAATTTAGAAAACATGAGCCATGGCACCAATTGCAAAGTGCCAATTGGAATCTTAAAACATGCGGTGAAAATTAGGAATGTTGCCAATTTGAAAGATCGAATAATGGACGTTTGGTGCACATTAGAGGAGTCCTAAATTCATACTGGTTAACTATAGAACAAAAATAAGCATACCATTGGCTTTTGGGAAAAATTTACTATTAAAGGAGGTGTCACATGCTAAGGTTCTATTTTTCAACACTTCACTTTAATACAAAATGGCGGATTTCAAGATGGCTGCCGTCAAGGATACCCTTATCGTATCACTTCCCTCTAGGCATAATATGTATTACCGAAACCTTTATCCACTTATTATCATTAATACGCGGGTTAGAAGCGGAGGTAAGGGACTTACGCACATAGTAAATATAAGCAATTAATATGCCTGTAACTTTTCCCCAAATTGGCATATCTTAAAACTAACTTCACCATTGTCTTTCTGATCAAATTCTAGCCTGAAATTATGTATCATATTATCCTATTCCCAAATAAAAAAACTTGACCTTAATTCAAAATGGCGGATTTCAAGATGGCTGCCGTTAAGGTCATACCTACCATACGATTCCCCCTAGACCTTATACGTATCTACATGGTTGTTCTTTCATTAACATTCCGTTTACAAAGGGTAGTAAGGGACTTCTGCTTTAATCTCTATTAACCACATCACAACCTTTAAAAATTATAAAAAAATAGAAAACATGCACCATGGCAAAGATTTCTGTCATCACAAATAATGAATACATATCCTCTATCAGAAAAAAAAATCGGAGCTGGATAATTGGGTGATGTCCCTTGTTAGTATCGAACTGAATTACCTTACGGCAATCTTTCTGGCATTTTAATTTTACTCTTCAGAATACAAGTAGTTTTACCCTCTAGACAAGACGAGAACAAAAAAACGATTTTCTTGTCTGGTAAATTTTTGTTGAAGTCTCGTCTCGTTTCGTTTCTCGAAAAAAATACTGTCTCATCCTGTTTCTCAGAAAGCTCTTCTCGTTCCGTTTCTCAGAAAGCTCTTCCCGTCCTGTTCCTCAGAAAGCTCTTCCCGTCCTGTTCCTCAGAAAGCTTTTCTCGTCCTGTTTCTCAGGAAACTTTTCTCGTCCTGTTTCTCAGGAAACTTTTCTCGTCCTGTTTCTCAGAAAGCTCTTCTCGTCCTGTTTCTCAGAAAGCTCTTCTCGTCCTGTTTCTCAGAAAGCTCTTCTCGTCCTGTTTCTCAGAAAGCTCTTCTCCTCCTGTTTCTCAGAAAGCTCTTCTCCTCCTGTTTCTCAGAAAGATCTTCTCGTTCTGTTTCTCAGAAAGCTCTTCCCGTCCTGTTCCTCAGAAAGCTCTTCCCGTCCTGTTCCTCAGAAAGCTTTTCTCGTCCTGTTTCTCAGGAAACTTTTCTCGTCCTGTTTCTCAGGAAACTTTTCTCGTCCTGTTTCTCAGAAAGCTCTTCTCGTCCTGTTTCTCAGAAAGCTCTTCTCGTCCTGTTTCTCAGAAAGCTCTTCTCGTCCTGTTTCTCAGAAAGCTCTTCTCCTCCTGTTTCTCAGAAAGATCTTCTCGTTCTGTTTCTCAGAAAGCTTTTCTCATCCTGTTTCTCAGAAAGATCTTCTCGTTCTGTTTCTCAGAAAGCTTTTCTCGTCCTGTTTCAAAGAAAGCTTTTCTCGTCCTGTTTCTCAGGAAGCTCTTCTCGTCCTGTTTCTTAGGAATCTTTTCTCGTCCTGTTTTTCAGAAAGCTTTTATCGTCCTTTTCTCAAAAAAACTTTTCCCGTCCTATTTCTTAAAAAAACTTGTTTCGTCTCGAAAATTTCCTTTTCTCATTTTGTAAATTTAAATAGAATATTTAGCCCGGATCTCTTTCTTGATTTCATTTAGAAGTTATGAAAATCCTTCCGAGTCACGAAAAGTCCCGGAAGGATTGTGATATAATAACATTTAAACTATATTTATTATTGGAGTATACTTTGTGTAATGATTTGCGTATGTTGATAAATGCTCTTCATTGCATTTGTACAATCACTTTATTTATTTATTTATTTATTTATTTAAATCCGCTGACTCCAACAGGAGAATCCCAATTACAGGAGTCTTACATAAAATATTACATCTATGTTATCAATTTAAAACAAACACTAGAATCAAAAAAATACAAAAAATAGAAAGAAACACAAAAATAAAAAATACAAACACGCACAAGAATGCCAACATACATAAGTATTCATGTTTCGAGACCTATTACCATTACTGCCTACTATTAAGTGCTGCAATTTACAGACAGGGGTTTACATATACTCCAAGTTTACATAAGTTTCCACCAAAGTACAATAATTTTTCACTTTACAACTAAAATCCAAATCACATATTTTAACTAATTTGTTGTATGCTTCACACATTGCGAATAATGGTGAATTTTTATATCCCACTGTTTTGGGTATTTTATTTACCAAAAGATTCCTATTTCTTAATTTACATGGGGTAGCGTTAAAGCGTATTCTTTCCAAAAACGTACTATCATCAATTAATCCATTGATAATTTTATATAGGAACATTTGCTGGGCTACAATCCTTCTGTTTGTTAATTTGACATAGTGAAATTCCTTTAATAACCACATATACGAAATTTTTCTCTGATATGATGAAACAGAATATTTTTTTAAATATAAGTATCTTAAAAATTTCTTTTGTATTGCTTCAATTTCATTTTTTTTGTGACTTACAACTTGGTGACCATACTATTGATGCATACTCTAATTTGCTTCGAACTGTTGAATTATATAATATTTCAATAACTGATAAATCATGGATATTTTTTGTACTTCTTATGATAAAACCTAACATTCGATAAGCATCATTCGTTATATTATCAATATGAGTTTTAAATGACAAGCTATTATTAAAATATACACCTAAGTCTTTAACCTCATATTTCCTTTCCAATTCAACACCATTTAAGTAATATTTACAATCAATATAGCTCCGCTTTTTAGTTATTATCATAAATTGACATTTTTGTAAATTTAGATACAACATATTTTCAACACTCCAATTGTAGACTTCCGCAATATCGGATTGTAACATATATTCATCATTCTTATTTTTTATTTCTTTATACAATTTTAAATCATCCGCGTACATTATACAGTTCGAATGTTTAATTTTAGACGGTAAATCATTTACATATATTAGAAAAAATAAAGGTCCTAAGTTAGAGCCTTGCGGTATGCCAGAACTCATTTGATAAAAAGAAGACTGATGACCGTTGTATGAAACATATTGTTTTCTATATTCAAGATACGATGCCACTAATTTTAAAAACAACAAACTCAAACCAAAATTTGACAATTTATTCAATAAAATATCATGATTAATTTTGTCAAATGCTTTTGAGAAGTCAAAGTATATGGTATCCACTCTATTTTGTTTATGCAATGCATCCTGTACATCTTCAACAAAATTAATCAGATTTGTAACAGTTGATCTACCTGTAAAAAATCCATGTTGGTTCTGATAAATAAAAGACTTAACGTGATTAAAAATACGTATATAGAGTATATGTTCTAATACCTTGGCTGGAGCACAAATTATTGATATCGGTCGGTAATTTTCAATTTTATTTTTTTCTCCACTCTTAAAGATTGGACTAATACGAGATACCTTCCAGGTATTTGGAAACATCTGTTTTTTAATCACCAAATTATATATATAACATAAAGGACGCATTAAAACCTCCGAGCAACCCTTAATAATATAAGGTGGTATTCCATCTATTCCACATGTTCTCTTAGGTTTTAAATTACGGATAGCGTTTTGATATTCTGTCACATTTACAGGATCTAATTTTAGTGTACTATATAATTGAGAATAATTGTTTGTGTCATTCACTCTATAAGTTGATGGAACCCCCAGATATACAGCTTTAAAATGAGTTGCAAAACCATTAACAATATCTTTATTAGTACAATATTCCCTGTTATCTAGAGTCATAACATTGGGTGCTACTTTCGTCACTTTCCTGTCTTTTATAAATGACCAGAATGTACTTATATCATTTCTAATATTTAATTCTGACTCATTTACATATTTTTTATACGCTCCTTTGATCATTTGTTTCAGTTCTGATCTTACATTTTTATACATCATTGTGTTATATACTGAGTTTTTCTTATGCTTCCTATAATATTCTTTCAATTTTACTAATTCAATAATTTCTTTCGAGAACCAACGTGGATATTTCTTTTCCTTATTTAAAGAACTCTTAGGGATTGTTATATCAAATATTGACCGTATTCTATTGTAAAAATAATCAACTGCCTCCTCTACATCATCTATTTTCTCTAAGTTACTCCAATCTTCTGTTCTCACTTTATCAATTTACAGTTTTTACGAGGGCGGTTACATAAGTTTCTGGCCTCGGAATGAAAACGTGATGCCAGGTACACAGTGATAGCATTTTACTCGACGTAGTTGTTTTGTAGGTTGACCCACCTAAAACAAAGATCCTACAGCAATTCTATCCCATGATAATAAAACATTTTGTCGTGTGCTGCAAACCTTGCTTCTGCAGTTGCTATGACGTCACTAGTGTCCCTAAATTCAGTTCCTTTCAGGTACATCTTAAGTTTTTGGAAAAGATAATAGTCTAAGGGAGCCAGATCTTGAGAATAGGGGGATGGTATTGAAACTCAGTTCATGCATTGCGATGGCTACTTTGTGGCAAGGAGCATTGTCTTGCAAATAGGAGATGCATTTGAACAGTTTTCCTTGCCTCTTTTCCTTCAATGTGGTATTCAATTTATCCATATATCTTTCAGTGTTCAATGTAGTACCCTTTTTCAGATATTCGCTCAGTATTTACCCCTTTATAATAACCCCTTCAAAAGGACCGCGGTGACTCAGTTGTATAGCGTTCACTTCTGGTGCATGTGGTTCTGGTTTCCATCTCAGCTTGCGCAAGTGAACTTTATGGTGGACAAACACCGTGTGCGTGGGTTTTCTTTGGCTTCTCCCGTTTCCTCTCACTTTCTTCATTCCACCGTTTCATTCATTTCTCATCATCACCGTCTCCTTTAGCTTAACCGGCATAAGAGTGGGACGTAAAACTCAAAGATTTTCCCCCTTCAAAAAAAAAAAAAAAAAAAAAAAAAATGCAGCGAGTTTCCCAGCGGAGTTTTCTCTGGAGCATTTTTTTGGGCTTCTTGACCCATTATGGCACCACTACCTAGACTGTATTTTGGTCTCGGGATCGTACACTTATAATTGCGTTTCATCAACAGTAACAATTTGTTTAATAAAGTTGGAAAGACTTACTGAAAAACGGCACAACACACACTGTGCGCAGTCCCGTTTTGTCTGCATTTCATCAGCTGTAAGGAGTTTGGACACCTATTTTACTGATCAATTCTTAATGCACGATGTAATACACATGCTTCACACTGATCCCTAGGGTCTCCTTAATATGTGACAGACCAGTTCGCCTGTCTGCAAGAATCATGTCGTGCACACGATCCACAGTTTCCACAGTCATCACTGTTTTTGAGTCTTCCACACTTCTCCTCATCTTCGGTGCTCCTCGTGCTCCTCCTGAACTCTCCTATCCACAAATTCACTGTGCTATATGAACGACATTCATTGGCCATTGTCTGTGTCAATTCATCAAAAAATTCCTTCGCTCATATATTCTTTGAAAAGAGGTAATTGATGACTACTCTCTTCTTACATTTAGTAAAGGTCACAATATGTTCCGCCATGGTCACTTCAAACTTGCAATGAAAGGGAAATATTTGAAATACTTTTACAATTTTTTTGTAATACATCCTCTAAAATATAGTTACATAACGTACTGTAATTATTTTGAAATACGAGTGCCGGAAACTTAAGTAACCCTCCTCGTATACTATGAATCGTGTAACATTAAAATATGTAATGTTCGAGATCAACGATTTGAGTGAACTAGTGTTTTCCACGGGAGTCAAGAAATTCTTTTCGAAAACCGAGACGATACTTGTTTCTTATCTCGTCTCGATTTTTTTTTAAAAAAAGAAGATACTTTTCGTCTCGTTGGCAACACTAATCACAACAATGACTTTAACAATCCAGGCCCGTAGTCAGTTCCGGACCACGGTGGCTCAGTGGTAGAGCGTCCACCTCTGGTTCATGGGGACCCTAGTGCGATCCCAGCTCGCGCCAAGTGAACTTTGTGGTGGACGAACACCGTGGGCGTGGGTTTTCTCGGGGTTCTCCCGTTTCCTCCCACTTCACCATTTCATTCATTACTCATAATCACCGTTTCCTTTAGCCTAACCGCATAACCGTGGGACGTAAAACTCAAAAATTTACTTTCATTTTCATTTCCGTAGCCAGCCCTAAAATGTATAGGGGGCGTTAGAAGTTAGGGGGGATTCTTTCCAAACATATTATAATTCATTTGCAAGCCTACCATGAAAATTTTAGGGGTGAGTAAAAATTTAGGGGGGCCTGGACCCCGTGCCCTCGTGAATACAATGGTATACAATAATAGAACCAAACGAAGAATGGTCTAACATTATGTCTACTGACTCGTAGTGCTCTTATATTCTGGAAACCCTGTGAGATCCTTCGTGACTAAGCGGTTAGCGTACGCGCCTTTGGTAGGAATCCTGGGTTCTATTCCCGGCGAGAGCTCATGTGGTTCAGTAGGTCCGTCTCATATAGCCTCTGTGCTGAAAGGGATGTTAAAATCAACTCAGCTTTCGCAACTGGGGGCCGCGGTGGCTTAGTGGTGGAGCGTTCACCTCTGGTGCATGGGGTCCTTGGTTTGATTCCAGCTCGCGCCAAGTAAACTTTGTGGTGGACAAACAACGTGTGCGTGGGTTTTCTCGGTGTTCTCCCGTTTTCTTCCACTTTCTTCTTTCCACCATTTCATTCTTTACTCGTCATCATCGTCTCTTTTAGCCTAGCCGGCATAACCTTGGGACGTAAAGCTTAAAGATTTCATTTCAACTCTGGCAACCCTGTAAGACAATGCAGAAAACCACTCATATCTCCTTTTCTTTAACCAATACCGTGTAATTTCACGTAAACACAACAGCAGTAATCCTCAAAATATATGGAATAATTTATTAAACCTACATGTGAAATAGTGAAATCATACTTTCGCACGTGCAGTTAGTTTAGAACAATCTGTGTTTTGTTTTCTATTTTTAGCCGTATCTTCTAGTCTCAAGAGGTAGTGTTGAATCTTTCGTATTTACTAATGCATACAAGAATAAATTTCGAACGATCTGCCTTAAGATAAGCTTCTCGGTTCGTTTTCATTCTCCTGATTTTTTAAAAAGCTTCTTCTTTTTAACATCGTCTGTAGATATTCGTTGAAACTATGAATATTTTATAGCAAGGAGAAGGGGGAGGGAGAGGGACGCGAAGATCCGCGTTGTAGATACAAAGCTTTTGAAAAGGTGATTTCTCCCTTCTGGCCACATTTTCGGGCCTCTGTCTTTTAAGACTTACCTGTTTGTGGTGGAAAATACAGAATGTAATTAAATAATAAAGTCGTCAGCGACTTTTTCCCCTTACTTTTTAATGACAGCTTTCAACACTCTAGTATTCTTCTTTGATTTGCTTGTTTTTTCTGGTATAAAATAGTATAATGTTCATTTGTTAGCGCCTTCTTTCCTTCAAAAACAGAAATTATAACATAAGTAAATAAATCAATGAAATCTTTCGCGTCAGGTGAGGTCCATGAAGCGTCTGATATAACATTTCAACTAAAATTTTTCCGGATTTCGGAAAAAATTCTTTTCCGGAATCGAAAATTTCACTTTCCGGATTTCGATTTGAGAAAAATTCCGGAATTCAGAAAGTTTTCGGAATTCGGAAAAATTCTGGAATTCGGAAAAACCTGGAATTCGGAACCGAAATTCCGAATTATTTTATGAAATTCGGAATTTTTCCAAATTCCGGAATTTTCCGATTTTAAGTTTCCGGATTTCCGAAAGTAAAAATTCCCGTATTGGTCGTTCCTAATTTAAACCATATATATTATTGGAATATATTGTGTAATGGCCTTGCGTATGTATAAACGTTAATTCGTTATGTTCGTACAATCAGTTTATAGCTTTTATACAATGAACCATGTAACAATAAAAGAGTATTTGAAATCTAAGATTTGGATGAATTAGTGTCGCCCACGAGACACGTAAATTTTCTCATTTTGTGACGACTATAAAAGAAGGTACTTCCTTTAAATTTGGTGTTGCCTAAGGAAATCGTTTAAGTTTAACGTGCCACGCTTATGCTCTTTAAGCTAAGGGACATGATGATTAAGACAAGTCAATGATGATGGAAGATTTGGTGGAATGATAATGTGGGAGGAAACGGAGTACTCCGAGAAAACCCACAGGTACAATGTTGTCCACCATAAAATTACTTGACCGGGAATCGAACCAGGGGTCACACCCACCAGAGGTAAGCTCTCCATTACTAAGCCACTGTGCTTCTCTTGTTTGCCTAAGAACACAATAAAGCTCAAACCTTTTGTATATTAAACATGTCTTTTCTTGATCCAAGTGTGTAGTTTGTGTGTTTCTGTAAGCATAAACCTGGATTCGATTATATGGGAGCAGTGGCGTATTTAGGGGGGTGGCTTCCGGGCTTAAGCCCGCCCCGAAATCTTACTTAGTATAGTAAAGTAAATGAAATATCTTGCAGAATTTTCACATTTCCAGGCAAAGCCCCCCCCCGAAAGTTAGCAAAGCCCCTCCCGAAACAAAATCGTAAATACGCCACTGTATGGGAGTGTTAGGTTTCAATACAAAACTGAGAAATAGCAATAACTTCCCGTGTTACATAATCTACGGGTAGTGAAACGGGGCATTAAACTCCATTCAATCAATTAAACGTTAAGCAAAAGTGTAGAATACTGAAACAGGACTTATAAATTTAACCCATCAATCAATTAAACGTTACAAGTGTAGAATACTGAAACGGGGCCTTAAACTACAATCAATTAATCAAATGATAAACAAAAGTGTTGAATACTGAAACAGGACCTCAAACTACAATCAATTAATTAAACTTAAACAAAAGTGTAGAATACTGAAACGGGATCTCAAACTATAATCAATCAATTAAACGTTAAGTAAAAGTGTCGATTATATTTCTTATTTTCCGTGTTAACATATTTTATTAGCTCTTGTTTGATTCTTGTTGTTTGTAAGTAATTGTTTCAGTTGCATTGTTCGGCATTCTGTGCGTAAAGTTAGAAGAAGAGATTCCAGTTCTATGCACTTAAGCTGCTCTTGGAGGATTCACTTAGATTTCGGGTTTCTATGTCTCTCTCTCGCACAGGCGTATTGATTTCTATTGCCAGACTACTACTGGCAACTTCATATGCCGCAGTTTTTGTTTTATTCTATTTCTTCTCTCGATTCCGATATTTGAAGTGTGTGCTTTTCATTTTTCACAGAAAAATTTGCATTATAAGATTTTACCGTAAAATTACAACGTGTAACTGTCAAACTAACTGACAGTACATTGTTATTAAATTACGAGGATATATTACCGAGGAAAATTTCATATTAAAATACTAATGATTGATCATACGAAAAAAGAAGTAGTAGTGTTACGTGTATACCAGCACGTGGAGGAGTTTAAATTGTGTATCGTGATATTGTGTTAATATTGAAACCGGAAGTAGTAGTAAATTTCTATCACTTTCATTTTTAGGAGGAAGTTATGGATGGAGATGAAATGTATTATTCAATTGCAGAAAAGTGCTTCTCGCCATCCATTAGCATTATACAGTAGCTCTATAGTGAGCAACGTTAAAACCGGAAATGGTTGATTTGCACCACTTCCGGTTTGAATACTACCTGCCTGAAGAAACTAGATTCCTAACTTTTGATTCTCTACCTTTTGATCTGATTTAGTGGTGATGCATGAAATAGTTTTTTTTTTTTTTTTTTTTTGTTGCTCCGGGACGTACGAACACACAGACAAACAGAATAAATGTAGAAAGGAGTTTTGGTTAAACCAAAATCCTTAAAAATAGATGCTGTACAGCAACCACGCTACCTGTTAAGACAAAATTGATACCTGAATATATCCTGATGATGTTCTTTTATTATAACACCAGCAATATAAGTATGTGAAGCTGGGTTTTTATCATTACACTTTGAAATGCTTATTCTAAGAGAGGAAAACGGGTTTCAATAAGTTATTCAGTAACGTCATTTCAGGTTTGGCTTGGGGGGGGGGGGGCAAGACCCCTTGTTATAAGTAAACTTCACGTTTTTCACTGACTTACTACTATTCTATTGATAAAATCTATATAAATCTCAAACTCAGGGGGGGCAAATGCCCCTCCCTGCCCCCCTAAATGACGCCCCTGAAGTTATTTCCAAAAAATGTAAAGAAATGAAATATTTCAGTTTAGCATCCCACAATTATACCCTTTAGAGTAAAGGAGACGATTATTAAGGCAAGTGAGTGATGATGGAAGAATTGGTGGAACGAGAAAGTGGGAGGAAACGAGAGTACCCCGAGAAACCTCTTGTACACGATGTTGTCCACCACAAGCTTATTTGGCTGGGTATCGAACCAGGGACCCCACGCAACCAGAAGTAAGCGCTCTACCATTGAGCCACCGTGCTTTGCCCTCCCCTCCAAAATGTAGTAGAATTCTTAAACTATAATATTGTAAAATGATAAGACATTTTATCAATCGACAGATCATATCAAGCTGAGGAAAATAAAATACTTGACGGTAAATTCTCATGCTGAGTTTACGAGGAAATCGTCAAAAAGACATTTCATCAATCGATAGATCATATCAAGCTGAGCAAAATAAAATACTTGACAGTAAAGTCTCGTGCTGAGTTTACGAGGAAATCGTCAGAAAGACATTTAATCAATCGACAGATCATATCAAGCTGAGAAAAATAAAATACTTGACGGTAAATTCTCGTGCTGAATTTACGAGGAAATCGTCAAAAAGACAATTTTATTAATCGATAGATCATATCAAGCTGAGAAAAATAAAATACTTGACGGTAAATTCTCGTGCTGAGTTTACGAGGAAATCGTCAACAAGACATTTTATCAATCGACAGATCACATCAAGCTGAGGAAAATAAAATACTTGACGGTAAATTCTCGTGCTGAGTTTACGAGGAAATTATCAAAAAGACATTTCATCAATCGATAGATCATATCAAGCTGAGGAAAATAAAATACTTGACGGTAAATTCTCGTGCTGAGTTTACGAGGAAATCGTCAAAAAGACATTTTATTAATCGACAGATCATATCCAGCTGAGAAAAATAAAATACTTGACGGTAAATTCTCGTGCTGAGTTTACGAGGAAATCGTCAAAAAGACATTTCATCAATCGATAGATCATATCAAGCTGAGGAAAATAAAATACTTGACGGTAAGTTCTCGTGCTGAGTTTACGAGGAAATCGTCGAGAAACGGTTATGGCGTTTTTATGGCATTAAACAGTATGCCATGCACTACAATATAATTATCAGAATATAATTACAATATAAATAATTTTGCTGTAAAAGATCGATAATTTAAGTAATGAGTATTGCAGACCTATATATGTAAAAAATACATACTGTTAGTAGCATATTGTATTAATTGTTTACATTGTAATTGTGACACATTTGATCCTCACAATGGCACACAGTACTTGTGATTTTAGTGACGAATCATTGTTTATTTTAATATCAACTGTATTTAATGCGTTGTGCATGAAGTAATTTAATAGTAACATGCATTTTTCTTTGATTGAAGAATTCGAAAAGTTGAGAGTTAAAGCCCTAAATTCCCCTGCTTTTCATTGCTCTGACAAGTAAAGCTCCATATGATTATCCCACAAATCTGACACAAACTCTACGGCGTCTGCTTGTGCATGAAAAGAAGTAGAGATCACCAAAATTTAAGGTGCTATGGACTATCGGGAGTAGAGTAGGGGAAGAAAAATTTTGAATGTTGCCGAAATGATGAGAGAAGGGCAGTAATATTGGTAAAACTGAATATCTTGCAAAGAGAGAAAAGATTAGCAAACCAATATTAACCCACCAATCATAAGAACACCAAGGACTAATGAATACCATAAACAGAGTTGCCATCTGGAATGTTGTTTGCCAACTCAGTAGAAAGTTAACATGTTAGAAATACCAGAACGAAATAGCAATTCGAACACCGGAAAAATGCATAACAAAAGACAATAGTAAATCAAATCTATAAAATGAATTTATAATATTTTTTTGCACTTTACTACTATACATTTATTCCAATTCAAATTTATTTTTCGATTTTGAAAAAAAAAAATCTAAATTTACAGTAGATATTTTAAAATTTTGCAATAAATTTATTGGAATGTTACCTTATATTTATTAGAAATTTATTTTTTTC
The DNA here is from genome assembly GCF_964235325.1 of Thermobia domestica. Taxonomy (NCBI): domain Eukaryota; kingdom Metazoa; phylum Arthropoda; class Insecta; order Zygentoma; family Lepismatidae; genus Thermobia; species Thermobia domestica. Next base: position 30,674,932 of record NC_137467.1, on the reverse strand, counting down.
GCTTCGAAATTTGTTATAGATTTGTCCCAATTTCCAGTAATTTGTTCGAGTTTTACAGTAGGTTTATCTTAGATTTGCGGTAGATACATGTTAATTTTTCAATTGACCGAAATTTACGGTAGGTTTTTGTTCGAAATTTTAGAGTATTTTTGATCGAATTTTACAGAAAATTTGTTCGAAATTTACAGTAGTTTTGTTCAAATTTTATACTGGCTTTGCAATCATATTTAATTTAATTGAAGTTACTGATTAAGGTACGATGCTTGGGCACTTAATATTCCTAGTTTGTGTTTATTTTTATAACTTAATTATTTACTGACGCCCGACATTTATTATTAGAACTTTTTGGATCATGAATAATATATTACAATTTTCTTTCAGGCGTGTGCGATTTGTGTGGTCCTCTTGACAACGACATCAACGACTCAGGGGGTGTAGAAGTATGCGGTGAGTATTAACCCCTTTCCGTTACATCTTGATTTTGTTTTCTTCTGTTAAGATATTTCTTTTTCATAAACTTGATAGACCAGTATTATTTCTAAAGGTGCTGAAGATGCAAAATCTTTTCCCGAAATTTCAGCCTCTAGGATTTCAAAAATTCACAGAAAAAAAAGTTTTGAAACAACAAAAAATGATTCCACTTCAGTATATTACTTGTATACTATATTCCTTGTATATTTAGAATATTACTTGTATATTCCGAGCATTTAGAAATACCATACTACTGGCTATGAGTAGTTGCATTGGTTTTTATGGTTTTGTATAATCAAAGCTTTACGCAGTATATTTGGCATTTATACCAAGTAACGAATAACGTTCTATGTTTTCTGTAATCGGTCACCATAATACTTTGTAAACCTGTGTATTGTCTGAGAAGTTACATAAATAGCAGTGCTGCCATCTGTTTTCCTTATCTGTTATTCTTATGTCTTAGCACGTAAGAACTGAAGATGGCAGAATTGTTAATCATGTAAATGTCAGACAATTCTTAAGTGTCCAGTAGTATTATTGTGACCGATTACAGATCGGTGACCGATTGTAACTCTCTAGGCTACGTAACATATGCCTTCTGTTAATATTAAGACTAAATTTTTTACATAGAATTAGTAACTTATCACTAAAGGCACACAATCGGGGTTGCAAATGCTATGCCCTTTCCTCCATATTGCTTTATATCAAAAACGCTTTTATGTGGCGTTAAACGACAGTACTCTGGGAAAAACCCATGCACAGGTGTTGTCCATAACAAAGTTACATGACGTGTGAATGAACCAGAGGCGAGCGCTTTATACTGAGACTTTTTAAATGATTTATTAACCTCCTCGGTCCCGAGCTGATATTTGATAAAATACACTAGAATGTTTGTGTTGAGTCAATCACTTATAGTCTTTCAAACACAAAAATGCTTTATTTTTCAGACCTCGGGTCCCTGAGGACCTGTGACGTCATGTTCAGTCTGCTGAACATTTGGACTTAGTATACAAATTGATGTCATAAGGGTATTCTTCTTGTAATGGAATATCGTGTTGAGGAATATACTTTTCTTTTCACTAAGCATTTTTAGTTGAGTACAGTAGTCTTTTATGAATGTACGTACATTTTTCCCCAAATATAGTGATTAATATAAAGGTTTCTCATATATAAATCACAATGAACAAACATGTTCAAATTGAAATTTATATGCTGAGGAGTATATAAATATAGTGAGTAGTATAATGCGTTCGTCATATAAGATTTAATTACTTCCGTATTTTCGTGTTACAATTTTCTTTTATCTATTACGTATATTAACCAATATCAATGTAACTTATTTTCTAGCATTTACTTTTCATGAAACTAAAGAAAAAAAAAAACAATTACGTTGTTCTTGCCACAGAGGAACACGTAGTACATCACATTTTCTGCATTTAAATCTGCTGATTTGGAACACCCTGGTTTCCTGCAATGTTGAAAGTTTTTTTTTTTTTTTTCATCCTGCAGCATCAATAGTAAGATGTTCGCACCACTAATCCGAACATCAAGGGCACGTAATGAAGTTGAGCTCTCTCTTTTGTCTTGTTGTTCTAATTGTGCTGTGTTATCACATATCCAATTTCGTTACGTTTCTTTTCTTTGCTAAACACCAAACACTCTGCCACATATAACCTGAATTCCAAAAGGTACGATTGCTTTCTTCGAAATACCAAAATCCTTTTTCTCTTCCACGTACGAGAGTCAAGCGTTTGCTAACGCTAAATCTATGAAGTGAAAGAAAACCTTTAGTAGCCCTTTCTTTGTTTTAGTATTTATTCTGTACAAAGCAACAAGTCTGTTGTTTAGGTCCACTCCACCCATATTGATATTATATTTGTTCACAACATATGTCTGTTGTACTTCAATGTACTCCTTTTTCTTGTAATAGCGACGGGTATACGCAAATGGTTCAGATCCATGACATGTTAAAACCAGTGTAACGGATTGGTTAGCCATCCATTTTGTAACTGCAAAAATTAATCATTCCTCACAAGTTCATCGAAGGAACCTCGCCCTGTTTTATTCAAACTTGCATCAGTTTGCAGCTGGGAACAAATAGACAGTTTTAAAATGTTCCAGTACCTAATATACCGTTGTCACTCAAGTAATTAAGATTAATACTCTTGAAATATTTATCAAAATATATCTTAGTAAGTTTGCTAAGCGGTTTCGGCAAGTTCTTTAACAACCGTTTCTCCTATACCCAAACCTTTTTCAACAGTTTCATTTAGCCATGTAGTTGCTACTTAGTATATCAGGACTCTGATAATTCGGGATCAATTCGTCATCGCTTTCTCCATCTTCAATATCATTCTCATCAAGAAACTGGAATATTTTTCTGAGGATCTCGCACCACACCTAGATCTAGATAGAAAATATATTGAAAATAAATTTAGTATTCTACTTTGACTGAAGCATAAAACAAAGATTTTCACATTTTGCTTTTTGCATTCAGTCTGACATTGATCCAAAATGGCATTACAATTAGTATTTATGAGATTAGACCTGAAAATAATTGGACCCACCGAAAAATTTGACTTCAGGTACCTTAGAATCTATTAAAATTGAAGATATTTAGAAAAAATATATATTTCAGAAAAACACACACTGTGTCCAAATGTTCAGCAGGCTTTACATGTCTTTTGTAGCCACAATACCATGCCTCATGCCTTCGCCACCTAACTAAATATTATTAATTTCGAAAGTCTAGACAATCAACAAAAAGTAGCCTACAAAACATTTTGAGAATAAAAAAGAATAAAAACGAAAACCCACCTCTTCTCCTAGAAGTTGAGAGAATCACCGACCGTATTTTCACCTAAAGACATCTTCCTTTCCCACGTGAAAACAAGCAAACAAAAGAAGATCACTTCCCGCTTACGTATATTGTAGATCGATGTTCAGCTTACCACATTGCAAGCGGTAGTGGGTGAAATTGATCTGAACCTTTATATCTCGCATATAAAAATGTCCAGCATGCTCGACAAAAGGAGCAACGAGGTTAGTATTGTGTTGTTACATAATTGATACATTTGAAGTCGGTTTTAATATTAAGTTTCGTTTGTATATCTTTCACTCGATAACATCACTTACACATTGGAGCAAACCAGAAGTCACTGCTTTTTGCCATACGAAAGTAAAGCAAATGGACTGATGAACTGAGATGAATTTCATGCTTGCAAATGCCACAATACAGAGATGGTGGCCATATTCCAAGATGAGCGCCCCACGTACGCCAAGTTAATAATTTTTAGCTTGCAAAGTTTTAGTTGAACACCGGCTTCGAGTGAATACCCATTTGTGGTCAAATGGCTAACGTGCGAGATTTTCGTGCTCGTGGCATTGAGTTTAATTCTCGGTAGGAATATTTGTCTTGAATGGAAATGCGAGTAGTGGCTCATACTTCACTCTAAACAGTAGTGTCCTTGGTGCTGACAAGAGGCATTAAATTTCAAACATCTTCCCGATTCTAAAGCAAAAAAACTCTAAGCACTTGCTTAAGTCTACTCGGTAACAGTGAAATTGTTCTTAGTTCTTATCGTGTAGATCAGTGTTTCCCAATCTTTCTGAAGTTCCAGAATTCTTGTAGCGACTGTTAATTCTATGCACCCCCTATGAAACCAAAAATGATTTTAAAATACTCCATATCGTACAAATGAAATTATTAATTGCATTTTTACAACACCAACTATCACTTATGACAATGCTGTACTGTTATAAGTGAAGATATTTTTAAAAAATGCGATCACAATAGTTAGGCCAACATTCATCTAATATGGTGGGTGATTCATTTTTCAGCGGGAGTTGAAAGTTTCGATCCGTCTTATGCAGAGTCGTTTTGACGTATTATTAGCGTCATACTAAAAACTTGATTATTGTAGGAAATATACATTGTTAGAGTTAGACCAACTCTTTAGTATGGCACTAATCATGCGTCAGAACGACTTTACATAAGACCCATACCGCCTTATGCAGAGTCGTTTTAACATATGATTAGTGTCATACTAAAGGCCTGAGTACTACAGAAAACATATGTTAGTCGATTTCTTTAGTATTTCACTAATCAAGCATCAGAAAGACTCTGCATAAGGTCCATAATGTTTAATGAAAGTAAACATGTCCCGCGGATCCTTTTTCAATCTCTGACGGAGCCCGGCGGGGGAGTCCGCGTACAACAGATTGCGAAACAGTGGTGTATATCAGCCTTAATTTCGTGATTTCCGCTCAGTTGCACTAGACTAGTGATGGCAAACTTTTTAAGGAAGGACTAAAGAATAAAAAGTTCTGGCGGGCCAATGTAATTTATTAAAAAGAATAATTGTAGGGGAGATGGGGGCTAGTTACAACACTTTTAAAATTTGGCGACACATAAAATTGATCCTCTTTCGCACATTTCTTAAAATGAGCCCATCCGTCACATTCCAAACACTATATCCGCTGCCTCCCATCATTTTCATATGGTTTGAAACATATTAAACAAAAGTATTAATCATCATCCACTCGCACTATCAGTATTCGCACGATTCGACCTTTTATGTCCTGTTTCTCTTCGAAATGTCTTTTCGTCTTCTTTTCTGGGTTTATTTTCTGATTTCTTTACAATTGCTTCTATTTAACTTTTTGTTTTACTGTACCAGGGCATGTTGCAACACCTGTTGCAACTTACCTTTTACTCACTTCACAAAAGGAGGTAAATTTCTTCCATATAAATTTCATTGTAAACATAGTTATTATTATTTTACAAATGAAAGTACACGTATTTCATTAATAACATTATAGTTAATTCAAGTTACTTGTACTAGTCTCCAGACACTTCAACTTAAATTCTTCAAATTTTACTCACCTGATGTGAAACCCCAATTTTATTCTTTGTCAACAATCACCATCTTGTGATCACTAACACTCAACCACATTTGTTATTCCACCAAATGCGCATGCGTGAAGGACAGGTTCATTCTCGCAATTATTTGTGTTGAGATGTTAACAGTGTTGCAATCTACCTCTGTTGCAACTAGCCCCCGCTTTCCCTACAACTTAAAAAATTATCGTAGTGCTTAGCCCTATTAATGATTGAAGTTTTTCTTAGTCTGGTTTGAACTGGTATCAGTGGCGGATCTAGACTGGGGCCGGGGGCCTAGGCTCCCAGTTCTTTGAGTGATAATAATTTAAGCTATACATACAGGGTGTTAATGAACTATACCGATAAACTGTAAGAGATGATTCCTCGCATCAAAATAAGAGAAAAAGTTCATATGGACCTGTGGCGAAAAGTGCATAGTTTTAGAGCTAGGGTTGTTCAAAATCGCGAAAAAGCTACATTTCAAGAGACCTATTTCGAGTTCTAGAAACTGTGGATGGTGGTTCTTATCAGCGTAAAGGAAGCCACGCATACGCAATCCAAAAGTGCATATTTCATCAATTGTCAATGGATGTAGAGGGTATCCCCTACAGGGTGTAATTCTCAGATATGTTTTCAATAGAGTTTTCAGATATACCGTGATTTCAAAAAGGGTCCAAAGTAGGAGGAGGTAAATCTTGACAATTGACATCCAGTGCTTTGGAGTGAAGGTGGAAGTGTTAGAAACTGGCTGCTCCATGTTTCTTTGTGTTCGGAATAACGTGTGATACGATGTATTTCGTCACGGCATATTTCACGTTTTCTTCACTTATAAGCCTGAAAGAAAACATCGCAGCATGCGTTTTCCCGAGTACAAGAGACCGTGCTGCTGACGATCCTTAATACTTCCGACATCGCGCCAAAGGATTCCATGTTCACTGCTATCAAGGCTTATTGTTTGTCTACTTTGGAGCAATCATAAAGTCAGAGCATATCCCAAAATTCGGTTGATGGCATGTCTAGGAATTTCACCCTGCAGGGAATAATCTGTACACCTATTGAACATTAATGAAATATGCATTTTTGGATTGCGTATGCGTGACTTCCTTTACGCTGATAAGGACCACTATCCACAGTCTCTCGAATTCAAATAGGGCCTCTTGAAATTTGCCTTTTTCGAGATTTGGACAGCCCTAGCTCTGAAACTATGCACTTTTCGCAAAAGGCCTATATAAACTTTTTCTCTTATTTTGATGTGAGGAATCACCTCTTAAAGTTTGTCTCTTTAGTTCATTAACACCCTGTACATATATATATATATATATATATATATATATATATATATATATATATATATATATATATATATATATATATATATATATATATATATATATATATTTGAAATTTTATAGTAAACTCATGATACACATATCATAGCCTGGGTTCTTGCCGCCCCCCCCCCCCAGTTTTTGCTTTGTAGACCCGCCACTTACTGCACTTACTGGTATTTTCCTAATCTAGATTCTCAGAAGTGAAGTTAGGTTCGTTTGCCAGTCTATTTCTAATACAACTCTTTCATAATAACCCTATGTTCTCTTCATTTGTCAGATTAGGGATCGTGTTACTGGCCGGGTAGAATTTTTCACGGGGCTGCATATGACCCGCGGGACATAGGCGTGCATCACTACACTATATGAAATTCAAATTGGGTGGTTCACTAGAATTATTGTTTGATTGAAGTTCAGCTTTCCTTCCAGCACCGAGGCTATATGAGACGAGACTTACCATTGAAAAGGAGATTCGAAACACTACTTCTGTTTGTGGCCGAGTAAACCACTCTCCAAATGGAATCGAATCCAGAACAAAACGTCAAGAAAACACGCATATGTGCCACTCTGTCACGAATGTGCACTAAACGAATTTTGAGATTATACTTTTAAAGACATTCGATCTCAGATCGATTGATCTTTCTAGTCCTTCCCGCTGAATTAGTGAACTAGCGCGCCGCCCTGGTGCCGTTCTGAGTTCGATTCCTATTGGGAGAAAAGTCAAGGCATTCCGATGGTTTGGATTCGATATTAAGTTGTAGGTTCAATTCTCATTATCGCTTCAGTGGTATAGAATGGGACACTAAACTTCCAATGATAAACAGTCACATGAATCAATAAATGACTGCTTATGAAATTCAAATAGTTAATGGTTTTAGCCGATCAGCTATGCATTTGAATGTATTGTTAACATTTTGCTGCCCTTTGTCGAGTGGAACTAAACACCTCAGAATCTGCTCGTGAACGAAGTCATACTAGTAAAAATTAAATTTTTATCACATGAAACTAAGAATATACACAACAATTAATACATTGAGATGGTTTTCTTTTCGTGTCAAAAACTCCAATATATTTAAATCAAAAATTTTCTTGTACGCTTTGTCTGGAGAACTACATATAATGTAGCCATACCCAAACTATCACTTAACTCAGTATGATTTGCTTATTCCGTACAAAATACGAAAACTCAATTTTGGGGCCGCTCAAAAATTTTGTGGCCCTTGATCCAAAAACCAATTATTGACCAAGATCACAATCTTTTGATTCATTTTTTATCATTCCAAATTTCTTTTTTCTTTTTCTTTTTTAGTTTCAAGCGAAAAGAGTACTTTTAATCTTTACCAGGGTAACTTCCCTTACGCGACGTCTCTGTATTTAATTTTGTCTTCATCTGTTGTTTGAGGTTGATTTCGTTCAATGTTAATTGCCTTTTTTTTTTTTTTTTTAAATACATCTGGGTAGCAATGTTGTATTGTTGTAAATATAGTAGGTTTTAACTTTAAAAAAATCTATCTTCTTACGAAACACAGTAGTTTGACAAATTCATTCAGACCAATTGAGACAACTACTATAAAAAAGACCGCAAAGGGTTAATACTCGTAAATAAATATCGCTAAACGTGTTGAAAGTGCATTTCTTTACAAGTGTTCTTTAGGATTCGGCTGTTGAACTTCGAAAGAACAGACACCCATCGAGACGCCAGGTGAGCGCTTGTCTCACGCTGTCTTGTAGATACTTTTTTTTTCTTTCTTTTTCGATGGTGGAATGTTTGTAGTGGAAGTTCACATGCGACACACAAATCTTTATTTTTGTCGGTGACCACGGACGAAAATAATCCTCCTTTTGCCAAGACTCTTCTTTAACTTCGTTTTTTTTTTTTTTTTTTTTTTGACTCACTTGGCTTCTCTTGCTACAGTTGGACGACCAAGACAAGGATACGCCACAGTGCACAACAGATAGACATCCGCAGGGTTACCAACTCACTTCTGTACTCTACGTAATAATAATAATTATTATGGAATTGAAATGTCTAATCAGGAGTGTAGCAAAAAGAATGTTCGGGTAGGGAGGATTTTTTCGTACTACAAGCAAACTAAACACCATCTTTCTTTCATATGATATATATATATATATATATATATATATATATATATATATATATATATATATATATATATATATATATACAGTGGCAGATCCAGGATATGATCAAGGTAGGGGCTAAACCACAGTTTGTCGCTTTATCCAGTGTAAAGCAGGATTGAAGCCCATTTTGTCCAGTGTATACCTGAGCGTCAAGGGGGGCTATAGCCTATATATAGCCCCCTTGCATCCGCGCCTATATATGAGACTTACTAAGCATGGGTCTTGCCAGTGCCTAAAGCTAGTATCACATTCTGTAGGAAATCTATCAATACACTCTCCATAAGGAAACAAAAATTGTTATGAAAGTTCTTTTGTTTGACTGCGTTCATCTTTAGTAATCTTCTTTAACAATAATAAAATATATATGTGTGTGTGATATCAGATTTTCGCATATAAAGGAGTCGCTGAGACCTACCAAATTTTGTACCTAGAGTAAATACATCTAAGCTCCTACGAAGCCGTTTTTATCGATTATCGGATTTGGGTGGAGGGTGAACATGTTTGCCCAAACGTTGGCATGTTTCTCGCAAGTTTGTTTTAAAAAAAAATCTTGTCTTTATGCAACCTTTATTACACGTTGGATGTGCGGGCTTACATAGCAGCGTAGGATAAACACCCGGTGATGAGTCGTGGAAACATTCTTTTCCCTCCCATTTATCCAGGACCTGACCTTAAGACCGGGCAGCGACTGGTGTTGAATCCAGGTTCTGAATTAAGACCGGGCAACGACGGGTGCTGATTCCAGGTTCTGATTTAAGACCGGGCAGCGATGGTGCTGATTCCAGGTTCTGATTTAAGACCGGGCAACGACGGGTGCTGATTCTAGGTTCTGATTTAAGACCGGGCAACGACGGGTGCTGATTCCAGGTTCTGATTTAAGACCGGGCAGCGATGGTGCTGATTCCAGGTTCTGATTTAAGACCGGGCAACGACGGGTGCTGATTCTAGGTTCTGATTTAAGATCGGGCAACGACGGGTGCTGATTCCAGGTTCTGATTTAAGACCGGGCAACGACGGGTGCTGATTCCAGGTTCTGATTTAAGACCGGGCAACGATGGGTGCTGATTCCAGGTTCTGATTTAAGACCGGGCAACGACGGGTGCTGATTCCAGGTTCTGATTTAAGATCGGGCAACGACGGGTGCTGATTCCAGGTTTTGATTTAAGACCGGGCAGCGATGGCGCTGATTCCAGGTTCTGATTTAAGACCGGGCAACGACGGGTGCTGATTCCAGGTTTTGATTTAAGACCGGGTGGCGACTGGTGCTGATCCCAAGTTCTGAATTGAGACCGGGCAACAACGGGTGCTGAATCCAAATTCTGAATTAAGATAGGGCAATGACTGGTGCTTATTTCTAGTATGAATATAAATCGTTTAAAAATATACTTAATAAAATTAAACTCTTACACGGTTACGCAAGAGTGTAGTAATGAATTCGCAACTGTATATGTCCAGTTCCACAGATGAGAGTAACAAACAATATGAACGAAGTACAAAAGCCAAAGCCAGTGACTAATTTCGGTTGTTTTAATTATTTTAACGTATTCGCAAGGTTTAAAATTAATTTAGAAATCATTTTTCTTTCGTTTTCTATTTTATGCACCTTATTCATTTGCTGTAAGCGAGTTTAATGAACATAACAGAAGAATCACATTTCAGAAGGTGAGGGGACAACAAAATTCTTGGTGTGATTTAAAGATTTTTTAAAATATTGTTTTTTTTTTTATTTCATATTGTTACAAATAGCCCATATAAAGTTAACCATTTACTACCTTTTATATTTTCCGAGTTAGTTTGAACAGCCCTTAATAATCTTTTCCAAATTACAGCGTTTGGTATATAACGATTTAGTTTTCAAAGTTGAAAACCCCACTACATTAACGCCATTTCTAAAAACAGAGGTGAAGTATTGGGTTTTAATATTGCCCACTAGATCTATTAGTAGAAAAGAAAGCAAGTAAGACTCGACATTGAACGTTAATTAACTGCAAATTCATAGAGTAGAATGGCCAGTTCCTTTCCCCTAAGGATATTAGGGGAAAGGAACTGATAATTCTAGGGAATGCAGAGTTAGTGGATAAAATACGATGGTGACTGTAGATAGCTAGATAATAAATACCACGTTACTAAATATAAATCAAATTCAATCTGAAATTTTGGAGGGAAATGTTTGTTTCTTTGGTTATTTGGTGGCTCTGTTGAAGGTGATGTAGATAAACAAGAGAAAATCCAAATGTTGATAATTGAATCTTAAATACATACTAAAATACCCATTTTGGGTAAATACAGGGGAAAGGGCGTCGATTCTGGGGGTCCCGGGCCCCGCAATTCTCATGTGGGCCCCCATATATTTTTATATGCATTTTGTAATTCTTGTATGGGCATTACTCGAGCAGAGGGTTCTGCTAAACTTTGACACATTTCTTACATATTTAGGTTAGGTTAAAGCTTTGCATTTCTTTTAGCAGAGCATGCACTAAATGGGGAGCTCCATTACCACTTGCAGATTGACTTCAGGTGAGCTTAGTATAAATACAATGTGGACGTATGGCATAAAAACTATAGTGCATACAACAAGTACCAATATGTGCTAGTGACCACTAAAAAGCACGAATGCTATCTAACCGAGTCAGGGCAGGAGCGCAACAGGGGAGCCTGAGCGGAAGCGATAGGGTTCGTCCGTAGCAAGCAGGCGCGTCAGCAACGAGGGATATACACATAAACGAGGATGGTGGAAGAGCACACTTACAAATATAATACTTTCCGTATAACTCAAAATTATTTCAATATGCTGTGCACTGACAGTACTTACTTATATTCACACTATCCTTTGTTCACGAAAAATGTTTCACATTGTATTTTGCCTATAAATTTTATATTTTGTAGATCCGTCTTGGAGTGAACCATTAAATGTAATATTTCGCTTAATTTCAAATCAATTTGTCTTAAAGTCCTTATATATGCCTTCTTAGACCATTGTCTGCAACTCAACACATATCTAAATGTGCTTCCCCAAAGTTACAGAGAAATCGACATCCGCACTGAGAAAAAAAGGACTAGGATTTCCGTGTGGATACATCGTATTTACGCGAGTGCGCTCCTTAAGTAATGTAATTTCATGTATAAAAGTACAGCAGGTGGGAACACCATGCCAAGTCTGGAGTTCGGCGTCGAACTAGACTCGCTGTCATTGGATAATTTTATTCACATGATTGATTTCGTGTTAAAAACTATTACTCTCGCTCGTAAGGTAGGGAGTCACAGGTCTAGAAAGAACCAAGAGGGAACACTCGTAGGAAGGTAGTAACAAGGTAGTAACATTATATACGTACCTAAGTTACCACCGTCGGAATGGGTATGGCGTTAATTCTAGATTTGAAATGGTGGTCCCACAATACAAAATTTTCGCTGGACGGTGGTGTAGATCGTACTACTAATGAAACAACATTACTTAATGTGATGACGCGCGTAACCTGGTAAAAACAGCATTTACATGCCGACTGGATTATGCATTTTTCTCCGTGCGTATACCGGGAGGTATTTCCCGCTGAAATAAACATCCAAGTATTTTCCATCACTATAAAATACCAAGAGATGGATCTCTTTCCTGCTTATTTTATCACATAGACTGTGCAGTCACAGTTGATTCTAAAAGGTATTCTATAATCACGATGAAAATATGAAATTAATAAAATAAAAAGAACAAAAAAAAAAAAAAACTTCTTTCTCTCTGGTTTCACTTTCTGTACCTTCAACTATCATTTTCAAGGTGTGCTCTTGCATTCTCTGGTGCAAGTTCACTTTAACAAGTCTTCTACAAAACACCAACCAACTTGTGCTAGGTGGCCACTAAAAGCACTAGTGCCATAGAAACGACGTGTAGTTTTACTATACGGATTTATAATATAAGTAGTAGTAGTAGTAGTAGTAGTAGTAGTAGTAGTAGTAACGGGAACGTGTAGTAGGAGTAGGAGTACGAGTAACTAATATTGGAAAAGGAGTAGTAGTAGTAGTAGGATGAGAAGGAACGCGTAATAGGAGTAGGAGTAAGTATGTGTAAGAGTAGGGGTAGGAACTGCTAGTAGTAGTAGTAATAGTAGGAACAGGTTAGGGGTTGGTTGGGTTCTGTTCTTGACATAAAATGGGGAAATTACAGACTTGCCAAAATTTTTCTGAACATTTTACAATCCATGGATCCGTAAAAAACTTACCTCTCACTGTTACCGACATTTGGAGTTAGCACTCTTTTCTGCTGACGATTTCTAATAACTTGAGAAGTATGTCCTCTGAATGTATTAGAGCTTCCTATGATAAACACTTTACAAACTAGAAATTTATCTGTAATTATCTTATGGAAGAACACGTGCATTTGAGGTTCGACTTTAATTTCTATATTTCCACGAATACGTATCTCAGAGGGTGCACACGATATTTCGATTACTTATATAATGTTGAATGAGCTGCTTGTAACGTGAAAAACCCAGTGTACAAAGCTGAGTGCCTGTATTTTCCGAAAGCCTTGGTTTAAAATATTTGTCTTACAATAATTCGTCGTAAAAGTGATAATTTTACGTTTAAATTGATTAAAATTCATTGTTGACACTTACCCCAAGCAACTCGGCTTTGTATAGCGCCGGCGTCTCTCGGAAATAAATAACCTCATCATGTAACGGAGAATCTGAAAGTTGATTACAGAGACAGAAGAATAATATACCAACTTTATAGGAACCAGACAGCTGTTATAGGAAGAGATCAGAAGGAAGCAAGAATAAGTAAAGGAGTGAGGCAAGGATGTGGACTTTCACTTCTCCTATTCAACGTCTATATAGAAGAGGCTATGAAAGAATTCTTTGAGAAAAACGAGAAAGAGTCAGGTTTTCAGCACAATAAGGTTTGCTGATGACATAGCATTGATAGCGGAGAACGAGAAGGACTTGCAGGAAGCACTTTCAAACTTGAACGACCAACTCGAGAAAACATGCAAAATGAAGATAAATAAGAAGAAAACCAAAGTGATAAAGTGCACAAGAGCAGGACAGGAAGAGGCAAACGTATGAGTATATGGAGAGAAAATCGAAGACGTTAAGACATTTCCCTATCTAGGAAGTCTAATATCGTCGGACGGAAGAAGTGAAAAGTAAGTTTCAGAATAGCACAGGCTAAATAAGCGCTCAATAGGAAAAGAGCACTACTAACATCAAGAAATGTGTCGCTGGATGTTCGTAAACGATTTATTAAGACACTGGTATGGAGCGTGGCGCTGTACGGATCAGATACGTGGATACTGAGAAAAGCTGAAATATCCAAGCTGGAAGCATTTGAAATGTGGTTTTACAACGATTAAAAATCATCAACTTTTCCTTCCTTCCCGGGTTTCGGCACCATATACAACGATTTAATCACTGGTTCCTTTCGTAATAAATTTGAGCCATTAAATAATACATACTCCGTCCTTTTTTGATTCCATTTATTTATATCTGGTTGTCCTGACAACGACGTTCCAAAGTCTTTTTATTTTTAAAACATTTGAATATCTTTATATATTAACATTAACTTTATACCTATTTTCCTTCTCTTCTTCTGATATTAAAATCGGCCAGCCTAGTACAAATTTAGAATATTTTATGCCCAAAATTACAAATATACAATGTACTGTTGTATGTTGGCGCAGAATGCTGCGCATATCATGGACCGAAAGGAAAAGGAATGAAGACGTACTAAAGGAAGCTAATGAAGGACGACAGATCATGAAGATAATAGGAAAAAGAATAAACAGCATGCTTGGCCATCTTATTCCGATTGGGTCACTGTGTTGATAGAGGGAAAGACAGATGGAAAACCAGGAAGAGGAAGACCAAGGATAGTATATCTAGATGTAGTTACGAAGAAGAGACTCTAGATGTAGTTAGAGAAGAAGAATGGTCAAATTATAAAACAGCTCTCCCAAGAGAAAGAGAAGTTTTAAAATTTCCATGTTGACCACCAACCATTGGTTGAGGAGAACAAGAGAAGTAACGTATTCCTACACACTTTTTTTACTGGGACATCCTGTATGGGGTTGAGAAAAACATAATGCTGGAGATTAACATCTAGGGATGGTGCTACTACAAACACCTTGGCTAGAGAATACAGTGCAACAGAGAGAAGAATGGTGTTGGTGGCAGTCAAGCATAACAGAAAAAGAGGACTTTACGCACTTGTGGAGCTTTGTACTACACAACCTCTTTGTAGATGCATTTATTTTACACATAGTTATATAATTTGCCAAAAAAAAGTGTACAATTTGTAGTGAATATAACTGATGGTATTCTTAGTCATAATGCAAAACAGGCCAGTGATTGTCAACAGTTGATTCCTTCTATTAAAGCCCTTTGATATTAGCAGGTTTTTGCTGGTCTTTCCGCTTCACGGCTTCATGCTTTATTTCATTCCTTATAGTGTTAGATAAAATGATTATATAGGGTGTTTCAAAACAACACCGACAACTTTTCGGAAGTGATTCCTGACATCAAGATAAGACGAAAAGTATAGACCAAACTGGGTGCACAAATGCTTCCTTTCGGAGTTATAGGCTGCCGAAAATATGACAAAATGAACTTTAAAGGTCAATAGCTCCAAAACTAAGGGATCTACCGTAGTCGGGTGAACACTTGATTTAGGAACTAGTATGTGCCCTATCTAAATATCCATGCTTCAGAATCCTACGGTACTCAGACAACAATTTTTTATAGAGAGAGTATGGCTATGAGCATATAATTAGAAATACTCATCAACTTCTTCTATAAAAATTGTTATGGAAGTATCTCATGATTCTGAAACATGGATGTTTGGATAGGGTACATACTACTTTGCAATTGAAATCTTGACCCGACTATGGTAGGTCCCATAGTATTGGAGCTATGGAACTTTAAAGTTTTTTTTTCATGTTTTCAGCAGTCTATAGCTCCAAAATAACGGATTTCTTCACTCAGGTTGGTCTATATTTTTTGTGTTATCTTGGTGTCAGGAATCACCTCCTAAATGTCAGTTGTTTTGAAACACCCTGTATAATCTTTTGTTAAACTCATGGTATTTCTTTAAGAGTATTCAAGTACTACTTTACGATTGCAAGTAGCATTAAGTATATCACTGTTAGGGTAAATGAAATAACAATAGACAAACCTGATACTTAATAATAGATATTTTTTCCGTACATTATATAAATAAACAAACAAATAAATAGTCTATTCCATAAAATGAGAGCCACCAACTCATCAGACTGGCATATATATAGGGCCTTCCAAAAATGGCGCCCATGGACAACAGATTGCTAATCTTCAGGTCAAAATTAAACGAAATATTAAATACTGATATACCCTCCGGGGCCTCCTTCAGTCGTTATACGGAATCAAAAGTTTCACTATGTGGCAACGTCGCATTATTATTCGTCGCATATTCTATTAGAACCGTTAGATTCTTTCTATTTCAAATGTACCGTCGGAAAATATGTAAAACATACTTCGGCCGTACCCTCACTACCCTCTTAAGGAGGAAACCTTTCCTTTGCTTTGGGGAAAATACTGAATGAATTTGGCTGTGTTACGAATTTGTCATTCAGTTGTTTGGTCTCGGCAAGTGAAGATCGTAGGCTGCTTAGAATGGCTAACAAGACAGTCCATAGCGAAGCTCGTCAATGTGTCAACCCTATCCATAGCCAACTATTGAAACATATCGGCCAAAACAATTTGTCCCTCGTCTTTTGAGAGAGATACGGGAAAACACACATCGACAGCCGCGCCAGCAGGGGTACACTTGAAATAGAAAGACTCTAGCATTGCTCTACGAATCCATCAAACAGTTAGATCGATTTTACACTAATAAGTGGTGCTAGAATCAATGTATATCGACTTTAACTGCTATTAAAAAAAAAAAAAACACGATGTAACTGTTTGATGGATTGGTAGATCTATTCTATATTTTTTTATCTGCGACGTTGCCACATAGTGTAATTCGCGTCTCCAGACGACGACCGAAAGGTATACAATTATATATATATTTTTGCTTGGTTTTGACTTGTAGAGTAATATTCTGTAGTTCATGGGCGCCATTTTCAGAATACCAGATGTATCCGCGCCGACCACACACACACACACACACACACACACATATATATATATATATATATATATATATATATATATATATATATATATATATATATATATATATATATATATATATATATATGGGTGATTCCACGAAAAAGCTAAATTTTCACTTGGAAAATTTTTGTTCCGTTGATAGTCGCCTATTTCGAAAAAAATATCAGATGCACTTACTACTACTAAGTACATATTAATTAGGTGTTCAGCAGAGCTGAATCGTTATTGGTGTAGTAAATAAAAAATAATAAACTTTTCAGCATCCACGGAGTTGAGACCATGGGTCACGGAGTTGAGATTAGTGAACATGGAGTTGAAAATTGCTGCGGAGTTGAGAAACGTGATACATCTGGGTGATAAGTTTTGGTTTATAAGTGATTAAGCTTATAATTTACATAAAAATTGAAATAATTTTCCAATAATTTTTGTAAGTTAGAATTATTCTCCTTATGTTGAATAAAATGATAACAAACTAGATGACACGTAATTTGTTATACAAAAATACTCCAGAAAATATTGCAAACATATGAAAATATATCTAATGAAGGTTCCAAAATTGAATATATATATATATATATATATATATATATATATATATATATATATATATATATATATATATATATATATACAGATGGTGATCAGAAAAATAGAAACACCTGTAGTTGGCAACACGTCAGATGTATGGGTTGGCAGTGGCGTCGTGGCGCCCGCAGCGCCGGACCGCTGGTGGTGGTGTGTTAGGTCGGTCTCCATACTACGTCAGGCGCAGTGGAACAGCAGTGTCCAGTGGCTGCAGCAGACGGAGGTAGTGTAAAATGGGAGACCTCTCAGATTTTCAAAGAGGGCAAATTGTTGGTGCGCGGTTATGTGGAGTGAGTGTGACGGCAGTGGCTACTGTGTTAAGTGTGTCGCGTGGGACAGTGTCGAAGGTGATGACGGCCTACACAACACACGGGAAAAAAACATCGGGGAAGCGGAACAATGGGTGGAAGAAAATCATGAGTGACAGGTCACGCCGGGTATTAAAGCGCATTGTCACGCAGAACCGTCGTCCCACTGCGTAGCAAGTGACGGAGGAACTCAATCAGCACCTCCGTCACCCTGTTTCTACAATCACAGTCCGCCGCGAATTATATGACATGAACTTACGGGATCGTGTTGCACGGACCAAACCGCTCATCAAGGACCATAACGCTTTCGCACGCCGCAAATGGTGCCGCGACCATGCAACTTGGACCGCTCAGGACTGGAAACGTGTGATATGGTCGGATGAGTCATCCTTCACCCTATTCCCAACCACGGGCCGTGTTTATGTGTGGAGAACGCCCAAAGAAGCTTATGATCTGCAGTGTCTCCGCCCAACTGTGAAACATGGCGGTGGCTCGGTGACGCTGTGGGCCGCCATATCATGGTTTTCATTGGGCTCTGTGGTCACACTTAGCGGACGAATCACTGCCAACGATTATGTCGCAATTTTAGGAGACCACTTGCATACTATGGTCCGGATGTTGTTCCCGGACAATGACTCCATCTTCCAGGATGATAATGCACCCATTCACACAGCTGGCGTTGTTGCAGCGTGGTTTGAGGAACATCGGGATGAAGTTCAACACCTCCCCTGGCCCACCCAATCCCCAGATCTCAACATAATTGAACATCTGTGGGCCGTCTTGGAAACACAACTCCGGCGACGATTTCCACCTCCATCCTCTCTCACAGAACTGGCCGATGCCCTGCACGAGGAATGGTGTAAAATTCCACTTGCTACCATTCACGACCTCTATGCCTCCATTCCACGTCGCATCAAGGCTGTTCTGAAGGCGAAAGGTGGCCCGACACCATATTAATTTGGTAAGTTGCAATTTCGTTCAGGTGTTTCCATTTTTCTGATCACCATCTGGATATATATATATATATATATATATATATATATATATATATATATATATATATATATATATATATATATATGGGTGATTCCAGGAAAAAGGGAAATTTTCACTTGGAAAATTGTTGTTCTGTTGATGGTCGTCTATTTTGAAAAAAAATATCAGATGCACTTACTACTACTAAGTACATGTTAATTAGGTGTTCAGCAGAGCTGAATCGTTATTGGTGTAGTAAATAAAAAATAATAAAACTTTTCAGCATCCACGGAGTTGAGATTAGTGAGCATGGAGTTGAAAATTGCTGTGGAGTTGAGAAACGTGATACATCTGGGTGAAAAGGTTTGGTTTTAAGTGATTAAGATTATAATTGTCTAATTGTCTATAATTGTCTAATTGTCTACTATTATCTACTTCATTTGTTTTCTGAGCTTATGTAAACCGTCTGTCTTCTTTGTGTGATCAAGTCAAGACGTCGAAAGTGCAATACTTTTCAACATTTGGTAAGTGTATTTGTATATTTGGTATATATACAAGGTGTTTCAAAACAATACACACATCGTTTGGAAGCTGATTCCTGACACCAAGATAAGACGAAAAATATAGACAACCTGGATGCACAAATGCTTCCTTTCGGAGTTATAGGCTGCCGAAAAGATGAAAGAAATGAACTTTAAAGGTCCATAGCTCCAAAACTATGAGACCTGCCGTAGTCGGGTCACGACTTCACTTAGGAACTAATATGTGCACTATCCAAAAATATGTTTCAGAATTTGAGGTACTCACGAAGCAATTTTTATAGAGGGAGTTCGGCTATGGGCATATAATCTGAAGCACTCACCAACTACTTCTGTAAAAGTTGTTGTGGAAGTACCGCAGGATTCTGAAAAAAGGATATTTGGATAGCGTACATACTAGTTCCTAAGTGAAGTCTTGACCCGACTACGGTAGGTCCCATAATTTTAGAGCTATGAACCTTTAAAGTTGCTTTTTTTTTCATGTTTTCAGCAGCCTATAACTCCGAAAGGAAGCATTTGTGCACCCAAATTGGTCTATACTTTTTATCTTATCTTGGTGTTAGGAATCACCTCCCAAACGTTGTTGGTGTTGTTTTGAAACACCCTGTATAATGAACACTAAATGACAGTGTAAGGCACTCATCATTTCTCAGTTTTCTTTGGATAATTCGATGCTTTTGTTACGTAGCCCTCATTTTCCACGCCAATGAAGGAACTGTCTTGAGGAAACAGGGAAGGGCTGTTCTAGTCTACACAGAATGTCAACTGCCAACGCTTTTCGAACGTCAGGTTTAGTGGGCCAGGAGAAATTCCTCCCGATCCTCGTCATAAAATACATTCCCTCAGACTCTTCAACAATCCTTGAAAAGAAAACAATTAGCTGATCATATGATAAGATTTAGTAAGTCCTTGTAATCAGAAGTTTTGGCCAAATAATAATAGAAGCGAGAGTTTTTAGTGTGTATTTAAAAGTTAAACAATAATTTGAATTTTACGGGGGTACCACTCATCAAAGTATATAACTGCAACTCAGTCTTCAGTTTTTGGTGGATTGCCATCTGTTAAACCAACTTCACAAGAAATTTTTACATCTGAAGAAATTGTTGCTACTCATGGTGGAGAATAGTAGTTAAGTTGCCCGAGATGGAAATGAATGCAGATATCTCCTGCTAGGTACGTAAAACACGAAAGAGAGCAGAAATTAATTACTTGTGTTGTGCTACACCATGTTACTTGATGTACTTTTGATGTTTCCACAAAACGTTTCGTGGTGAGAGGAAGCTGCTGTTCGACAGATGAAATTTCTTTCTTTGAACTAGTGTATATCTTGACATCTCTGCAATGTTTTATCATTTGTTCAATTAATGTCTACATTATATCCTTGAGCAGTAAGGAATTCTGCGGTTCTTTCAAGAGTGGCCCCGACCTCATCGGGAGCACCTTTCCCATGTCCAGTTTCGGAGTAGTTCCATGTAATATTCTTGCATTTTATAATTGATGTTGACAGGTAAGTAGCAAATTTTTCAGCAACTTGTGCGGATTTTTTCCTTTCGTAATGTTCTCTTGATGATGGTCGCCACCTTTTTATTTTTATTCTTTGCTCTCCGGATAATGACAATATGCCTTTTATTTTTTCCTTTTTCCTTCCTCTTTCTCCATCTTTCGTGTTCTCTCCTCTTGAACTTTTCATACTTAATAGGATCATTTCTGATTACCAACCGACGTTTCTTTTCGGCTTTCCCTCTTTCTTTCTAGCTTTTCCTTTTCACTTAATCGTTTTCTTGGCATTTTAATCTATGAAAAAAAAAGTAACAAATGTTACTTCTTACAGACATTTAGAAACATAAGAAATTCGTTGATATTGAAAGATTTTGATGACCCGTTTTTTGTTTTCGTTAAACACCTACGTACCGAATTTATTTTTTAAAGGAATTTTTAATAAACTTCTATTGAGACTCATATATGACAAATAATGAGTTGGAAAAAGTTACAAATTAGTTAAGAAGAAATAATCCAATATCAATCAATCAAGAGAGGAAATAAACCAATATCAATTAATATACGCACCTGCTTTCCATGCGCAAAAGTATTTTTCTTATTTCTTCTTTAAAAGCTTTTTGTTGGTGCGCATAACACTTATAGATTGAGACGTCAATAGGTTAAAAACAGACACCATCTTGACTTGACTGAAGTTTTACCTCCGGCTACCTGATAGCCCCAAATCTGAACTTCCGCGAAACACTCCTTAAATGGACTAGGATCCACCAGCCGGCCTTTGAGTGTGAATGACACGTGGTCAGGGTTTCGGCTCCTACAGCCGTTGTGATGGTCTGCGCGATCAGGTTTCAGTACATCTCTACTCAAATGAGTTTTTAAATCGCTTCACTGTGCGAAGTAAACACCATTACTTTTTGAGCTCCCACCGGGAAATAAACCCAGAACCACGCACGAAAGGCGAGCGTACTAGTCACTAGACCATAAACGAGTTTATTTCTATCAATATGTTGAAAGAACAAATATTTGGAAGAGCATTTGCATAACAAACACTATAGGATTATCAACTCCGTGAACTTGTCTCAACTCCGTGGATTCCTTAGTTTTCAGATGGACATGGAGTTGAGCACCATAGAGTTGAGAAAATTGAATATAATTTATCTTTACCAGCCCACTTTTTAACCAGTACATATGAGTAATTGTGTACGAATTTTCTACTTTAAGGTGTAGGTTTCTCAAGGGAAAGAAGGTATATACCATACAAATACATTCAGTAATAAATACCATGGTGTTGAGAATCAATTAATGTACGCACCTGCTTTCTACACACAAAAACATTTTTCCTATAGCTTTTAACACATGCACACAACGTTTTCTGTTCTTCAGTCAAACACGTCTGCCTTGTCTTCTTGTGGATGTTGCCAATGTGGACGACCATGGTATCTGTTGAGAGCAATGACAATTTTTTTTTCATGCCATGGAGTTGAGACCAAATAGAGGTGACAGAAACGACGCATAGTTAAGTTTTCGAAAATAATCGTTATAAAGGTTTACTTTCCATAAAACCGAAACATTGAAGTGTTCTCTTCCATTTAATTACCATTAAATGATGTTTGATTTGCGACTTCAGTTGTAATTTATTGATTAAAATCAATCAACTGTAGTCTGTGATAGCCCACGGTGTTGAGAAATCGGGGTAATAATTAATTTTTTACGTATGTTTCGTCTTATATTTGCAAACTGTTATACATGGCATACCTACTTTTTGACGGTTACTACCAAACAAAATTAAAATGAGGCGATTCTTTCTAGTAGTATTTTGAAGAAATGCCCGTGACAGAAAATTTCCCTTTTTCGTGGAATCACCCATATATATATATATATATATATATATATATATATATATATATATATATATATATATATATATATATATATATATATATGGGTGATTCCAGTAAAAAGGGAAATTTTCACTTGGAAAATTGTTGTTCTGTTGATGGTCGTCTATTTTGAAAAAAAAATATCAGATGCACTTACTACTACTAAGTACATGTTAATTAGGTGTTCAGCAGAGCTGAATCGTTATTGGTGTAGTAAATAAAAAATAATAAAACTTTTCAGCATCCACGGAGTTGAGACCATAGGTCACGGAGTTGAGATTAGTGAACATGGAGTTGAAAATTGCTGTGGAGTTGAGAAACGTGATACATCTGGGTGATAAGTTTTGGTTTTAAGTGATTAAGATTATAATTGTCTACTTGTCTAATTGTCTATAATTGTCTAATTGTCTACTATTGTCTACTTCATTTGTTTTCTGACCTTATGTAAACCGTCTGTCTTCTTTCTGTGATCAAGTCAAGACGTCGAAAGTGCAATACTTTTCAACATTTGGTAAGTGTATTTGTATATTTGGTATATATATACAAGGTGTTTCAAAACAATACACACATCGTTTGGAAGCTGATTCTTGACACCAAGATAAGACGAAAAATATAGACAACCTGGATGCACAAATGCTTCCTTTCGGAGTTATAGGCTGCCGAAAAGATGAAAGAAATGAACTTTAAAGGTCCATAGCTCCAAAACTATGAGACCTGCCGTAGTCGGGTCACGACTTCACTTAGGAACTAACATAACAATCAATCAATCAAGAGAGGAAATAAACCAATATCAATTAATATACGCACCTGCTTTCCATGCGCAAAAGTATTTTTCTTATTTCTTCTTTAAAAGCTTTTTGTTGGTGCGCATAACACTTATAGATTGAGACGTCAATAGGTTAAAAACAGACACCATCTTGACTTGACTGAAGTTTTACCTCCGGCTACCTGATAGCCCCAAATCTGAACTTCCGCGAAACACTCCTTAAATGGACTAGGATCCACCAGCCGGCCTTTGAGTGTGAATGACACGTGGTCAGGGTTTCGGCTCCTACAGCCGTTGTGATGGTCTGCGCGATCAGGTTTCAGTACATCTCTACTCAAATGAGTTTTTAAATCGCTTCACTGTGCGAAGTAAACACCATTACTTTTTGAGCTCCCACCGGGAAATAAACCCAGAACCACGCACGAAAGGCGAGCGTACTAGTCACTAGACCATAAACGAGTTTATTTCTATCAATATGTTGAAAGAACAAATATTTGGAAGAGCATTTGCATAACAAACACTATAGGATTATCAACTCCGTGAACTTGTCTCAACTCCGTGGATTCCTTAGTTTTCAGATGGACATGGAGTTGAGCACCATAGAGTTGAGAAAATTGAATATAATTTATCTTTACCGGCCCATTTTTTAACCAGTACATGTGAGTAATTGTGTACGAATTTTCTACTTTAAGGTGTAGGTTTCTCAAGGGAAAGAAGGTATATACCATATAAATACATTCAGTAATAAATACCATGGTGTTGAGAATCAATTAATATACGCACCTGCTTTCTACACACAAAAACATTTTTCCTATAGCTTTTAACACATGCACACAACCTTTTCTGTTCTTCAGTCAAACACGTCTGCCTTGTCTTCTTGTGGATGTTGCCAATGTGGACGACCATGGTATCTGTTGAGAGCAATGACAATTTTTTTTTTTTTTCATGCCATGGAGTTGAGACCAAATAGAGGTGACAGAAACGGCGTATAGTCAAGCTTTTGGAAATAATCGTTATAAAGGTTTACTTTCCATAAAACCGAAACATTGAAGTGTTCTCTTCCATTTAATTACCATTAAATGATGTTTGATTTGCGACTTCAGTTGTAATTTATTGATTAAAATCAATCAACTGTAGTCTGTGATAGCCCACGGTGTTGAGAAATCGGGGTAATAATTAATTTTTTACGTATGTTTCGTGTTATATTTGCAAACTGTTATACATGGCATACCTACTTTGTGACGGTTACTACCAAACAAAATTAAAATGAGGTGATTTTTTCTAGTAGTAGTTTGAAGAAATGCCCGTGACAGAAAATTTCCGTTTTTCGTGGAATCACCCATATATGATATAAAATTTCAACAGAAATTGATTTTTAAGTGAGTAATTTTGGGCTTTATTTAATTGAGGAAGGGCTGTGAAGAATATGGGATGAAAATAAATATGAGAAAGACAAACGTCATGATGATTGGAAAGTAGCGGTCAGTGTCAAAACTAGAAGTAGGAGGGTAGGAAATAGAGTAGCTGACTAGTTTTTGATACCTAGGTAGTATTATTAGTGATGGTACGAAGTGTGAACGTGCAATAAAAGCAAGGATAGGAGGGAGCTTGAATAAAAAGTTGAGAAAAAGATTCAAAAAATGCTTCGTGTGGAGTAATCTATTGTATGGGGAGAAACACATACAGTCAGCGACAAAAGTTCTTTCTGTGTAATGAAATTAGTTTTGTTAATAACTTCAGAATGGAAGGACAATTTGAGTGCAATTTCAGTAAATTGAAAAAAACAATGTAATTTTTCGTACGTTCCAGCCATACCGCTGTTGTATGTTCCACCTTCCAACCATACCACTTTTACTCCCAAAATAAATTTTACGTAACAGAAAGAACTTTTGTCACTGAGTGTACATTACGCAAAAATGATGAAAAACGACTGGAAGCTTTCGAAATGTGGGTTTGGAGAAGAATGGAGAGAATTAGCTGGATCGGGCGGAAAATGAATGAGAGGGTGTTAAAAAAGGTGGGGGAAAATAGAGCAATTTTTAGATATTGTTAAGAACTGAAAGATAAACTGGTTGGGACATTGACTAAGAAGGAACTGTATTAGGAGGGATGTGCTAGAGGATATAATGGCAGGAAAGAGAGGGGGACGAATGCAGACTACAATTGATGGACAATAACAAAACACAAAAATCGTACGTGAAGACGAAGAAGAAGAAGAAGAAGAAGATGATGATGTACTGTTGTCTTGATAGCGTCATAATAAAGAAGTTAATGATATGTTGTAGTTTCAGTTTCGCCTTAGTGAGTCACATCATTATTGTAGAAGATCAATTTTTATGTTTACATTTTTTTTATTTTCTCGTAAACTACGCATGAGGTTATGTAGTAAATGTATCATCTTGTTCAGCTCAGTATGTCTCGTCTTTATACATTTTTTTCTCCTTAAACACTAAGAATATTGTAGAATTTAACAATAAACTTGTTTACTTACTAGTGTCAGTTACCCGCTTCGTTGGGTTAAAATAAGAAAAAGTAGTCATATGTTCTGTTAGTCACTTCTTACTATTACTGGAGCGCTCTCTCATATCAGTCATTTTCGACCATATATATATATATATCGACTATATATATATGTAGATAGATAGATAAATAGATGTCTCCCTCTTCCAAAGTTACGAGGCTAAATTTGGATTTAAACAGCATCAGAAGTGTCACTATTCATGTCAGCGACCCGAAAATTATGGATTCGTCACTAATATCTGTCATTTTCGATCATTTTTAAGTATCTCTCTCTCGTAAGTTGCACCGTCGAAGTGAAATGATAAAAACCATCCCGGAGCCTGAACCTCATCTATGTTGAAAATTCGATTGAGATCGGTCGGATGCTTCAAGAGTTATTATATTAAGTCACAAACATAATCACTTTTATTTTTATTTATATAAATTAGATACGGATTTATTCGTTGATTAGAATCGCGGTGATTCATTGTAAGAGCGCCCACCTTTAGTGTATAAGAGCCCCTGATTCAATCCCAGCACGCGCAAAGTGAATTTTTTTTGGGGGGGGGAGACAAACACCATGTGTCTCCCAAACGGGTTATCTTTCCGTTTCCTCTGACACTTTTTCCTCCACTAATTAAACGATTATAATAATCACGGTCGCCTCGGAGCATAACCATGGGAAGTTAAACTAGAAAAACAAGTAAACTCCCTAGTTTACTCAATTTAAAATTTTGCCCGTCATCTGCACAGAAAATAAAAATATATTCGTAAAACACTATAATACAATTATTCGCGCAGTACTACACTTAGAGCTTAACGTAGCATCCAAACCATATGAGGTATCATCGGAAAAAGAACATGGGTCTTCAGTAGTTCTTTTGAAACTCAATTCAGTATTTGAATAATGGATTCTTCGAATATTCGTTATTCGTATAATTATTCGAACAGTTAATTTTATAACGAACATTTATTTGAATAACGAACACTCATTTGAATGTATTCGAACAATTATTTGAATAACGAATACTTATTCGAACAATTATTTGAATAACAAATACTTATTTGAACGGTTATTTCGATAACGAATAATTATTCGAACTATTATTTAGACAACGAATACGTATTCAAGTGGCTATTTGGGTAACGAATAATTATCAAACAATTACTTGAATAACGAATAATTATTCGAACATTATTTCGATAACGAAATGATTATCGAACAATTATTGAGATAACGAATACTTATTCGAACAGTTATTTGAATAACGAACAATTATTTGAATAACAAATACTTACTCGAACAATTATTTCGATAACGAATAATTATCGAGCAATTATTTGAATAACGATTAATTATTCGAACAATCATTTGAATAACGATAATAATTCGAACAGTTGTTTGAATAACGATAATAATTCGAACAGTTATTTGGATAGCAAATAATTATTCGAAGAGTTGATTGAATAACGAATAATTATTCGAACACCGATTAATAATATTAATAATTGTTCGAATATTGGAAATGAAAATTACAGTTATTTGAATTACAGCAGAAAATAAAATAGTCGAACAACGATCAAATAATTTTAACACCACTTTTCTCCAAAGTCAAAAGCCATGTAGTCACGAAAGTAGCTCTTTGAGTGCTTACAATCGCCGGAATTATACAAATCTGCTAAGACTTATCCTATGAGAAAATCTCTTCCTAGTATAAAAAGGAAGGAAAATGGCTTTCTGGTTTATTCCCTTCCCGTGGTTTCCTTGACCTAGTAAACAATCTAAAAGATAAAAGACTTAGAAAAGAGCGAACAATGCGGCAACCACTAGACAAGATTTTTTTTTGTTTCTGTTGAATATAAGAAACTTTTAATGCTACTACTACTGCTATGCGGTGGTATTCATGGGAGATGAAAAATGAGAAATTTTAGTTCACTTGGCTTGTCTTCAGTCGATGCAGACCATCTACAACATCCATCCTTCATCCTTGCTTCTTCCCATTTCACTTTCTGTACCATTACAGCTGGAGCTGGAAATTTTTACTGGATATACATAACTTCTATCTAACTGTGTCTACACGGTTGCCAGATTTCTTTAACTTAATAGTCTTTAACTTAATAGAGAAAGTGGAAAAAGAATCTCTCAACTTTGCTAACTTCTATATAGAAGTGCAAAAATGCAAAAATGCAAAAATGATGTAAGCTTCCATAACTGAGACTAAAACGAAAAGTTATTGCAAGTAGTGGGTTTCTCACTGGATTTGAAGGAATTGCATTAATGGAAATTTCGTCGCAGCAGCGCATCGTGTCCGTGGGTTTTCTCGGAGTACTCCCGTTTCCTCCCACATTCTCCTTCTACCAAATCGTCCATCATCGTTCACTTGCCTTAATCATCCTACTACCTTAGCTTAAAGGACAAAATTGTGGGACGTAAAACTGAAAGATTTCATTTTTTTTCACCGGAGCAGCGACATTTCAAATTTTGCTTGTAGGAGAGGGGGGAGAGAAAACCCTACACATCAGTAGATTAGATTTTCAGGCTTTTCATTGGTATATTACTATTAAAATGTATACAAATGTCAATACTTAGGGAAGGCAATTGCCGCCCTTGAACCCCATATGATGCCCCTGTTTCATTTTTAGTTCAGAATAGGGCCGCGGTGGCTCAGTGGTAGAGCGTTCACCTCTGGTGCATGGGGTCTGTGGATCGATTCTCGCTCAAGTCAAGTGGACTTTGTGATGGACAAACACTGTGTTGCGTGGGTTTTCTTGCGGTTCTCCCGTTTCCTCCCACTTCATTCCACCATTTAATTCATTTCTCATCATCGCCGTTTTCTTTAGCCTAGCCGACATAAACGTTGGACGTAAAACTGACAGATTTCATTTTTTCTAGTTCAGATTATGCGGATCTCTGTTAGAAGCGTATTACCCTATAAATCCCAAGTTATTTTAGGTTACAGATTATTCTAAAGGGGGGAGCTCCTCAAACTCACTCAACAACATTTTTATTTAATTAACGGTAAAGGAGTTATTTTAAATTTTCTTAGCTCACAAGTGTATGAGCAGTCTTGGACATAAAATATGTAAGATTTATTTCGTTTTCTCCAAAGGAACTGACAGTATTCTTTGTTTACTACGACTCATTAAAAAAATTAAAATATAACAGACTCAGCTGCCGCCAATAATGCAAAATTGTTGCATGTTTTGTCTGGTACTTAATAATATACAGGATGTTTCAAAACAACACCGACAACGTTTGGGAGGTGACCAACTACCTCTATAAAAACTGTCGTGGAAGTACCTCACGATTTTGAAACATGGATTTTTGGATAGGACACACAGTAGTTCCTAAGTGAATTCTTGACCCGACTACGGTAGGTCCCATAGTTCTGGAACTATGGACCTTTAAAGTTCATTCTTTCATGTTTTCGGCAGCCTGTAACTCCGAAAGGAAGGATTTGTTCACCCAGGTTGGTCTACACTTCTAGTCTTGTCTTGGTGACAGGAATCGCCCCCAAACGTCGTCGATGTTGTTTTGAAACTATATATATATATATATATATATATATATATATATATATATATATATATATATATATATATATATATATATATATATATATATATATATATATTGGAGGTTAAGAAGAAATAAAGGAAGTCAGATAAAAATGATAGAAAGAGTTTTGAAAAGAAATGCGATTCTATTTTTTCTGTGTTGCTTTCTTTTTGGTTTTGTTCCTAAATCTTGGAGGCAAGCTTGAAGAGTTTCATCTTTTGCTTTCAGCTAACAGTTGCCATCAGAATATGAAAAATAGGTTTGCAGCTGTCTGGGGTTTTGGCGCCATTTCCTTTGCAGACTGTGAGGAAGCTCATAGTCAGCTGAAAACTGCGGTATTAAAGTGTTGTTTACTGTGTGTGTGCTTTTGCTCTCTGCTTCACACTCATATACTTAAACACACATATGAAATATCCCGTCAGGTTTTCCACTGATAAATTTTAATCCTTCAATTCAAATGAATTCATATATATATAACATACCAACGCCGATTACTCACTTCACTGGGTCAAAATAAGAAAAAAATAGTAGATCTAGTATATTCCGTTAGTCAGTCACTTCATTTTCAATCATTTTTATGTATCTCTCCCCTCCGCAAAGTTGCGGAGCTGCATTTGGATTTAAACGGGATTGGAAGTGTCATTGTTCATATCAGCGACCCCGAAAACTATGGATTCGGCACTAATATAGGTCATTTTCGATCATTTTTATATATCTTCCCCACCCTTTCCCCTAATTTTCACTGTCAAAGTGAAATAATAAAAAGCATGCCAGGCCCCAAATTCATTTATGTTGAAAATTTAATCGTGGTTGGTCAGGTGGTTCAAGTTATTAAGTCATAAACATAATCATTTTAATCTTTATATACCATATAGATAGATAAATACGGAATATATTATTACAAAATTCATTCTTAGCGCCATATGTCCACTTAAATTCAATTACCAACATTTTCGCAATACTACGGATACTTTCACCCCTCATATTATGAAAGTCCCCCCACCCCCCGTTAGAAATCACCCTATCGCTACGCCACTTCCTAGTCCAAATTATAATAATATCAATGAACATGAAAGCAATACAAACATTTATTTTCCCTGGAGGGCTGCAAATTTTATTCCTGCCTCCCAAAATGAGGACACGCGTACGGCAGCTTGAAAGGCCCGGTAAACCGGCTACTGTAGAGGGCAAACTGATCGCAGGCCTTTTGTCTGCAGAGAGTAAGAAGAAAACGTTGAAAAACGGAAAAGAAGAACCATGTTGGAGAAAGACTTATACTAACGCAATAATAACGTATAAAATTGTATTTCAACGCGATAATAACGTATAAAATTGTATTTTAATTAAAAATGTTTACGTTTATTAGCAAATATTATAGTAAAGCTTCAAGAGGCGTAAGACATCTTTTTGTCCTAATGCTCATTCCCTCTGTTTTTTATGTACCGTGTATTCAAACTGAAATCTATTTCTTTGTGCATTTCTTTTCTCCCTCTTCCTTTCCACACATGTTCATTTGAACTCACCTTTCCTGGGATATACAGGGTGGTTCAGTAATGTTGGACAGCCCTGAATAAATCGAAAACCAGAAGAGATATTAGCAAGAGTGTGGTGGATCCAGATACTTGTGGAAGGGGGACGTCTTTTGAGGTACCACACAATGTTACCAGGTCAAGTGTTGCCAGCTCAGTACAAAGTTGTATTTTTTTAAATGGAACATATAGAAGTTTATGCCATCAAAAGAATTAGAACAGAATGTGAATACCAACAAGCGAAACCGCACCTGTCAGTGTTGCCAAATAAGGAAGTTATAAAGCTTCAAAGATCAAGAAATTATAGTGTCCGCAGAGCAAAACTAGCAAAAAGGCAAGAAAAATAATACTACGGAATGAAAAGGAGTAACCGAAAGAGTAAACCAAAGAACGCACATCATCCAGTGAGTAACAGGGTTGCCACAGCAAAGGGGGAAAAATTGAAAATTTTGCAGTTGCCATAGGAGGAAAAGTGCCCATATGACATAATGCTGGAAACACCATAGAAAATCTATGTAAGATTCAGGAATCCTAATAGCGTTTGCTCGAAAGCGATATCTCTAACCGTTCCCGAGATACATCAAAGTTGTGCGGGGTTTGCAACACTGCATAATAATTCCCTCGCCCTCCAAACTACAGGAACGAGTAATGAAAATGACACGCCCAACAAAATGTAAGAACTACACGGGTCTAATCGTCAAATAGAAGGCAATGATACCTTTATGTTTACAAGAACATATGAAGTATGGGATTTTCCCCGTAACTCGTATGGGACACGGAGACATCATTGTCACGCAACGTCCGTGACAATATACACATTATGGTACACAAACCAAATCAGATATTCTTGTGATGTAGTGGTTAACGATTCGGGCTACGACGTAGGTCGTTGGTTCAATCCCATTCAGGGCTACTGTTGTTGTTCTTTCAACAAGCACTATAATTACGTTAGATAGAGGCGATTTACTATGAAACGTTTTACTAAGGTTTCTTGACTTCGCGTTAGGATGTAGTCGGTTGTACAGTAAGAATTCCAAATCTAGAAAGAATAATAATTACATGGTTGTAGCAGTGAACCATGTTTTGAATAATAATAATAATAATAATAATAATAATAATAATAATAATAATAATACGTTTTACTGAACGCTGGAATAGGCCAGTTATAACACTCATCAATAATGTTGTTTCAACAAGCTCGTATCATGCTTGTTGATGGTTCTCACAACATGAAATCTGACAAGCTGAAAGCAAGTGACTGCCAACCTTGCCAAGCTGTCATACTGTATGAATACAGTGTATTGACCATACTAATAGTAACTATAAATGTGTGAATCAGTGTTAGATAAAGGCAAGAGAAATGACGTAAAACCTACCTTGTAGCATACAAGAGGAAAACTTAATCAGTTTTAAGATGAATACGCAAGATGGTGCTTGCTGTTAGATATTGCTACTCCTGTGCTCAGTTTTATGAAAGTTTTACTTACAAGCATAAATTATTTTACAAGTAGTTGTCTCATTACGGAATATGAATATTATATTGCCGTTTTTCGTGTTATGTTTTACATTTTTTCCACGTAAATATTATACACACGTGAAATACAAAGACAGTTTATTTTGACGATCATTTTAAACGTTAAATATGTAGCCTAATATGTGTTATTTCTTCCTTTCTTTCCTTTCTTTATTTTTGCTGAAGCTTAATTAGCTTAGGTAAAATATTATATCTTCTTGAAAATAATATATTTATGTTTTTGAGCTTTCATATAATCACGAATAGTTGCCTGAATCCGTTAGTGGAAAATACTAATTAATTTCACTTATTAGGGAAGGTTGTGGGGTGTTACTCTAACTTCATATTGATACTATGCTCAGTCGACTTTTTTTTTACATATGAAACAATTAGGCAAACGGAGAAATCCTCGATCGTAAGCTTGTTCGAATTATGAGCGTTAAAAGTTCAAAATTGAACAGATTTTGAAAAAAAGTTTGAAGAAACCATTTTTTGAGATACACGCTTCATTTTTAGTACTGGGGTGTTTTCTTGGGTGCTCGACAGAATGGTAAGGTCAAAACGTACGCATTTTGCAAGATACGGAAACTTATTGGGGAAGGGTTGAAGAGTGATGGCGTCTTTCAACTTGCAAATTGCATCCTATTTGGCACATCGGGTAAATAGGCTAATAAAATTTATTTGAACGCAACTGTATTGCCATTCAAGTGTCACTTTCCCGTGTGGCCACCTAAACATTAAACAATGACATTTGTCTCCGAAACGCTTAGCTGCGGAATTAACTTCAACGGGACTCCCAACCCAGCAGGCCTCTGTGCATTGTGGAAAAAATGAAATATTTCAGTTTAGCATCCGATGATTATACCCTTTAGGTTAAGGAAGACGATGATTAAGGCAAGTGAATGATGATGGAAGAATTGATGGAATGAGAAGAAGGGAGGAAACAGGAGTACCTCGAGAAAACCCATGGACATGATGGTATTCATTGTGGAAGACGGTGTTTTGGGGCTGGCTACCGGCCTGGTTCCATACTCACACATTTTTTAAAAATTTTAAAGGTTTTTTGACATCTCGTAACATTAGAAAATTGTTTCCGTAACTACCGGATATGGAAGTGGAGATATAATTTTAACAACCGGTTCCAAGAACCTGAGAAATTTTAATAACCGGTTCGGGCGAACTAGGTGAATGACACCGTTAAACAAAGCAATACGCTCTGTCAACGATAAGGCCATGAGCGTCCGCAGCGGAGGCAAGGGGACAATCGCTTTACCTTGCATTTTCGAAAGGTGTTTGGTTGTTTCAAAACGCTCTTATCCAGAAACACACGTGAAGGCACACCTACCTACACCTACTAGAATATTTAATATAGACCTATTTAATGTAGTCCACAAAGTTGTGCAATATACCTCAATAATAATTGTATTGCACTAAGCGTTACGCGTATCAATGTATGTCGGTCTTTTGCTCCTTCCCCGCCCTTGGAAAAATCCTGCGATTGTTTCTGGATAAAAGTGTTCTTATTCGGAACTGTTATTATCTTCAGGTGTGCATAGTATCAAGTATGAACCAGTACTGAAAGATAGCGTGAAATTGTTTTGAATAGATGCCACTATAAACAAGAATTAGAGAATTTATACTTGAGCTTGTTATTGTTGAAGATCATGTGATATATGAAGTACAGCAATCATGATGCAAAAACAAGTACTTGCAAAACACTTGGAGAATTGAAGTAGGTTAAATATACTATCAGATTTTAATAAAATTAGCTGTAAATAGCTCGGTAGATAGATCACTTCTGGCGCACAAGATCGCAGTTTCGATCCCACTTTTCGCCAGGAAGACTTTATGTAGGACCCATAGTGTGCTTGGATTTTCTCGATGTTTTCCTACTTCATTCAGTCCACCATTTTGATAATTATCATCATTCTCCTTTTAGATTCGGACTACAACCGTGGAATATTAAACCAGAAAATTTCAAATAGCGCCTTCGGCACCCTAACACCCGTGCTAATCGCGTAGTTTTATTCGCTGCGGGAACTTATGCAGAATCATTCTGACGCGTGATTACCAAAGAGTTCGACTAACATGTTTCCTGCAGTAGTCAGGCCTTTTATATGACGCTAATCATACGTCAAAACGACCCTGTATAAAGCCCTATCTCAGATTCCTCATTCCACCTGGATTGTGGAACAAATCTGTCTGTGTAAGTAAGCAACCTAGTAAAAGCTGATGATAGTTTTCATTTAACCTAGCCGTGTTTGGTTCACAATTTTAGTCATAATGATTATGCCATCTAAAGTAAAGTTGCACTAAAACATTCAACTTACAAAATACATGCACTGAGGAACACAACTTACAAAATAGGCCTACCTGCACGATAATACAACTTGACAAAATACCACGCTTGAAGGAACTAAGTCCGTTTGGTTGAAAAGATCGGATTTGTGTAATGGTTTTGTACTTGTATTCTTATTCTTAATTTGCACCTTTGAGACATCTAGTTATAGATAAATGTATAATATATCTGTTATTTGCTGAGAAAATTTTACCATAAAAGTAGTTTTAGTTATCCCTAATTGCAGTTTGAGTCGAATTTTGCCTAGAAAACGCTGGAATGTTAGCCATGATATTTAAGCCCCTAAAGTAAAGCTGCTCCAAGAATTGCAACTTCCCTTACAAAATTACATTTTTGAACGTACTAAGAATGTGTTTTGTCCTATCTATCTAGGTAATGAGTTTGTATTTGTACATGTATCCTTAATCTGCACCGTAGAGACATCTAGTTATAAATAACACATAATTCACTCTTGAATAAAGTTATAAATCTCTATAGCTCTAATAAAGTTATAAATCTCTAAAGTTATAACTCTGTAAAGTTATAAATAACGTTTAACTGCCGTTTTCTGAGAAACTATTACCATAGAAATG
Source organism: Thermobia domestica (assembly GCF_964235325.1). Classification (NCBI taxonomy): domain Eukaryota; kingdom Metazoa; phylum Arthropoda; class Insecta; order Zygentoma; family Lepismatidae; genus Thermobia; species Thermobia domestica. Next base: position 30,639,384 of record NC_137467.1, on the reverse strand, counting down.
ATATAATTTTCCTCTAAATGCAAATTGAGTTGCACTTTAACCAGAAAACGATGGAATTTCTAAATTAGATATAAGTTTTACATCAAGAATTGCAATACGCTTATAAAACACCATTTTTGAGAGTACTTAGAGTCTGTTTTGTCCAAAAGATGAAATTTATGTAATGATTTTGTATTAGTATACGCCCCCAGGCCCCCGCGTTTGCCCGGCCTACGGTCTCCATCTCTTAGGTATCACCCTTTGCACGAAGAGTGAATTATGTGCATTTGCTCTTTAATCACATTTCCTGAATTTGGCACAGCTGGGGGCTTCGCCCCCTAGAGCCTCACGTTTACTCGGCCTACGGCCCCGCACCTCTTAAATCCACAATTCTACCAAATTTCAAGTTTTTTTCCTATTTCAACTATCTAAAGATAAGAATTTTTATCCTAAGAAAACGCCCATTTAAATAATATGGGAATTTCTTCATCCCCCCTTTAGACCCCTTAAAAACTAAAAATATTCACTTTTGGCAATTTTCTTGTACATTAGTCCCGGAAGGCTACATCTTACGAAATTTCATCATTCTAGTCCTGCCGGAAGTCTCTAAACATTTTGGGATGTAGGAGATGTTCCATGTAAATAACATGGGGAAGATTTTTCAGTTTCCCATAAAACCACTCTACATTTGGAAATTTTTATTTTTAGCGAATTACTTAGTTAGCGCTAACGAAAACGTATAAGCATACCGAATTTTAAGTTTTTATTTCAATTCCAAGTACCTAAAAGATGAGATTATAGGTCCAAAAAAAGGCCCATTTAAATAACATGGGGAATTTCTTCACCTCTCCTTTAGATCTCCTAAAAATTAAAAATATTCAATTTGGCAATTTTTCTGTCGGTTTGTCCCAAAAAAGATATAATCATGTCAAATTTAAGCATTGTAACCCTACAGGAAGTGCCCAATAATTTGGAGGTGTAAAAGGTGTTCCATATAAATAACGGGAAAGATTTTTCAGTTCCCTATAAAACCACTCTAAAGTTGGATTTTTTTATTTTTGCCAAAAATGAATATTTTTAATTTTTAGGGGATCTAAAGGAAAGAGTATAGTATTAGTGTACCATAATGTGTATATTGTCACGGACGTTGCGTGACAATGATGTCTCCGTGTCCCATACTTCATAATATGTTCTTGTAAACATAAAGGTATCATTGCCTTCTATTTGACGATTAGACCCGTGTAGTTCTTACATTTTGTTGGGCGTGTCATTTTCATTACTCGTTCCTGTAGTTTGGAGGGCGAGGGAATTATTATGCAGTGTTGCAAACCCCGCACAACTTTGATGTATCTCGGGAACGGTTAGAGATATCGCTTTCGAGCAAACGCTATTAGGATTCCTGAATCTTACATAGATTTTCTATGGTGTTTCCAGCGAAAATTTTCAATTTTTCCCCCTTTGCTGTGGCAACCCTGTTACTCACTGGATGATGTGCGTTCTTTGGTTTACTCTTTCGGTTACTCCTTTTCATTCCGTAGTATTATTTTTCTTGCCTTTTTGCTAGTTTTGCTCTGCGGACACTATAATTTCTTGATCTTTGAAGCTTTATAACTTCCTTATTTGGCAACACTGACAGGTGCGGTTTCGCTTGTTGGTATTCACATTCTGTACTAATTCTTTTGATGGCATAAACTTCTATATGTTCCATTTAAAAAATACAACTTTGTACTGAGCTGGCAACACTTGACCTGGTAACATTGTGTGGTACCTCAAAAGACGTCCCCCTTCCACAAGTATCTGGATCCACCACACTCTTGCTAATATCTCTTCTGGTTTCCGATTTATTCAGGGCTGTCCAACATTACTGAACCACCCTGTATATCTCAAAATTTAAAGACTCACTTCATTACACGAAAACATATAGTCTTTCTCTTTAATAATTCATATAGATATCTAGTTGTACTTACAAGGTGAATCATCTTAGTTCTAATTTGCTTATCTCAAGACCCAGTTTGCTTATTTTAAAAATTCTTTACATTGTGTTAAAGAAAGGTTTAACTCAAAGTGGGACTTCCGATGTTATAGACTAACAGACCAGAGTCCGCCAGGAAAATATATATACTCTTTGTCAACCTGTATCAGGATACTGGTATAGACAATTTTTCTGAAATTTAAGTGTGTTGTAATATGGTTTTTCGTCCAACAGATGTCTGTACTGTCAGGCCGGACTTGCTGTAGGCTTTCTTCCCGATCTTCCTTTGTGAATATCGCAAATCGTTTCATGGGTCTCAAACTTATCAACAATGCGTTTGATTGTGAACAGATCTTCTCGGGCTAGCAGCCAGGTAAATACTGTTATATCTTGCGACGTTTCGAGGGCTGACATCGTCCTCATCTTCAGGCTAATATGAGGGTACAATAGAGTGTATGGAATATATATACTCATGTATGTATGATCGGACTCTTCTGATTGGTGGTTGAAATGGCGGGTTCTGATAGGTGCTTGAAATGGCGCGATATGATTGGTGTCCATGTTTTACTCAGTTGGAATCCTGTGTCTCTGTTAAGGTTCGTTTTTTCTTGTGTGATTGCAACAGCTTCTTTTATCCCCCTGTCCCAAACTCTTGAGCATTTTGCTATTATTTCGGTATCTGTGAACAAAATCTTATATTGCTGTTTGATACTATGTTCAGCCAGTCCGGATTTTTCTGGTTGGTTTAGTCTGATGTAACTGTTGTGTTCTTTGCATCTGGCTTCAATGGTTCGTCCTGTTTGTCCAATATATGACTTACCACATTCACATGGAATGCGGTAAACCCCAGGAGTTCGGAGGCCCAGGTCGTCTGTGGTTGGTCGTATTAAGTTTTTTATTTTTGCTGGAGGTTTGTGTATTGTCCTGATGTTGTACCTGGCAAATAGTCTGCTGAGCTTTCTAGAAGTGTTCCCGGTGTATGGGAGGCGTTTGATTGTTAGGCGTTGGTAGTTCAGTACCAAACTCCCCTTTCCATTGATGCTGCACTTCGATGGCATTCTCAAGCCTGATAAAACACTTCAAAACTTACTTACGCTGCTCGAACGTCAAGCGTGCTCCTGTCATTTTCTTCACTCATTAACGATGCTGACAGGACCGAAATCTGTTGCGCGAAAAAAAAAAAAAAAAAAAAAGAACGGACTACAACATAATTTTGATTTAAAAAGCAATTGACAATGCCGATGTGTGTTGGGAAGTGAGTACATATGAAAGATGACTCTATTAGATTTTTTTCCGCCGGCAGTGTATTTCTGCACAGTGTACAGAAGCTGTATTTTATGTTTACAAGTGGAACATTACTAGTGTAAAGCCATGACAAGTGCTATTGAAACTAGCATATTTTCCAAAATCCACTTCTTCTTCACTGTCCTCGCTTACGCGTTTACCCACCATCGCTCCACCTTCGGACGCACTCCCGAGCCTCGCCCTACTCTGACTCGCTTTGCGCTTAGATAGCATACTTGCTTTTTAGTGGCCTCCTAGCACAGGTTGGTTTGTGCTTTTGCACTGTAGTTCTTATGCCGTGTATACGGAAATCGTATTTATACGCAAATCGAAAGAGAATTGTAATTTTTCAACATTTATCTCTGGTGGTCCCTTGAATTTTATCGATGCCAAGTGAGATATTTTCATGTCGCCCAGCGCAAGTCATTTAGGAGACAATAAGAAGTAAATTAGTGAAAGAATTACAATTTTTCAATAATTATTTCTAGTGGTGTGCCAAAACTAGATCTGCACGTATAATGATTTCATATTAACCTGTTATAAATATGCTATGCAAGATGTCCTGTCTTAAATACTTCATAACATGAGAGTTTCTTTTACAGTATTTGTTTACCACTTTAAACTACAAGTAATTGTGTATTAAATAAATAAAATAAGTTAGTAGATGAAGCATAAAGTTTATTTGAAATTAAAAAAAAAAATCCTTGCTGCTTTCATTATCCACTTGTAAATTAGGTATTTTGAAGTTAAAATTCCAATCTCCGAGTCGTTTGGTAGTAAGCATGAGATCTCATTCAATCAATCCACTTTGTTCTTCTAATCTGGCCTGCAGTGTTGCCCACGGGACGAGCGCAACTAGGTCACCCAAGTCATACATCTTAAACACGATTATTCATTGCTAGAGCTTTTGCCTCTTGTGCGTGCGGTCCCTGGTTCGATACTCGCTGAAGTAAATTTGTGGTGGACAACATTGTATTCTTGAGTATTCTCAGGGTACTACCGTTTCCTACCACATTGTCATTTCACCAATTCTATCATCATTCACTTGCCTTAATCAATCATCCTGCTCCCTTTGCCAAAAGGACATTAATCTTAGGACGTTAAAGTGAAATGTTTCATTTTAAACACTATGCCCTGTAAGAATGCTATTTAAAGTTTGATGTGATTTAATACCACCTTGTGAAGAGCTTATAACATGTTAAAAAGCCTCTATGTAATTGTTTCCTTTACGGTTGATACATAGTAATGATGTTTACATTACTTAACATTATTTCTATCATATTGCTTCAGTCAGAGTGATGGCATACACATAAATAAGTTTCTTAGACATTACTATTTCTTTGTGAAGTAGTACTTTTTTTTTTTTTAGAATTTCTGAATCTGAATCTGAATCTAGACACCTAATCCTGTTCAATATTTTAAGATCCATAGCATCAGTAGTCCTTTCCGGGAAGTGATCCAGGTATGTACTGAATTCCCTCTTGATTTGACACTGAAACTTATATGGAAGAAACAGCAAAACCTATATGAATTTAGAAAACTTCGCAGCGAGAGTTGAGCTTGATCGTCATTTTAGAAAAAAAAAAAAAAAAAAACTTCAAAAACTACTTGGAGGAAGAACAATATAAATGAGCAATCGAATTTCACAGAATAAAATCCTTTCTTTCATTTGTTTTTCTTCTTCTACCGTATTAGGACGACTACATGTGTCTGTCATAAATTGTAACTGTCCTTTCATCAGTTAGAAAAGTTAAAGAGGAGAAATAAAAACAAGATGGAATTCCAAGAGCTGTATCCATTGTCAGAAAGATGTGCTTTTTGGAAAGTTTCCATGTAACTGGTCTAAAAAAGAGAAAGGAAAAACATCTAACTGAAAGAGTAACAGAAAAAGAAAAAAACGAAAATATAGATTTTTACCCTTGTACATTTTTACTCTTATTTGGTACTTCGATCAGTCATGGAGACGTTGGGGTGCTCTTCCTCCCTTTTATTTTCTGTTTATTAGTGGAGCCAGTGTTGGCAGAGTTTTGAAGGTATTGGTAAAGTTTTAAGTTTAAAGCTGAGTTTTCATTAATGCATTCGTTAAAGTAATACTAACTGAAAAAAACGAAAGAAAAAAGTAGCTCATTTGAAATGTCTTACAAGCAACAGACGCAAATACTCATTACAAGGGAAGTAGGTGAATTCGCCACGAAGGTGAATCGAATCTCTCTCGATAGAAACAAGCGACAGCCGCAAATAGTCCTTAGAAGGGAAGTAGTTGAATTTGCCACGAAGGTGAATCGAATCTCTCTCGATAGAAACAAGCGACAGCCGCAAATAGTGCTTAGAAGGGAAGTAGTTGAATTTGCCACGAAGGCGAATCGAATCCCTCTCGATAGAAACAAGCAATAGTCGCAAATACTCCTTAAAAGGGAGATAGTTGAATTTGCCACGAAGCTGAATCGAACCAATCTGTGCAATCGATACAGCTAATTTGAGCTATATAAAACAATTTAAAAGAGAAACTTATCTTGCTTGTTTTTTTTTTTTCTTTCAGAAAATTGCTGTCAAACATTTTCTGCAAATCTCAAAATCTATAGAAATTTCCAATACTGCGTAATGAAGCACTTCTAGCTGTTATAAGCCACAGCTTTCATTGCTATCCGCGTGACACACAGCGGGCTGAAGTACCTAAAAGCTGGTCAAAATATGAAAATGTTGTTCAATTTGATTGATTGATTGATTGGGGGAGTTGGGGATGTCTGCACTGAGGCTATATGTCCCCCGTCTCGATCAACATGCCGGTGTCACGGTGAAAACCTGCATCGTGAAAAATGTACCGGGGGGTACAAAATCACCGGAGATTTTTTACCCCCCGGTAAGAAATCACCGGGGAATTTGTACCCCCCTGCTGTTTTAAAATCTATAAGTGGAAAATGAACTTCAATGGTATCAATCGACTGGACATTACCAAAGGACTCGATTAAAATAGTTCTGACACTATTGTTATAATTTCCCTTTGATCTAGCCGAGGGGGGTAAGATTTCACCGAAGAATTTGTACCCCCCTTGCTGTTTTAAAATCTATAAGTGGAAAATGAACTTCAATGGTATCAATCGACAGGACATTACCAAAGGACTCGATTAAAATAGTTCTGACACTATTGTTATAATTTCCCTTTGATCTAGCCGAGAGGGGTAAGATTTCACCGGGGAATTTGTACCCCCCTTGCTGTTTTAAAATCTATAAGTGGAAAATGAACTTCAATGGTATTAATCGACTGGACATTACCAAAGGACTCGATTAAAATAGTTCTGACACTATTGTTATAATTTCCCTTTGATCTAGCCGAGGGGGGTAAGATTTCACCGGGGAATTTGTACCCCCCTTGCTGTTTTAAAATCTATAAGTGGAAAATGAACTTCAATGGTATCAATCGACTGGAAATTACCAAAGGACTCGATTAAAATAGTTCTGACACTATTGTTATAATTTCCCTTTGATCTAGCCGAGAGGGGTAAGATTTCACCGGGGAATTTGTACCCCCCTTGCTGTTTTAAAATCTATAAGTGGAAAATGAACTTCAATGGTATTAATCGACTGGACATTACCAAAGGACTCGATTAAAATAGTTCTGACACTATTGTTATAATTTCCCTTTGATCTAGCCGAGGGGGGTAAGATTTCACCGGGGAATTTGTACCCCCCTTGCTGTTTTAAAATCTATAAGTGGAAAATGAACTTCAATGGTATCAATCGACTGGAAATTACCAAAGGACTCGATTAAAATAGTTCCGACACTATTGTTATAATTTCCCTTTGATCTAGCCGAGGGGGGTAAGATTTCAAAGGAGAATTTGTACCCCCCTTGCTGTTTTAAAATCTATAAGTGGAAAGTAAACTTCAATGGTCTCAATCGACTGGACATTACCAAAGGACTCGATTAAGATAGCTCCGACACTATTGTTATAACTTCCCTTTGATCTAGCCGAGGGGGGTAAGATTTCACCAGGTAATTAGTACCCCCTTGCTCTTTTGAAATCTATAAGTCGAAAGTGAGGTTCAGTTGTATCAATCGACTGGAGATTGCGAAAGTACTCGGATGAGATAGTTCCGACACTATTGTTTTAACTTCCCTTTGATCTAGCCGAGGTAGGTAAGATTTCACCAGGGAATTAGTACCCCCTTGCTGTTTTGAAATCTATAAGTCGAAAGAGAGGTTCAGTTGTATCAATCGACTGGAGATTGCGAAAGGACTCAATTAAGATAGTTCCGATACTATTGCTATAACTTCCATTTGATCTAGCCGCGGGGGGTAAGATTTCACCGGGGAATTTGTACCCCCCTTGCTGTTTTAAAATCTATAAGTGGAAAATGAACTTCAATGGTATTAATCGACTGGACATTACCAAAGGACTCGATTAAAATAGTTCTGACACTATTGTTATAATTTCCCTTTGATCTAGCCGAGGGGGGTAAGATTTCACCGGGGAATTTGTACCCCCCTTGCTGTTTTAAAATCTATAAGTGGAAAATGAACTTCAATGGTATCAATCGACTGGACATTACCAAAGGACTCGATTAAGATACTTCCGACACTATTGTTATAATTTCCCTTTGATCTAGCCGCGGGGGGTAAGATTTCACCGGGGAATTTGTACCCCCCTTGCTGTTTTAAAATCTATAAGTGGAAAATGAACTTCAATGGTATCAATCGACTGGACATTACCAAAGGACTCGATTAAAATAGTTCTGACACTATTGTTATAATTTCCCTTTGATCTAGCCGAGGGGGGTAAGATTTCACCGGGGAATTTGTACCCCCCTTGCTGTATTAAAATCTATAAGTGGAAAATGAACTTCAATGGTATCAATCGACAGGACATTACCAAAGGACTCGATTAAAATAGTTTTGACACTATTGCTATAATTTCCCTTTGATCTAGCCGAGGGGGGTAAGATTTCACCGGGGAATTTGTACCCCCCTTGCTGTTTTAAAATCTATAAATGGAAAATGAACTTCAATGGTATCAATCGACTGGACATTACCAAAGGACTCGATTAAAATAGTTCTGATACTATTGTTATAATTTCCCTTTGATCTAGCCGAGGGGGGTAAGATTTCACCGGGGAATTTGTACCCCCTTGCTGTTTTAAAATCTATAAGTGGAAAATGAACTTCAATGGTATCAATCGACTGGACATTACCAAAGGACTCGATTAAAATAGTTCTGACACTATTGTTATAATTTCCCTTTGATCTAGCCGAGGGGGGTAAGATTTCACCGGGGAATTTGTACCCCCCTTGCTGTTTTAAAATCTATAAGTGGAAAATGAACTTCAATGATATCAATCGACTGGACATTACCAAAGGACTCGATTAAAATAGTTCTGACACTATTGTTATAATTTCCCTTTGATCTAGCCGAGGGGGGTAAGATTTCACCGGGGAATTTGTACCCCCCTTGCTGTTTTAAAAACTATAAGTGGAAAATGAACTTCAATTGTATCAATCGACTGGGCATTACCAAAGGACTCGATTAAAATAGTTCTGACACTATTGTTATAATTTCCCTTTGATCTAGCCGAGGGGGGTAAGATTTCACCGGGGAATTTGTACCCCCTTGCTGTTTTAAAATCTATAAGTGGAAAATGAACTTCAATGATATCAATCGACTAGACATTACCAAAGGACTCGATTAAAATAGTTCTGACACTATTGTTATAATTTCCCTTTGATCTAGCCAAGGGGGGTAAGATTTCACCGGGGAATTTGTACCCCCCTTGCTGTTTTAAAAACTATAAGTGGAAAATGAACTTCAATGGTATCAATCGACTGGGCATTACCAAAGGACTCGATTAAAATAGTTCTGACACTATTTTTATAATCTCCCTTTGATCTAGCCGAGGGGGGTAAGATTTCACCGGGGAATTTGTACCCCCCTTGCTGTTTTAAAATCTATAAGTGGAAAATGAACTTCAATGCTATCAATCGACTGGACATTGCCAAAGGACTTTAATAAGATAGTTCCGATACTATTGTTATAATTTCCCTTTGATCTAGCCGCGGGGGGTAAGATTTCACCGGGGAATTTGTACCCCCCTTGCTGTTTTAAAATCTATAAGTGGAAAATGAACTTCAATGGTATTAATCGACTGGACATTACCAAAGGACTCGATTAAAATAGTTCTGACACTATTGTTATAATTTCCCTTTGATCTAGCCGAGGGGGGTAAGATTTCACCGGGGAATTTGTACCCCCCTTGCTGTTTTAAAATCTATAAGTGGAAAATGAACTTCAATGGTATCAATCGACTGGACATTACCAAAGGACTCGATTAAGATAGTTCCGACACTATTGTTATAATTTCCCTTTGATCTAGCCGCGGGGGGTAAGATTTCACCGGGGAATTTGTACCCCCCTTGCTGTTTTAAAATCTATAAGTGGAAAATGAACTTCAATGGTATCAATCGACTGGACATTACCAAAGGACTCGATTAAAATAGTTCTGACACTATTGTTATAATTTCCCTTTGATCTAGCCGAGGGGGGTAAGATTTCATCGGGGAATTTGTACCCCCCTTGCTGTATTAAAATCTATAAGTGGAAAATGAACTTCAATGGTATCAATCGACAGGACATTACCAAAGGACTCGATTAAAATAGTTCTGACACTATTGTTATAATTTCCCTTTGATCTAGCCGAGGGGGGTAAGATTTCACCGGGGAATTTGTACCCCCCTTGCTGTTTTAAAATCTATAAATGGAAAATTAACTTCAATGGTATCAATCGACTGGACATTACCAAAGGACTCGATTAAAATAGTTCTGACACTATTGTTATAATTTCCCTTTGATCTAGCCGAGGGGGGTAAGATTTCACCGGGGAATTTGTACCCCCCTTGCTGTTTTAAAATCTATAAGTGGAAAATGAACTTCAATGGTATCAATCGACTGGACATTACCAAAGGACTCGATTAAAATAGTTCTGACACTATTGTTATAATTTCCCTTTGATCTAGCCGAGGGGGGTAAGATTTCACCGGGGAATTTGTACCCCCCTTGCTGTTTTAAAATCTATAAGTGGAAAATGAACTTCAATGATATCAATCGACTGGACATTACCAAAGGACTCGATTAAAATAGTTCTGACACTATTGTTATAATTTCCCTTTGATCTAGCCGAGGGGGGTAAGATTTCACCGGGGAATTTGTACCCCCCTTGCTGTTTTAAAAACTATAAGTGGAAAATGAACTTCAATGGTATCAATCGACTGGGCATTACCAAAGGACTCGATTAAAATAGTTCTGACACTATTGTTATAATTTCCCTTTGATCTAGCCGAGGGGGGTAAGATTTCACCGGGGAATTTGTACCCCCCTTGCTGTTTTAAAATCTATAAGTGGAAAATGAACTTCAATGGTATCAATCGACTGGATATTACCAAAGGATTCGATTCAGATAGTTCCGACACTATTGTTATAATTCCTTTTTGATCTAGCCGAGGGGGGTAAGATTTCACCGGGGAATTTGTACCCCCCTTGCTGTTTTAAAATCTATGAGTGGAAAATGAACTTCAATGCTATCAATCGACTAGACATTACCAAAGGACTCGATTAAGATAGTTCCGACACTATTGTTATAATTTCCCTTTGATCTAGCCGCGGGGGGTAAGATTTCACCGGGGAATTTGTACCCCCTTGCTGTTTTAAAATCTATAAGTGGAAAATGAACTTCAATGGTATCAATCGACTGGACATTACCAAAGGACTCGATTAAAATAGTTCTGACATTATTGTTATAATTTCCCTTTGATCTAGCCGAGGGGGGTTAGATTTCACCGGGGAATTTGTACCCTCTTTCTGTTTTAAAATCTATGAGTGGAAAATGAACTTGAATGCTATCAATCGACTGGACATTACCAAAGGACTCGATTAAAATAGTTCCGACACTATTGTTATAATTTCCCTTTGATCTAGCCGAGGGGGGTAAGATTTCAAAGGGGAATTTGTACCCCCCCTTGCTGTTTTAAAATCTATAAGCGGAAAATGAACTTCAATGGTATCAATCGACTGGACATTACCAAAGGACTCGATTAAGATAGTTCCGACACTATTGTTATAATTTCCCTTTGATCTAGCCGAGGGGGGTAAGATTTCACCGGGAATTTGTACCCCCCTTGCTGTTTTAAAATCTATAAGTGGAAAGTAAACTTCAATGGTCTCAATCGACTGGACATTACCAAAGGACTCGATTAAGATAGCTCCGACACTATTGTTATAACTTCCCTTTGATCTAGCCGAGGGGGGTAAGATTTCTCCAGGGAATTAGTACCCCCTTGCTCTTTTGAAATCTATAAGTCGAAAGTGAGGTTCAGTTGTATCAATCGACTGGAGATTGCGAAAGGACTCAGATGAGATAGTTCCGAAACTATTGTTTTAACTTCCCTTTGATCTAGCCGAGGTAGGTAAGATTTCACCAGGGAATTAGTACCCCCTTGCTGTTTTGAAATCTATAAGTCGAAAGTGAGGTTCAGTTGTATCAATCGACTGGAGATTGCGAAAGGACTCGATTAAGATAGTTCCGATACTATTGTTATAACTTCCATTTGATCTAGCCGCGACGGGTAAGATTTCAAAGGGGAATTTGTACCCCCATGCTTTTTTCAAATCTGTAAGTCGAAAGTGAACTTCAATGGTATCAATCGGCTGGACACTGCCAAAGTACTCGATTAAGATAGTTCCGACACTATTGTTATAATTTCCCTTTGATCTAGCCGAGGAAGGTAAGATTTCACCGGGGAATTTGTACCCCCCTTTCTGTTTTAAAATCTATAAGTGGAAAATGAACTTCAATCTTATCAATCGACTGGACATTACCAAGGGACTCGATTAAGATAGTTCCGACACTATTGTTATAATTTCCCTTTGATCTAGCCGCGGGGGGTAAGATTTCACCGGGGAATTTGTACCCCCCTTTCTGTTTTAAAATCTATAAGTGGAAAATGAACTTCAATGGTATCAATCGACTGGACATTACCAAAGGACTCGATTAAAATAGTTCTGACACTATTGTTATAATTTCCCTTTGATCTAGCCGAGGGGGGTAAGATTTCACCGGGGAATTTGTACCCCCCTTGCTGTTTTAAAATCTATAAGTGGAAAATGAACTTCAATGATATCAATCGACTGGACATTACCAAAGGACTCGATTAAAATAGTTCCGACACTATTGTTATAACTTCCCTTTGATCTAGCCGAGGGGGTAAGATTTCACCAGGGAATTAGTACCCCCTTGCTGTTTTGAAATCTATAAGTCGAAAGTGAGGTTCAGTTGTATCAATCGACTGGAGATTGCGAAAGGACTCGATTAAGATAGTTCCGATACTATTGTTATAACTTCCTTTTGATCTAGCCGCGACGGGTAAGATTTCAAAGGGGAATTTGTACCCCCCTGCTTTTTTCAAATCTGTAAGTCGAAAGTGAACTTCAATGGTATCAATCGGCTGGACACTGCCAAAGTACTCGATTAAGATAGTTCCGACACTATTGTTATAATTTCCCTTTGATCTAGCCGAGGAAGGTAAGATTTCACCGGGGAATTTGTACCCCCCTTGCGGTTTTAAAATCTATAAGTGGAAAATGAACTTCAATCTTATCAATCGACTGGACATTACCAAAGGACTCGATTAAGATAGTTCCGACACTATTGTTATAATTTCCCTTTGATCTAGCCGCGGGGGGTAAGATTTCACCGGGGAATTTGTACCCCCTTTGCTGTTTTAAAATCTATAAGTGGAAAATGAACTTCAATGGTATCAATCGACAGGACATTACCAAAGGACTCGATTAAGATAGTTCCGACACTATTGTTGTAATTTCCCTTTGATCTAGCCGAGGGGGGTAACGTTTCAACGGGGAATTTGTACCCCCTTGCTGTTTTAAAATCTATAAGTGGAAAGTAAACTTCAATGGTATCAATCGACTGGACTTTGCCAAAGGACTCGGATGAAATAGTTCCGACACTATTGTTATAATTTCCCTTTGATCTAGCCGCGGGGGGTAAGATTTCACCGGAGAATTTGTACCCCCTTTGCTGTTTTAAAATCTATAAGTGGAAAATGAACTTCAATAGTATCAATCGACAGGACATTACCAAAGGACTCGATTAAGATAGTTCCGACACTATTGTTGTAATTTCCCTTTGATCTAGCCGAGGGGGGTAACGTTTCAACGGGGAATTTGTACCCCCTTGCTGTTTTAAAATCTATGAGTGGAAAGTAAACTTCAATGGTATCAATCGACTGAACATTGCCAAAGGACTCGATTAAGATCGTCCGACACTATTGTTGTAACTTCCCTTTGATCTAGGCGAGGGGGTATTATTTCCCCGGGGAATTTATACCCCTCTTGCTGTTTTAAAATCTATAAGTGGAAGATGAGGTTCAGTTGTATCAATCGACTGGACATTTCCAATCAACTCGATTACGATATTTTTGACATTATTGTTATGAGGGGGGATCAAACACTAATGCCTCCTGTGTCACAAAAAATATATTAATGAACATTGAACAAGACAAGCTATTGTGGAGCATAGCCTGAACTGTCCTCTACAGAATCCTACCATTCCACATAGTCTCCATGAATTTGAACACTTTTACGCCATGTATAAATGCAGGAGTTATAACCGTTTAAAAAAGTTTCAGAAGGTTCTTTTTGACCCATGATTTTACAGGTTTTTTAAATTTGATCCAAATCGTTTTATCGTAATCCACGAAGGTGTCTTTTAAAGGGCCAAACAGATTTGGCCACGTTTCATCTCCAGTGAGCACATTTTTGAAGAATTCTTGATTTTTAACTGCAAATGCGTCTAGGAGCTTTTGACAAATGTCCACTTGCGTCCTCCGATTATGACAGTCAATAGCTTGGGTATCCACTTAGCTCCGGTATACCAAGTAAGCAATTATTCCTTGGACAGAGCCATACGAGATGTACAAAGAATCAGCAACACTCTGAACTCTAATGCGCCTGTCTCCTCGAATCAATACCTCAGCAGGTTCTCGGTTTGCATCTGTGATCGAGGTTGTCGGCTGGTCGCTTGTTAGTTTATCAGCGATTTCTGTTTCTCCGTTGCTAAGCTTCTTCACCCAACGCCTACTTTGGTAATGTTCATTATCACATCTCCATAAAACATTCTTCTAGCGCATATGGATTTCCTTATGTGGACAACCTTTCGACAAAAATTTGAGGACGACTCTTTCTTTTAGCTTCAGATCCATAGTTCTAATAACTCAATCTGAAAAGGAACAGACTACCTTCATAACGTCATACATAGATAAGTCAGTAGTTGTAATAGAAAAAAAATTAATAAGGGAAGCATTATTTTTTGATCCCCGTTCGTATAAATCCCCTTTCATCTAGCCGGCGGGTAAAATTTCAGCGGGGAATTGGTAAGCTCATGCTTACCCCCCCCCCCAGTGTATGCAGATTCCTGACAAGGAACCGTGACATTGTCCTTTCGCGAAGGGGCTCTTTTTTGTATCTGTTGCCAAGAAATGTTGTCTATTGCCGGAAAACTTCCAGCTTACAATCTATCACAATGGAGATTTCTTCATTTTTTGTGTTTTCAGTAATCTTATGCTAGTCGTTAAGTGTTTCAAGTTGGCGTCGGGTATGTATTATGCCCAAGTTTTCGTCGCATTCTGAGTATAAGTGAACCCTTACATGAGATATAATCTGAATGCACTGAAACCATTCCGCTGTGGTTACTAGAAAGTAAAGAATTGGAATATTGCACAATTCTTTTTTGGACTGGGTAGGATTCGAAGAATATGTGTAAGTCACTAACAGTTTTTTATAGTGCATAACGCAGTAATGCCACAACATGGAACAAACTTGTCCGTACTTCATCATCAAATCTCATGCAATCATCTTTAGTGATGTGACTCATGGTTCATATCCGATTTGATGCATTCGAAACTCACCCATATGTTTTTGTTTTCTTCCCACTCGGCTCAGCTTTCGGTGCAGACTGTTCATCTGAATGTGGTCCAGTGCAAAGCACAACACTCTCTGTTATACGGTAGCAGAAAAGAAGACAACTGACAAAACAAAAATGTACCAAGATACTGTACTGCTATTGTGTTTATGCACACAAACGCGAAAATACACAACGGAACGTACAGACACACGAACTCAACTTGTCTTTCCGTTAAATCAGTGGGACTATGGGACTGAAGACTTCGATCGTTTTCTCGATGGATCTGTTGCCTTCGATTGTATTTCCAAAGAACACGATCCTTCAAAATCTAGATTCCATGGACATTGCTCTCGTTTCCGAAATAGACAGTTTACTATATGTAAGATCAATATTCGTTATATAAAACGGTAATAACTCAAATTCGCAAAAAATGGAGTTGGATCCTTATTCCCGTGTTCCCTTAAATTGAAGATGAAAGATATACAAATTAACTTTGTGTACTTTCCTTTATCAAATAGGTGGAAAATTTATCGAAAAGGAAAGTTTCACAACTACCATAGAACCAAACGTAGTTCAAGATATACAAGACGAAAGTACACAAATTTATTCGTATTAAAAATAAACAACAAGAAGGCAGACAAGAAGTGATTCTTTATAACTTTCATTTAAATATTGTATTATTGGATTTAAAAACTAGATGTAGAAACAAAATTATCAAAATTAAAATAAAAATATCACATGTTACAGTTGATGATCTGAGTGCAATCAATTCTTTATCAGACTAGGAGAGTTATTAAAATTAGATGTAATTACTAAATGTGTGCATCTTGACACAACGCGATCAGAATCACAATTGAAATGTAAAAACGTATATCGACATAGAAAAGGGATTAAATATAGAAACGTATTTGCTCTTAAACTAGATTATTACCAATCAATACAAAAATCTCACTCATCATTTATTATACAGTAAAGGAATGAATTTGGTATGTTGAATGCTACCAAGATTAAAAGTATTAAATTATTTAAGACTGATTCGAAATTTAGAATACAATTTCAAAACTAAAACAATAGGCATTTACGACTTATTACATATAGTTATTATATCTTAATCTCTTGAAACAATATTATTATCTGCAACAACTGCTTACATTAAAATATTTATTATCGAAAATAAATATTAACTAGAAGAAATAAGGACACAAAAATTAATTATTAATTGTATGAGCTTTTTTGAAGTAAAATTACAATTGTTCATAACATTAAATTGAAATAAGGACGTAGAGTATATTAAAGATACTGTGAAAGGATTAAATGTGTAATTAAACATTTTACCTTTATTAAACATTAAATTGCAACATGTTATCCAGTAATGATTCAATTATACCTATTAATCAATGTGAAAATTATCAATTATGTATTTTATTCTGGAAAATCAAAACAATTATAAAGATTGTTGTGATTGTTGTGATTAGTGCACGAGCCTAAGGATATTCTCTGCAAGGTTTCCGGCTGAAAGAGAGGAAATACTTTTGATGGACATGTTTGAGTTATATGTGTGTGTGCACGACGTCTCCTAGACAAAAGTGGTGAAATCCGTTCATAAATAGGCTTAGTGGTTATCTTCTAATAAAGAAATGAAAGAACTATCGAACGTTATAATTCCAACATAGTATTCTAACAATGAAATAAACAGCAACGGAAATTCGTTAAAAACGAATATTTAGAATTTCAAATATTAATATCATCAATACGTCTTTATCGCTGATAAAAATTATTTTATTTTATTGCGCACCTTGTTACACACAGATATACAATATGAACTAATGGAATCTTCAAGCAGATATACAATATGAACTAAAGGTATCTTCAATCAGCGTTCCCAGTGTTCACTTTCCGTCAGGTTAAACCGATAATCCCAGCAATGACTTGGAAGACAGCGTTGGCAGGCCTGCCAGAGGCCACTTTTCAGCCACTCCTAGATCTGCGAAGGTGTTACCTTGTCCCCACTGTGGAAAGTTTTATGTGAATGCAAGTGGATTAGCCATTCATATAGGTAAAAAGCATAAACGCAGAAAAGGATTGTCTTCATATCAATAATAATAACTTTCCTGACTGTAGAGCCACAAATGTAAGCATCACTAACTGCAATGATAGCACACAGGATTTAACGTTATCAAACTTGGGTAAACTGTTGACGTCATTAAGATCCTCTACATACATCCTAAGACATGTCCCTCGTGGTGCTCGAAATGAGGTTGCTGATGCACTTTCCAAGTTGTTATAGCAAGTAGCTATTTCAAATGGAGAAAGAGAATGGATCAACCTGTTTATATTTCCATTTGTAGCACTACCTGCTCCAAAACAATCCGAAAATATAAAGAACCTTACCTCATGCGTAAAACAAAGAGTTCGTGTTTGGGATAATATTGGTATTGACGCCTTAACCTTATACGCGCTAAAAATCAAGAAATCTATACCTAAACAGAATGTGTTAAATCAGAAAATTATTGAAAACAAATTAGCTGATAGTGATATGCGAGGAGCAGCCCGTTTACTAATGTCAGATGATACAGTAGCAGCCCCTGACACTTCAGTGTTTGAGACGTTGTTGGAGAAACATCCAGCCCACCCTGATACATTTGTTTCACCGAATCTTCCAGAAGATTAAAACAGGGTTCAAGGAGTTTCAGTAAACGAAGTTAAAAGTGCTATACATTCTTTTCCATATGGCAGCTGAGGTCTAGATGGTCTTCGCCCTTCGATTCTCAAAAAAAACTAAAAAAAAACTAACTCTATGGCCTATGGAACCCGGAGGTTCAGTGCCGCGTTCACAAAAGCTCTCCACTGACTTCTATCCTTAGCTAATTGCATCCAGTTTCTACTTTGTATTCCTATCTCTGCGAGATCCATCTTAATATTGTCCTCCCATCTGCGCCTAGGTCTTCCTAATGGTCGTTTTCCTATGGGTCTACCATTCAAGACTTTGAAAGCGTTTCTACTTTCTTCCATTCTAGCTACATGACCTGCCCACCTAAGCCTCCTAGACTTGACGACCCTCACAATGTTGGGTAAACCGTATAAACTATGTAGTTCCTCGTTATGAAGCTTCCGCCATTCCCCATTCTCGTTCCTCTTGGGTCCGAATATTCTTCTCAGGATCCTGTTCTCAAATACTTTCAGTCTATGTTCTTCCCTCAGAGTAAGCGACCATGTTTCGCAACCATACAGAACAACAGGCATGATTATCGTTTTATATATTTTAAGCTTCAAATTCCTCGACAGAATTCGCGACGACAAGAGATTTTGAACCGAATAGTAACACGAATTCCCTGCTTTTAGTCGACATTTAATTTCTTCGTGAATATGATTTTCGTCTGTTAATATTGATCCTAAATATTTGAAAGTATCCACTTTATCAAAAGTATTATTTAATATTTTAACGCCTCCACAATTTGCCGTATTACGGTCCCGACGCACTTCCATGTATTTAGTTTTCTCTGCATTTACTTCTAAACCCATGTCCCTGCAAGCGTTTAATAATATCTCTGCATTTATTTCTACTGTTCTCCTATCATCCCCTATTAAATTTACATCATCAGCGTATGCCATAACCTGGTGAATGCCGTTCAACTCTAGGCCCTGGTTGCTATCTTCGATTCTCAAAGATCTTTTATCTCTCAAAGATCGATTCAAATACTTGAATCGAAGGAAAAGCTATTAAAATCACTTTGTGATCTGTTCAATCTAATTATTTAGGGAAAATACTCTTGGAAGTTCGCCCTTTGTTTTTCGGAGCCAGACTTATCGCTCTTAAAAAGAAATGTGGTGGGATCAGACCTATCGCCATAGGGAATATTTGGCGCAGAATATCAGCTAAAATCATATGCTTCAGAATACGAGAGCCTGTTAAGAACTTTTTGTCTCCCCATCAACTTGGAGTTTGTATTTCCAACGGAGTCGAAGCAGCCGTTCATGCAACCAGATATATTTTTCCTCCACACGCAACGCTCCAAAGGCTATCGTAAAGCTGGATTTTCGCAACGCTTTTAATGAACTTCCCCGGGACTCCATGCTTACTGAGGTATTGAACTATTTTCCTGCAATATACTCATATGTTCACCAGTGTTACGCTTAACCCAGTAACCTATTCTTAGGCCAAGACACTATTTCATCCCAGAGAGGAGTACAACAAGGTGGTTCCTTGGGCCCAGCACTTTTTGGCATAATAATACATTCTTTAGTACATTCAATTAATACTGAACTAAACATCTGGTATTTGTATGATGGGACTATTGCTGACAAACCAGAGGCAGTCCTTTCAACGTTAACACATATAAATGAGAAAGCATCAGCTCTTGGCTTACATTTGAATTTTTCAAAATGCGAAGTTGGTTTTCTTGGATCAGATGAAGTCACATCCGACCAATTATTCAGAAGATTTGGAGAAGTTTCCCCCGGAATACGTCTCCTAAACAAACAGGATGCTTGTCTTCTAGGTTCTGCTCTCACAAAGGAAGCATTTATAACTGTGCTATCGAACAAAATATCCAAATTAGAATATTTTCTGTCTCGTCTTGACTCGATTGCAGCATACGCAGCTTTTTTCCTTCTACGTGCTTCATTGTCAGTCCCTCGCCTAAACTACTTTCTACGATGCTTTCCATCTTGGAATGAGACTCCACTGCTGAAGAAATATGATCATATCTTCAAAATGGGTCTGGAGTCAATTTTGAACTGCTCTTTGAGTGACGACTCTTGGATGCAAGCATCCTTACCTGTTGTATTAGAAGGCCTTGGTATTCGACGAACCGTTGATATGGAGATTCCTACCTTTTTAGCTTCCTACCACGGATCTCTTCGTATAATCAAGGCTCTCCTTCCTCAAGGCTACCACCTGGACCCAGATGGGATATTTGAAGAAGGCTCAAGCAAATGAATAAATATAACAGATACCGACCTTCCAGAAATCAGCAAAAGAGGTTCTCAGGCATCTTGGTACACATCAATAGCAGTACATTTCCATAAATTTCTTTTACAATCCGTTGCTGCTCCAGAGGATAAAGCTAGACTTCTTGCTGCGTCATTCCCCCATGCTGGGGCATGGTTAAATGCGTTACCTTCAACTAATTAGGTCTTCACATGTCTAATGAAACCTTTCGAATCGCAGTAGCCTTAAGACTAGGTTCAGATGTTTGTGAGCCACATCGCCTTCCAGCTTGCGGTGATCAAGTTACCCAACGCGGCCTGCATGGCCTCTCATGCATGAAGAGCATAGGCAGAAACACCAGACATTCATCTGTTAATGACATCATTTTGCGAGCCCTCACGACGGCAGGAATTCCTTAGATTCGTGAACCGTTCCGATGGTAAACGACCTGATGACATGGCATTAATACCTTGGATGATAGATCACTAGTATGGGATTTTACATGTTCGGAAACATTTGCCCATTCAAGCCTCCCATTGACTTTTGTGAATGCTGGAGAAGTCGCTAGACCTAGAGAGGCAGAAAAGAAAAGGAAATACAATAATCTCCTCCATAAATTTATATTTGCTCCAATAGCCATCGAGACCAGTGGAGCATAGGGTTCTAGAAGCCTTGATTTTATCAGAGAGGTAAGCAGACGCATATCTATCGTTTATGGAGATGTTCATTCAGCATCCTTCTTATTCCAACGTATATCCATTGCGGTCCAACGTGGCAACGTTTCGTCAGTTCTTTGTACGTTGCCGCCTGGAAGCGAACTGGAGGAGGTGTTTCGTCTCTAGTACAACTGAAACAAACGGACAATAGAATAATAAAAATAATATATCAACGTTCAGAGAAATTTAACAGTATTTTAGGTTTAAACTTTAAATGTTGATCCATCAACCTGTAACATAATATTTATTCAAATTGCGTTTGCTCCTTAGAAATCATGTTTAAATTTCATTATTATTATTAAGTTATATTGTAACTTGTATAAATAATTGTGTATTATACCAAATTATAAAGATTATTTTACATTAGGACGACATAAACATTTACATTGTTTTTATCTTGCACGAACGTATAATAAAATATCAAAATTCTTAATAAATGATAATTTTAATTTCTTACGTATATTTAGTCAAGATGTTACAATTCTTGTACCTATATGTGATGTGTAGAGACCGGATGTTAGGCAAAATGCCTATTCTTTATTATTAAAGATATGATCAAAAATAACGTTTTAAAGTTTATATGGGGGTTTATAGTTTCGATTTAAGCCAATTTTATTTTGCCTATTTTGCCTATTTCGACCTTTACTGCCTAAATAATTGCTTTAGTGCCTAACGTTGCCTATTCTATGCATTTTCTTCAAAATAAGCCTTCATTGGGATAATATATAATTTATATAACATAAATAATACACACATATTAAGTATTTGTAAACACAAGCACGTGGTACGTTACGATATATATATATACATGGTGAACTTCAAAGATGTGCACATTTGGAATCGAAAATTGAATCCTGACAATTGGAACGGAACCGAAAGATGTGCACATACTTTGAGAGGTGATTCGTGACATGAAAAGAAGACAAAAAGTCCTCTTGAATTTTTTGAATATCACGAATCACCTCCCGAAGTATGTGAACACCTTTATGTCTCCTTCCAATTGTCAGGATTCGATTTTGGATTCCATGTTGGTCCCCCGTCACTCGTACACGAAGCGGAATTTGACAACATGCAACAAGACTTTTTGTCTTCTTTTGATGTCATGAATCAGCTCCCGAAGTATGTGCACATCTTTCTGATTCACCCAGTATGTATGAAATGCATAACAAGCTTCGTTTTTATACATACAATGAAAGAAGATATTAACAAACAAGTATGTTTCTATATTCTTTGAACATTATCTATGACTTGAATCTATTTTTAATGGTGTTGAGTATTTATCTTCATTATTTCGAATTACATTTTAGTGCCTATTTTACTGCCTATTTTTTTAAAAAAAATTTAGTGCCTATTTGCCTGCCTATTTTCCAGGCTTTTAGTGCCTAAACATCCGGTCTCTAGTGATGTGTCTTTTAGAGGATATATGTCTTACGATATTATTTTAAAAAATGAAATGAAATCTGACTTTAACTACCATAAATTTGAAGAGATGTGTATTGGAAAGATTATTATGTTTTTAAGTAGTAAGAAATAAGAACAATGTACAGGAACAATATCAAAATTTTATAAACCTTGAACATAATGATAAAATCCGAAGTAAAAACTTCAAACACTCAATATGTGGTGTAAATGTTTATGGAAATTTTCATATGATTCTTAATTAATTTCAACGTTCAAACGTCTAAACATAAACTTAATGTCCTACATCCAAACCCCACCGTCCATCGTTCAACATACTGTATAACGTTCAAAATTTTAAAATTCAACGTTCAACATACTATATCATATAAGATTTTGTTCTTTACTTTTGTCTTGTATATCTACAACTACGTTTGGTTCTATGTAGTTATGAATGTTTGTTTTCTTTTCGGTTAGTTTTCTGATATATTTGAAAAAGTTAAAAACACACATAATTCATTTCTCCATCCTCAAGCAGCAGTTAAAGGGGTTAGCGCAACAGTGGTCTAACACACATTTTTAATAATGGAGAAAAATTAAGTTAAACACACGTGTTTTTTTTTTTTGTACAATATAACAAAAACAAGCACAAGTGGTTGAATGTGTCATACATTGTACAAACATATTGTACAAAAAACAACATATGTTTAAGTTTCAATGGATTTTTCTCATTTTTAAAAGTTTGGGTTAGATTTCTGTTGCGCTAACCCCCTCATTTGTTTCAGAAAGTTTAATACAAGTTTTAGTATAGAATTAGGCTCGGAAAGTGTGTAGGTATTCTACAAGAGTTGATCCAGAAATAGGCTTCCCATCAATTTTACACCGTGCTACAATTTCTGTCTTCCAATGAGGCAGAACTCCGCCACCAACGCGCAGGGGAAGTGTTTCACCTTGTCTTTGACTTCATTGTCGCAAGGGAGCGTTGGCCACTCAAGTGTACCTTTAACTTGGGGAGAAAGTGATAATCGCTAGGCGCGAGATCCGGACTGTACGTGCGTGGGGCATGACAGTATACAAACAGTTTGTCAACTGGTACTCGGTTTGACGGGAGACGTCCGGTAGGGTGTTCTCGTGCAGCAGCTTTATACCAGCTGTCAGTGGTACTCGTCAGGGGCTTCGGGTAGCTCGTCTGAGCTTTTTTACTATTGTACAATAACTGTCTGACTTGATTGTTCCCACATCTTCCATCAAATCGATCAGTAGTGTCCTCTTAAATCGAAAACAGACCGGCCAGTAGTGTCCTCTTAAATCTGACCCTGAGTGAAGATTTTGTTAGAAATTTTGTTTCTCTTCGAAGAATAAATGCAACAAACCCGTCTCATTTCCCATTACAATGCAATAACATAATCCTCCCTTATCCTTTTGGCACTTCTGAAGAAACTGGTGAGTACAGGAAAGCCGTTCCTCTTTGCGTTCTGCTCTCAATGTACGAGCAGATCCCACAATTGCGTCGAAACTATCTCAATCGAGTCCTTTGGCAATGTTCAGTCGATTGATACCATTGAAGTTCATTTTACATTTATAGATTTTAAAATACCAAGGGGGGAGGTAAAAATTCCCCGGTGAAATTTTACCCCCCTCGTCTAGATCAAAGGGAGGTTATAACAATAGTGTCGGAACTATCTTATTCGAGTCCTTTGGTAATGTCAAGTCGATTGATACCATTGAAGTTCATTTTACACTTATATATTTTCAAACAGCAGGGGGGTACATATTCCCCGGTGAAATCTTACCCCCCTCGGCTAGATTAAAGGGAAGTTATAACAATAGTGTCGGAACTATCTTAATCGAGTCCTTTGGCAATGTCGAGTCGATTGATACCATTGAAGTTTACTTTCCACTTATAGATTTTAAAACAGCAAGGGGGGTACAAATTCCCCGGTGAAATCTTACCCCCTGGGCTAGATCAAAGGGAAGTTATAACAATAGTGTCGGAACTATCTTAATCGAGTCCTTTGGTAATGTCCAGTCGATTGATACCATTGAAGATCATTTTACACTTATATATTTTAAAACAGCAGGGGGGTACAAATTCCCCGGTGAAATCTTACCCCCCTCGGCTAGATCAAAAAGAAGTTATAACAATAGTGTCGGAACTATCTTAATCGAGTCCTTTGGTAATGTCCAGTCGATTGAGACCATTGAAGTTTACTTTCCACTTATAGATTTTAAAACAGCAAGGGGGGTACAAATTCTCCGGTGAAATCTTACCCCCCTCGGCTAGATCAAAGGGAAGTTATAACAATAGTGTCGGAACTATCTTAATCGAGTCTTTTGGCATTGTCCAGTCGATTGATACCATTGAAGTTTACTTTCCACTTATAGATTTTAAAACCGCAAGGGGGGTACAAATTCCCCGGTGAAATCTTACCCCCCTCTGCTAGATCAAAGGGAAGTTATAACAATAGTGTCGGAACTATCTTAATCGAGTCCTTTGGCATTGTCCAGTCGATTGATACCATTGAAGTTTACTTTCCACTTATAGATTTTAAAACCGCAAGGGGGGTACAAATTCCCCGGTGAAATCTTTTCCCCCTCTGCTAGATCAAAGGGAAGTTATAACAATAGTGTCGGAACTATCTTAATCGAGTCCTTTGGCAATGTCCAGTCGATTGATACCATTGAAGTTTACTTTCTACTTATAGATTTTAAAACAGCAAGGGGGGTACAAATTCCCCGGTGAAATCTTACCCCCCTCGGCTAGATCAAAGGGAATTTATAACAATAGTGTCGGAACTATCTTATTAAAGTCTTTTGGCAATGTCCAGTCGATTGATACCATTCAAGTTTACCATCCGCTTATAGATTTTAAAACAGCAAGGGGGGTACAAATTCCCCGGTGAAATCTTACCCCCCTCGGCTAGATCAAAGGGAAGTTATAACAATAGTGTCGGAACTATCTTATTCGAGTCCTTTGGCAATGTCCAGTCGATTGATACCATTGAAGTTTACTTTCCACTTATAGATTTTAAAACAGCAATGGGGTACAAATTCCCCGGTGAAATCTTACCCCCCTCGGCTAGATCAAAGGGAAGTTATAACAATAGTGTCGGAACTATCTTAATCGAGTCCTTTGGCATTGTCCAGTCGATTGATACCATTCAAGTTTACCATCCGCTTATAGATTTTAAAACAGCAAGGGGGGTACAAATTCCCCGGTGAAATCTTACCCCCTGGGCTAGATCAAAGGGAAGTTATAACAATAGTGTCGGAACTATCTTAATCGAGTCCTTTGGTAATGTCCAGTCGATTGATACCATTGAAGATCATTTTACACTTATATATTTTAAAACAGCAGGGGGGTACAAATTCCCCGGTGAAATCTTACCCCCCTCGGCTAGATCAAAAAGAAGTTATAACAATAGTGTCGGAACTATCTTAATCGAGTCCTTTGGTAATGTCCAGTCGATTGAGACCATTGAAGTTTACTTTCCACTTATAGATTTTAAAACAGCAAGGGGGGTACAAATTCTCCGGTGAAATCTTACCCCCCTCGGCTAGATCAAAGGGAAGTTATAACAATAGTGTCGGAACTATCTTAATCGAGTCTTTTGGCATTGTCCAGTCGATTGATACCATTGAAGTTTACTTTCCACTTATAGATTTTAAAACCGCAAGGGGGGTACAAATTCCCCGGTGAAATCTTACCCCCCTCTGCTAGATCAAAGGGAAGTTATAACAATAGTGTCGGAACTATCTTAATCGAGTCCTTTGGCAATGTCCAGTCGATTGATACCATTGAAGTTTACTTTCTACTTATAGATTTTAAAACAGCAAGGGGGGTACAAATTCCCCGGTGAAATCTTACCCCCCTCGGCTAGATCAAAGGGAATTTATAACAATAGTGTCGGAACTATCTTATTAAAGTCTTTTGGCAATGTCCAGTCGATTGATACCATTCAAGTTTACCATCCGCTTATAGATTTTAAAACAGCAAGGGGGGTACAAATTCCCCGGTGAAATCTTACCCCCCTCGGCTAGATCAAAGGGAAGTTATAACAATAGTGTCGGAACTATCTTATTCGAGTCCTTTGGCAATGTCCAGTCGATTGATACCATTGAAGTTTACTTTCCACTTATAGATTTTAAAACAGCAATGGGGTACAAATTCCCCGGTGAAATCTTACCCCCCTCTGCTAGATCAAAGGGAAGTTATAACAATAGTGTCGGAACTATCTTAATCGAGTCCTTTGGCATTGTCCAGTCGATTGATACCATTCAAGTTTACCATCCGCTTATAGATTTTAAAACAGCAAGGGGGGTACAAATTCCCCGGTGAAATCTTACCTCCCTCTGCTAGATCAAAGGGAAGTTATAACATTAGTGTCGGAACTATCTTATTAAAGTCCTTTGGCAATGTCCAGTCGATTGATACCATTCAAGTTTACCATCCGCTTATAGATTTTAAAACAGCAAGGGGGTACAAATTCCCCGGTGAAATCTTACCCCCCTCGGCTAGATCAAAGGGAAGTTATAACTATAGTGTCGGAACTATCTTAATCGATTCCTTTGGCATTGTCCAGTCAATTGATACCATTGAAGTTTACTTTCCACTTATAGATTTTAAAACCGCAAGGGGGGTACAAATTCCCCGGTGAAATCTTACCCCCCTCTGCTAGATCAAAGGGAAGTTATAACAATAGTATCGGAACTATCTTATTAAAGTCCTTTGGCAATGTCCAGTCGATTGATACCATTCAAGTTTACCATCCGCTTATAGATTCTAAAACAGCAAGGGGGGTACAAATTCCCCGGTGAAATCTTACCTCCCTCGGCTAGATCAAAGGGAAGTTATAACAATAGTGTCGGAACTATCTTAATCGAGTCCTTTGGCAATGTCCAGTCGATTGATACCATTGAAGTTTACTTTCCATTTATAGATTTTAAAACAGCAAGGGGGGTACAAATTCCCTGGTGAAATCTTACCCCCCTCGGCTAGATCAAAGGGAAGTTATAACAATAGTGTCGGAACTATCTTAATCGAGTCCTTTGGCAATGTCCAGTCGATTGATACCATTGAAGTTTACTTTCCACTTATAGATTTTAAAACAGCAAGGGGGGTACAAATTCCCCGGTGAAATCTTACCCCCCTCGGCTAGATCAAAGGGAAGTTATAACAATAGTGTCGGAACTATCTTAATCGAGTCCTTTGGCAATGTCCAGTCGATTGATACCATTGAAGTTTACTTTCCCCTTATAGATTTTAAAACAGCAAGGGGGGTACAAATTCCCCGGTGAAATCTTACCCCCCTCGGCTAGATCAAAGGGAAGTTATAACAATAGTGTCGGAACTATCTTAATCGAGTCCTTTGGCAATGTCCAGTCGATTGATACCATTGAAGTTCATTTTCCACTTATAGATTTTAAAACAGCAAGGGGGGTATAAATTCCCCGGTGATTTCTTACCGGGGGGTATGAAATCTCCGGTGATTTTGTAGCCCCCGGTACATTTTTCACGATGCAGGTTTTCACCGTGACACCGGCTCAAGCCCAGACTGCCGACAGGGAAAAACTATAAGAACAACAGGAGATAGAATTAAAACATTGCATAACCAATAAAATAGGAGAAATAAAAGAACAGAAAAAAGCAAATAAAAGAATAAATATATAAAGGCAAAAGTATAACAATAACAATAAAGAGAAAAACAAAATATAAGGATAAAGGATAAAACATAAGCAACGAAGAGCTAAAAGAAGGTACAACGGACTAAAATGCTCAGGGAACATGAGCTAGGCCAGCAGCATGCACAAAGCTAAGAATGCGACAAACACAACACATTTCATCCCCCAAAAGTTCGGTGAATAGTATAAGGCAGTCTGTGTCGATCTCTGAGCTCTGAGTATTTAGTACATTCGACGAGAATGTGCCGAATACTCAGTGGGACGATCATTCTTCACAATACGGACTGTTCAGGCCAGGTAACAGATATCCATGCGTCAGAGAACTGTGTCCAATGCGTAGACGCGCAAGGAGCACTTCATCTCGACGACTAGAGCAAGACGACGTACGCCACGTGACTAGGAGCGGCTTAACTGCGTGAAGTTTGTTCCCAATTGCCTGGTCCCAATCCGCTTGCCAGTGAGAGCACATCAAGGTGTGGAAATAGTTATGAAAATCGGAGCAAGGAAGGCTATACTCCAATGCAACCCCGGCCAAGGCGGCATTCTTGGCAGTTGTTTCAGCACGTTCGTTTCCCCGAATGCCAACATGACACGGCACACAGCAGACAACGACGACACAACCCTGTTGCTGGCATCTCACGAGAATGTCTTGAACAAGGGTGTGCTTACTGAAGATATTCTGGAGGCTCAGAGTCACGCTCCGAGAATCGGTGCAAACCAGCACACGGCGTAAGGAAAGAATGAGAGCATGGTCCAAGACAAGCTTAATTGCAGTTAATTCAGCAGTGAACACAGACACAGTCAATGCAATTGGAACTCTGAGCTTCCCTCGTCTCTGACAAAGGCACAGCCTATAGAATTTCTATCCTTAGAACTGTCCGTATAAATCATACTAAAATCGGGGTACTGTTCTAATAAGGCAAGAAACTCCTGCTGGTACACCTGGAAACTAAAGTCTGTTTCAGTCAACCTGATAGTAAACTCCCCTACCTCCCACCACTTACCACTGCAGAAGGGGAAAGCAAGTCGTTGACCTTCACAGGGAGGGAAGCTTTTCTAATAAACAGAATCATGTAAACTCTAAATTCGTACGTCAATTCGCTCGCATCTGATGTTGAGAAAGCACTACTGTTCCTTTTGACTATCAACCCCGAGTGGAAGACGGAACACCAACATTCACCTGTACTTGAGCCTGGGGGGGGGACTTCTTTTTTTTTTTTCCTACCAGGTTATGGGAAACAGATTATAGTTGCCGGTTTCGAATGCAAGGACAAACTTAAATCAGGGCTGGGACAACGAAGGACAACGAAGCACCCACGGTTGTACAGCACAAAACTGGAGCAACGAAAGAGAGGGCCACACGAAATCGTCAGCGAGGAAACTCGCACACGCACGTATGTACTATGGACGTGTAGCGCGAGGACGGGCAGCATAGCGCTCGTAAATCGGACCACCACGGAGACATGGTGTACAAGGGTGATCAGGAATACAGCGCACACGCGCACAACAATTGAAAAGTCTCTCGCAACGATAGGCTAGCGATGGTTCGTTGGCTTCAACATACAAGCTAGCAACGGGACTAGTACGATACGCGCCAGTAGCAATCCGAAGACCCAGGTGATGTACTGTGTCAAGTTGTCTCAGCAGAGAATAACGAGCTGACCCATAGGCAACACAACCATAGTCTAACTTGGACCGAATTAGGCGACGGTACAAGCGAAGCAGAATAGATATTTGAGGTCGCTGATAACGATTATAAAGTCAGAATTTCAACGTTCAAAATGGTTATGAAGTACACTGGAATATAATAATATAATATATATTAATGCTATAGTTTCAAATTACTGATAATTATTAAAAAATCATATTCTTGACATTATTGAAAAAAAACGGGCTTTTTTTTTTGTGAATTCCGTTAGGTGATAATATTGTGTGTGTCGTAAAATCAATATGTCGATAGGATTATGAAGAATTCATGACTGGGTTTCTACATTTATCTTACCTTTTCTTTATTTTTCGTTAACTTTAACGATAATTTGTGACGACGTTAATTGTTTTCTGAGTTGTGTCAATTCTACATACCTTCATCTATTTTATCCACTTTTAAAATTAAAAAAAATAGTTTTTTTTTTCAAGTTCACGTTCACTACATCCGAACCGGTCAAATGATACTTTTCAAATGACTGCCTGCTCCGCAAGTACAACAAAGGAACGATTTTTTTTTTTTTTTTTTTTTTTTAAGGATTTCAGCCCATTGTGTGACGGTCAATGATATAAATGAAATTTTAAAATTTAGGTGGACTATGTTTGGAAACGAACTATTGATATATTGTTAACAGATGCTCATAGAAGGGGGAAAAGGTGGACACAACGGAAATGATTATGATATTTAGGAGAAAAAAGTACAATATGAACTAAATGGCGCATATTTCGAATAATGTTGTGCCAGAGACTACTAGACTGCAGAAGTGTTCGTAGTTTGAGGGAAATTTTGTAAGTATATTTAGTAAAAGGGAATTTTATGAGAAAATGTGAAAATCCAGGGAAATTCTCGGTCTGACTGATTGACCAATATAAATGCCTAATTTTTTTCTTTTGTTCTTCAGAAATCTACCAATACAACAGCAATTGTTTCTGTGTGTGTATCTGTTGAAAGTTGCATAATTTGCACCCATTTTGTCTGATGTATTTGTATTTTTTGTTAAAAAAAATGAAGGGAAATTAAAAATAGAGGGAAGAAAAGCAAATGAATAAAACAAATGTGGTTGGCACTCCTTTTAATATACAGTGAATGTAAAAAGTATTCATACACCTCGGAAAATCGAAACATGTAACTTATCACGGTGAACAAACACCGCTTGAACTGAAAATTCTATTTTATTTCTTCAACTGTAGGAAACATAACACAAAAATACACTGATATGAAACAAATTAGGATTGTAGCAAAGAAAGAAACTACTGTTCGTGCAGGAAATTCAAAAAGGTTGTGAAAAGAAAGAAATATAAATCAACAAAAAGTATTCATACACTTCACTTAGTACCTATGTTTTCGTCACATTGGGCCACTTTCGTACTTCGTAGGATATCCTTTCGCTGCTATAATAGCTTTAATACGCTTTGGCATTGATGTTACTAAAGCCTTGGTCTTTGATGAGGGAATTTTCTGCCATTCCTCTTGCAGAGCATTTTGCAAGTCTTGTTTATTTGAAATTGGTCGTACTCTAATCTGTTTGTTAAGGTAGTCCCAAAGGTGCTCAATCGGATTAATGTCGGCGGATTGGGGAGGTGTTGGCATGTATGTTGGCGTATTGTACAAGATCCAAAGGCGTGTATTTAAAGCGGAATGCTTTGGATCATTATCCTGCATGAATATAAAGTTTTGTCTAGTGCCCATTTTTTCAGCAGATGAATGGAGATTCGATTTTAAAATATCAATGTACTGATAATGATTCATCGTACCATCTATAAAGTGCAAGGACCCTACACCAGATGCACTCATACACCCCCAAACCATGATAGAACCACCACCATGTTTCACTGTAGGTTATGGTTTTGTTTTCGAAACTCTGTATTCTTTTGCCTCCACACCATGGTTCGTCCATCAGATGCAAAAATGTTGAATTTGCTTTCGTCCGTAAATATCACGCGGTCCCAGAATTCTTGTGGTGTATTTCGGTGTGCTTTGGCAAATGTTAACCTTTTCTTCCTATTAACTTCACTCACAAAATATTTTCTTCGGGCTACCCGACCATGAAAGCCACGCTTTCTCAAGTAATTGCGAATCGTAGAATGTGAGACATGCACTTTAAGTTCATTATAAAGCTCACTTGCAAGCTCTGGCACACTCAGACGCGGATGTTTTTTTATAACTATCAATGACTGTCAACGCGTATTTAATTTCACTGGACGACCTGTTCTGTGTGCATTTTTCAACGTTTTTCTCTGTCCCACTCTATCAATAATACTTTGAATAGTCCCTCTAGGCCTACCAACCATGTTTGCGATTTCAGAAAGTGACTTACACTGGTTATGCAGACGAATTATAATTCTTCGTTCCTCTTCTGTAGTTTCACGACCTTTACGCCCCATTCTGCCGCACTTCCAAACTCCGCGATAATGTTGTGAACTTGAGTGCACTCCAAGGGAACGTAGAACAAACTAGAGTGCCCTTACAGGCATGTCGTTCGTTTTTGTACACGGAGAGTGAGGTATTCCTGTGAGAGTTGTGGTACTGTATGAATACTTTTTGCACATGAATTTTCAGACTTTTCCATTTTTTGTCTCTGTAAACCAAGGTCAAAATAGCATTTGTTGTTTATACTTCCCCCAAGTCTTCCTTCGGGAACACCTTTTTCTAATAGCCCAGTGAGTTGGATTTACATATCATGGAAGCGGGACAAAATCTCATTTTTTACAAAAATACTGGCTGTATGAATACTTTTTACACTCACTGTAGCTAAAATAATCTTATCACATGACTTCTGTCATAACAATTGGATACTCAACAAACCAGGGAAAATTTGGGACACGGTGACTCAGTGGCGCTAGAGCGCTTAACTCTGGTGCTTGGGGTCCCTGCTTCTATCCCTGTCAAGTAAGTTTACGGTGGACAACATGTTGTCCGTGGGTTTTCTCGGGGTACTCCCGTTTCGTTTCCACAATCTCATTCCACTAAATCTTAATCATCATTCACTCGCCTTAATCCCGAAAGGTTATAATCGTGGGACATTCAACTGAAAAATCTATTCCCCATGTATTTAACTATGATTCGTCCTAACCGGGTCATATTGGGCCAGCTCGTGTCACTCCGGATCATGGATTTGTCCAGGTCACCTGGTGTGGTGGATCTTGGATCAGACTGCCTCCGGATCAGGAAGTTTGTGACTCGTTCTGTCACTGTCGTACCTGTCGACAGCCAGCCAGATGAATGGACACAATCGTACTATTAGACTTCCCATACTTCTACATAGCATAGTTTTGAAGTTTAGAAAAAAAAATGATAGGGACTATAGACAACTAATCCATGTGATGTCGCTAGAGATGCAAATGGCCGTTAGTTAAAATTCCCATTCTATTTTGTGCTACTCGCTCTTGACAAAGTTTGCCTCAGAAATTAAAGTACATTTGTGTTTGTGTTTGTATTTGTTTTTTTTATGGAAGAAGGGACAAAGAGGAAAACAACAAGAGATACAGCAACAATTCTGACGTAAAACGCAGAAACAAAAGGGGAATCCAACGTCACAAAGATTTGTTTGCGCTCAGAATTGCTTACATTTAGGGATAACCGTACTATGTATCTCTCCAGCTCTTTAAATCATAAATAAAATAAACTGGTCTCAGAAGCAGGAAAAATAAATATCTTTTTGCGTGTAAAATGTGTGCGTGCAGGAAAATTTCACACATTTACTCAACGAGTACGTATACACTTGTAAGTACATACAAATTTTAAATAAAGAATACTTCATCATCCATGATAAAGCACACTCTCAGTGAATATTCATTACACACAAAAATATGTTTAAAAAGATACAATTACAATGAAATACAGTTAAATGGGGTTAATTTCAAACTCCTTGCTACTACAAGACTCGTTTTGAGGTCGTCTTATATGATAGCCAGTGGCTATTCTTGCAAGTAAGTTTAAACATTTTTTTTTTTTTCACATAAAACTAAGAGAACACAACGTAGAGACCTGCACTGGCCGAAGTTTTCGGCCCGAGCCCAATCCAGCCCGAATGTACCTAGGCCCGGCCCCGAAAAGTTTTTGGAAATTTTCGGCCCTAGCCCGGCCCAGTCCGATAAGTTTTTTTTTTAATTCTTGGCCCAAGCCCGGCCCGGGCCCGATAAATTTTAAAAGTTTCGTTTGTAATAGTTTTCGCGGGCACACTTCTTCAACGTTTGCCTTTATTCTAATTATCGTTTAACAAAAGTCAATAATTATTAAAGAATTGCAATTAATCGGCCCCAGCCCGGCCCGACCTGAAAAGTAATTAATGTCGGCCCGCGGGCCGGGAAGGGCTTTGGGCCTCGGGCTGAGCCCGGCCCGTGCAGGTCTCTAACACAACGTATCTAATAATGTTCTGTTTGTATAATTGTAAGAATTAAAACGTTAGGTGTTTTCCTTGTAGTTTGTTGCGGTAAAATTTTGATTTTCCATGATTATGCCCTTTTAGGCTAAGGGAGATGATTATTAAGGCAACTGAATGATGATGGAAAAATGGGTGGTATGAGAAAGTGGGAGGAAACGGGAGTACCCCGAGAAAACCGACAGACATGAGGATAGTCCCCCACAAACTTAATTGGTTGGGGATCGAACCATGGACTCCATGCAGCAGAGGTAAGCGTTCTACCACTGAGCCACCTATCCCCGTAATTTTGATTTGTACCGACGTGATTTCCCTCAAGAACTCAGGGGCGGATCCAGAACGGACTTCTGGGGGGGGCGGTGGGTTGTAATAATCCTAGAGCTACTTTTAAGAGCTCCAAACTCTGGGATGGGTTTTATTTATATATAAAATTTTAAAAAAAGTTTCCTCTTCTGGGGTGGGCGATCGCCCCTCCCTGGATCCGCCACTGCAAGAACTGCCACCGAAAATAACGATTCATAAGGATGTAGGAGTAAAGAATATAATGCTTTTCCTCCTCTTTTCATGGACTAGTGGCTAACGCTGTGTAGTTTCAGGTCTATCTTTCGTGGAGATGAGATAGACATCTTGTTTCTGACGACATAGGTTCGAATAGCATTATTTCAGGTCACTCCTCCACTGCTGCAAATCCATATCAGTTATGAACTTTGTTATATGACCCAGAATGACCCAATGCGACCCGGAAACTACGAAACATCGTGATACACACGGAGGGAATTTGTGTGTGACGCTTCTAATGTAATTCTATGAAGCACGACTTTCTCCTTTCTGTGTTGTCACTAAATCTGTAATTTTCTTTATCACTTGTTAAGTCCATACTCGTCTGTGTTAAAGCATTGCGCTGAAAGATAACTACAAGTTTAATGGACTATAAAACGTGTCAGAATCACAGCAAATATAAGCTATATGTTTTGCTGATGAGGATGGTCAAAGTTTAATCAAGCGAACCCATAAATCTTGTTTAGAATCTAAAAGATGCTGCTGAGCTCGAACAGTGCTTTGTTAAACATTTTTGTATAGTCTATGTTCAAAAATCATTGTATTATTTTGCAGTATGGGAAGACGAATAAACATTAAATTATATTTGAAATATTTAAGACATGATATTTTGATATAGCATCAGTGCTGAGTGAAAAGCAGCATTAAACTCCCAACTATTCGATCAGCTAATCTTTTGCCGGTTCCTTTTGAATTCTACTGATCATAGATCTTTTTCAACCCTTTTAAAGTCAAGAGTTTTTATGAGGGCATTTCCAAAAATTTCCATCCTGACACTGAAATATCGCACCACTGGTTAGGGATGCGAACGAGACGAGTCGAGACAGGATTCTCCTGACAAAATTCGAGTCGAGACACGAATCTTCCAATAGAAAATATATATACATCCTTCGAGTCGAGACATCACTTTTACAGCACATTTTCGAGACGAGACAGCCATAAATCTTGTCTCGTGCGCATCCCTACCACTGGTAATATAAGCCGTTCATGACATATGGTGCCATCTATGGGAGAAATTATATATCAAGTGCAATAGTCTAGCTCCATTAGTTTGTTGGAGGCTGTCATTCGAATCCGTCGCTGTGTGGGAGGATGGGAGGTAATCCATCTAACAAAAGTAGTAGAAATCAACCATTTTCAGTTTTAACGTTAATCACTAAAGAGAAAACGGCAAGACATAGTGAGAAGCTGTTTTTTTTTTTCGGAATTGATTTAGCAATCTAGGGATAGGCGCTATTTTTCAAGCCGAATGAGAGTAAACAATCATTTCCGGTTTTAACGTTTTCCACTATAGAGTGAAGACAATAATAGAAACCGATCTCCTTCGTGGCTAAGCGGTTAGTGTACGCGCCTTTGGTGTGGAAGACTCGGGTTTGATTCCCGGCGGGAGCTCATGTGGTTCGGATTCCACGTTAATCAGTAGGTACACGTCTCATATAGCTTCGCTGCTG
This sequence comes from Thermobia domestica, assembly GCF_964235325.1. NCBI lineage: Eukaryota > Metazoa > Arthropoda > Insecta > Zygentoma > Lepismatidae > Thermobia > Thermobia domestica. The sequence goes on along the minus strand of NC_137467.1, from coordinate 30,603,364 downwards.
AACTGCACGTTAAACTCAAATGTCAGTCAATTCAACAATAATAGAAGACGTTTTCTGCAATCAATTTAACGTCTCAAGAATATATACTATTCCATCTATGATCTCGCTAAAACTGTAAGTCTAATCTATCTTCTATCACTTCCGGATACAATATTAATTAAGGAAATATCACGCCATACAAACCAAACTTCTTTACGTGATGTACACGTGACACTGCTACTTATTGTATTTTAATATTTAAATGAAAATTTAATCTTTTCAATGCATGATTTCATGACTTGATGATATGCTTCTATGATGTTGGTACTTGTACCTCATATTAACGTGTACGGTACTGAACGAAGCTGTTTTGTATTTATCGGCTGCTTCTCTTACGAAGCATGTTCTAAGTATAGAATCCTGGATACAATATTGATGCTATGAGACAGAGCGGAAGAGGGAGGTAGAAATTACTCTAACGCTGTCATCCTACTTCATTGCTCTTCTGTCTCTTCCCTTCACACTCTGTATTGATTAGACCATATTTTTCTTTAACCCCTCTCCTGAGTTACTTAAGACTCCCAAACTAGGCATATGCTGTGTCCGTCCTTCCATCTATCTGTCCACATGTGTCAGACCAGAAACGATACAGTGATGGCGGTCATTTTAGAATCAATTCAGCGTCCCAAAAATAGGTTCCATCTTGTCTCTTTTAACATTTTGTTCAAACCAGAAGTTGGCATAACTAGACAGACCATTATGGTTTCGAAAGCTGATCGCCATAATGATAACATTATTCAGTTCAAAATCTTCCATCATCGCGAATTCTGTCAAGGAATTTGAAACTTAAAATATATAAAACGATAATCATGCCTGTTGTTCTGTATGGCTGCGAAACATGGTTGCTTACTTTGAGGGAAAAATGCAGACTAAAAGTATTTGAGAACGAGATCTTAAGACGACCCAAGAGGAATGGGAATGGCTGAAACTTCATATCGAGAACTACATAATTTATAAGGACTAGCTCGGGAGAGTAATGCTCCCGGAGGTAGAAACGAGAAACACAGTTCTGATTGGTTAGCGCAACACTTATTAAATTAAAATAATATGAAAATAATACTTAAAAAAGTGATTTATTTATTCTTGTGCAGATAAGTAGTTGTAGTACTTATGCCCTTGTACTCCATGATATAGGGCTCGTTTTGTTCCCCTTGTACTTCATGATATAAATTTTGTGACCAACTTAAAACAACTGGCTAGGATAGCGCGTAAAACAGCTGGCTAGAGTAGCGCGCGGAAAAACGTACTTCCGGGAGTATTACTCTCCCGAGCGGGTTGTAATTTATACCATATACCAAAGATTGTTAGGGTCATTAAGTCTAAGAGGCTCAGGCAGGCAAATCATGTAGCCTGAATCTATGAAACCAGGAACGATTTCAGTTTTAAAGTGAAAATCTAATCAGAAAACGACAATTAGGAAGACCTAGATAAGATGACAAGATTGATCTCGCAGAAATAGAAACATAAAATAGAAACTGGATCCAGTTGGCTAAGGACAGAAGTCAGTGGAGAGCTTTTGTGAACGTGGCATTGAACCTCCGAGTTCCATAGGCCATAGAGTTAGTAAGCAGAAAATTCTCAGAACCCAATTTAATCTCTACAAGCATATTTATATTGCAAGATGTGTTCGTTATACACATTTAAACGCATGTCTTACAGTGTATTGGTAAAATATGAGATTTCAACACATTTGTCTTGACCTAGTTATTCAGTGCTTTACAAGAGTCTTTTCTTCCTTACGTTATTTCTTTTATAGAGCGCTGAAGATAGACATATGTGGGCTTTGAGTGCTCTTAACACACGAGGAAAGAAAGATCTTCTTGTGTGCTGTAGTTACTTGGGAATGCGCCTGGTCAATCATTGATGACGCTTTTCATTTATTTTTGATCTCTCTAATAATATTCTCGTTATTTTCTTTATTCCTTTTTCAATCAGACTGTATTAAATCTTAAGCAATATACAAAAGAGAAAAAATACATTAATTGCAATATGGGTATCTGGTTATAAGGCAAAATTATGTTTAATCCCCTTGAGACCGCTATAATTTTTAAAAAATGCAATGAATTTATTGAAATTACATATTCATCACGCAAGTTGTTAATATATAGGATAATCCGGAAGGAAGTGTACTCCCCTTTAGTTTCAACAATATAGTGTTAGTTACGCTAGAATGTCTGTACATAGTTATCTTGAAGTCTTAAGAGTCATAAACATCGGTATGATCACTATCCATGTTGTAACACAGCTGAATTTTACGCCAAGTTCTCGCAGATGATTTGCGGAGATACTCCGGAGTCACGAGGGTGAAGGCGTGTTCCACAGCTGCTAGTATTTCCTGCGTTGTGTGATATCGAGTGTTTCTTACTTTTTGCTTTATGAAACCCCAGAGAGCATTGTCTGGTATCGTCAGGTGGGACTTCTTGGAGGCCAAACCGCAACAACTAATCTTTGTTCAATGCTATATGGACTTTGATCACACATTGTTGATTACTGCAACTTCACTGTAAATAACTGTTATCAAGCAGAAAACAGCAGGAAACAAATGAACATGGATAGCAATGTTACCAAACAAATGTGGGTAAAACCTAAAACCATCAGAAAACACCAATAAGGGGTACGCCCACTTCCGGACCACGCTGTATGTAGCTGGTATTTCTAAAGTATTATAATTTTCTCATATGAAATACAAAAGACTGTTTAACAACGACATTTGAAAATCATTGTAGTCTTGAAATTTCGAAAGGTCAGTGTTCGAAGTGGTGGAAAGAAACGCTAACTTCGACAAACGATCAAGGAACTTATTGGATCATTTTTAAACATAGAAGCATTGTTGAAAATTGTGGCTTATAGATACAATTTGCTTATAGTGACCACATAGCACAGGTTGCGTATTTTATGCACTTGTCTTCCTTTACCTGTATACTTATCGTCAATGGCGCGCCTGCTCGCTACTGACGTACTCCAGCTTTGCTCTGCCCCGAACTGGAATAGATGCAATGCTAACTTATAATGAGCACCTAGCACAGGTTGGGAAGTGTTTTTCTTACGAGTAATCGTTTTAATGGTACATACTCTAAGTTTACCGACATATTATTTATGGCATACATAGCCTGGGGTTGAACAAGAGATGAGTGCCTTACCACTGAACCAGCGTTATACTGTGCAAGCAACTTGCCGATTTAGAACTATTATGAGGAGTTATTTGCAACTTAAATCTTTATTGTTCCAATTTACGTATTTAAAGAAAACAAATGTGAAATATAACCAATTGGGGCTATTAATTAAGTGCAGTTTTAACCTATGCTGCGCAGCGGACCAGAAACTCGGCTGAGACAACTACCGCTTCCCATAGAGCTCGTAATGGTTGGAATGAGAGCTGATGACAACAGAGCTATCATTTCTCCCATCGGTTACGAAGGTTACATTGAAAGTTTCGGGGAAATGATAGAACATTCATGTACAACAATTTTTTATTGCTTTTTCAAAGTACTCACCTTGTGCAGCAGTGCATTGTTTCATGCGATAGAACATCTTAAAACAGTTAGTTATGCCACTCCGAAGTTGGTACCTGTGAAACATGTAGTTTGTATGCCTCGATGGCTTCTTCTGGAGTGCAAAAGCGCTTCCCATGCAATATGTTCTTGATTGTTGGGAACAGAAATAAATAACTGGGGACTAAATCAGGGGAATAAGACGGATATGTCATGACGGAATGAGAGCTGGTGATAACAGCTCTCCTTCAACATTGTTTTCCTCGTCCAGAAAATCAATTGGGGCAGCTGCTGTGTGCGAGCTAGCAGTGTCGTGATGCAGAATAATTCGACGGTTGGGGTTGGACTGTCTGCTCACATTGAGTACTTCTGGTAGACATATGGTTGTGTACCAAACGCATTGACTGTTCATGATTCTCCAGTGGGACAGTTGCAATATATCCTGATTTCCCCCCCCCAAAAAAAATGATGCAGTCATTTGTTTGGAGACACTACGTGCACGAACAACTTTGGTTGGTTTGGGCTCGTTACGGGATACCTACAGAAGACTTGTTTCCAGTTCCTATGCCTAATTCCACGTTTCATCATCTGTTACGATGTTAAACACCAAATTAGATGATCCAAACTTGAATGGTTTCGTCATAGCGTTGCACCACTTCACAGGGCGTCTTTTTGTGCTTGGTTAATATTTTGTGGGATCCAACGATTGCAAAGTTTTTCACACCTAAATGATCATGCAGAATTGTTTGTATTTGGTACATGCCAATGCCTAAGGTCTCCTGAATTTCGCGATAACTCGCATGTCGATCAGTGTCGATTTATGAACAGCTTAAATGTTTTGGGCCACAGTAGCTGTCGATGGACGACCTAGACAATCCTCATCACTCAGGCTGGCCCGATCACATCTGAATTCCTGAAACCACCTGTAAATTGTCGTCTGGGATGGGGCTTCATCATCAGGAAAAGTAGCAGTCATCTGATGAACACACGCTTGCTGTCTTAACCTTTGGCAAAATCATGGCACGGAAGTGCTTCTCTTGTCAGATCCATATTCTATCACGACCACTTCACTCCAAACTAGTGCCCTGCAACAACAAAAATTCCGAGTTACATACAATTTTAAATTTAGAGTGAACAAAGATGACAGTTTATAACTACAACCAGGGGCGGATCCAGGACGAACTTCTGGGGGGGGGGTTGTAATACTGCCACTTAGAGCTACTTTTAAGAGTTCCAAACTCTGGGATGGGCTTTGTTTATATATAAAATAAGAAAAAAGTTTCCTCTTCTGGGGGGGAGGGGACGATCGCCCCGATCGTCTTCCCTGGATCCGCCCCTGACGACAACAAAATGTAATAATTACAATTTTCCCAGTACGTAATTTCCGAAATTTTCAGTGCATCCCTTGTATTCTTATATAGAATTGTTTCTTGCTTTAATATCCTATCCAGGTGCGTCATTTAGGCAGAGCAATTACTCGCAGCACCGCCAGAGTTCGAGAAATACTTATTTTAATTAGTTGTATACTAATGAGAAAAATAATTCTTATGTCCGTACAGAACCTTGCCCCCCTCTCCCGTCTCAAGAAAATGTGAAATAATAATATTCCTGGTTTATTCGTAAAATCAGAAATGAGGCCAAAGTAGTCTAAAGTTTGTCTGACTTCATGTTTAATAAAAATCATGGTAAGTCGTTCAATCGATTTTCAGCCTAATAGAGAGTAAACAATTTTTTTAGTTTCGAAAAACTACGCTTGCTACTTGCAACTGTTATAGGCAGTCATAATAATAATAATCCAATAGAATGTAATATGCAGATATAACAGGTCAGATTAGCAAATTTATTTAATACCATTATGAAATCAGGTTGCAACGGGAAATATTTATTTTAAATAATATATATATATTTTTATTTATTTCAATGTTATATATTTTATGTTCGTGCTGCCCCGTGCGATACATGTGTTGCACAAACGATAAGTTTCAGAGTGCGAGAAAGAGGTAGATAAGAAGAAATAGTTCAGTTAATAATAATAATAATAATAATAATAATACGTAAATAGTAGAATGGTTTGGTGCGAAAGGTACCTGATTCGCTCTCAGCTCATGAGAGTTTGTAATGCACATCATATCTATGGGGTTTTCACGGCTTTCTTCCGTTTTTCCCACCCACATTAGTCATTCTACCAATTCTTTCACAAGTATTATCTTCCGTTAATCATCCGTTTCTTTTAGCTTAAAGAACATAAACGTGGGACGTGAAATTAAATATTTCTTTCTTTCTTTCTTTCTTTCTTTTTTTTAATATAGCTTTATTTCTCATTTTATTTTACAAACTGCTGGTGCATCTAAAAATATTAGTTTTCTAACACATCACTGTGTATTCTTGGGGTGTGGGGTACAAAATTCAAAGAAAATTGGTGTTGAGGGAGGAAACTTCTGTAGGTCATCCTGAGCTACAAAGGCTTTCGCAAGGTAATCTGGCGAAATTGTTATCCCTTGATGACTGTGTAAACTAGGTAGCTTACGTACTTGGGATATAATACAGAGACATTTTCGTCATAGCTTCTTCGCATGGCATGCCAACCAACCAAGTTCATAGCATTCCCAAGTTGTTGAGAAGAGAAAATAGTTGGCTCCTCAGAACGATAGAGGTTTAGTAGTATATAAAACTTTATCTTCCACATGAGTCTTTATGATCTCCCACGGCTCTTGTCCTTCCACCAAATCGTATCTGGCCTTACTTCAATTTTCCTGGTCCTTTCTTACATAATACATTGTTGGCTACGTGACACAAACATCAGGAATGGAAATCGTGCAGTAATTTCATTGTTTTTTTTTCTTCTGAGTACTAGCAGAATGCTCGTTGCTCACACGGGAAGAATACGTTTCATTATGGACATACAGGGCATTAAAGATGTCACCGATCAACTTAGGGACCCCAAAAACTATGAATTCGACTCTAATATCGGTCATTTTCAATTATATTTATGTCACCATCTCCTTTAAGAGTACTAATGGGGGCTGTCTCTGCGACCCTAAAAGATACGAATTGGACACTAATATCGGTCATTTTCGATGATCTTGATATATATCTCCCTCTTCGCCTCCCCAAGTTGTGCGGCTGAATTTGGATTTAAACGGCATCGGAAGTGTCACTGTTCATCTCATCGATCCCGAAAACTGTGGGTTCGACACTAATATCGGCCCCTTTCCGATCATTTTTATATATATCTCTTTCTTCCCTAAGTTGCACCGTCAAAATGAAATGATAAAAACTATACCAGGGTCGAAACTCATCTATGTTGAAAATTTGATCGAGATTGGTCAGGTGGTTCAAGAGTTATTAAGTCACAAACATAGTTATTTTCATTTTTATTTATTTATTTAGATAGAGATAGAAATCAAAATATTTCATTACACATTTTTGTTTTTTTAAAAAACAAAGCCTATCAGACTGCTGTGATCCAGTGGTGGAGAGTTCACTTCTGGCGCGTGGAGTACCTGGTTCGATTCCAGCTCCCGCCCAGTGGTCTTGGTGCTGAACAAGCACCGTGTGCCTCGGATTTCTCTGTACTCTCTAGTTTCTTCTCACTCTCATTCCACCATTATTATCCATCTAACATCACCACCTCCCTTAGCCTCACTGCATGAGCGAGGGACGTTAAACTTCAAATAATAATAATAATAATAATAATAATAATAATAATAATAATAAAGACAATACATTTACATCTTTAATTTGCATTATATTTTAGGGGACTCAGTGGTAGGCTGTTTACCTCTGGTGCGTGAGGTTCCTGGTTCTATGCCCGGCCAAGTAAGTTTGTGACGGATAACACTATGTCTGTGGATTTTCCCATTTCCTCCCATATTCACATTCCACCAATTCTTTTCCATCACTCAGTTGCTTTCATCGTCGTCTCCCTTAACCTAAAGGGCATAATTGTGGATTTTAAACTGAAATATTTCAGTTTTTTCATTATATTTTAAGGAATAGTCTTTTCAAATCAGTTAACAGAACTGATAACAAAATTAAGAGTTGGCAGGGGGCGCGGTGGCTCAGTGGTAGAGCGTTCAGCTCCGGTGCTTGGGGTCCGTGGTTCGATCCCAGCTCGCGCCGCGTGAACTTTGTGGTGGACAAACACCGTGTTCGTGGGTTTTCTCGGGGTTCTCCCGTTTCCTCCCACTATATTCATTCCACCATTTCACTCATTTCTCATTATCACCGTCTCCTTTAGCCTAACTGGCATAACCGTGGGACGTTAAACTTAAAGATTTTATTTCATTTTTAAGAGTTGGCAATGCATCTATCTTTTCTTATAGGACAAACATTTTGTGAATGTCTATGTGAAGGGGGAGGAGACTTATGACATTGAATTTCTGTCAGAGACTTCAGTGGATTTAATGACATTTTGTAAGAGTTAAACGGGGCATAGACAGGGCCGGATTAAGTGAGGGGCTTAGGGCGGCTGTAGCCCCGGGCCTTTACTTTGATCAAAATCTCAACTGGCTGTCTAAAAAGAAACATACAAGATACAATCATCATAAGATAAAATATAACAAAAAGTATGAAACATATTTCCTGAAGTTCTCTACTGCATTTTCACAGAATGTATTAGGCGAGTGAGCAGGGGCCACATAATTTTTCTAGCCCCGGGGCTCCAGATGGGTTAATTCAGCCCTGGCCTAGACATACTTTTCAAAAGATTCTTATTGGTATTTAATGGGATACTATGATTGCAATATTCGATTTTTGCGTCTAGGGGCATGATGGCTCGGTGGTAGAGCTCTTACCTCTGATATGTAGGGTCCTTGGTTCGGCCAGGTAAGTTTGTGGTGGGCGCACGAGACAAGATTTGTGGTTGTCTCGTCTCGAAAATATGCTCTAAAAGTGATGTCTCGACTCGAAGAATGTACGAGGGCAATCCCAATAAAAGGTCTCCTATTTTGGGGGGACGTAGAGAAACTTTTAATATGGTTGTTGGCAACACTGTTGTGGGTGGTGCCTTCTCTGCCACCACATAAGCACGCAGGCGCCTGGCTCGGATGCTCAGTCTTGGCTTGGCAGCCATTCGAAATGGAGCCCCCGATGAACGTTACCGCCAAGTGCGAAGTTCGCGCAGTTATTCGATTTTTGAACGCAAAAGGTGTTAAACCGGTTGACATTCATCGCCAATTGACGGAAGTGTATGGACAGTCGTGCATGGAGTGGTGTAGAGAGTTTACAGCCGGTCGTACTGAAATTCATGACGAGGAAAGGAGCAGGAGGCCATCAATTGCCGACGAGACAATCGCGAAATTTGAGGAACTCATGCGTAGAGATCGGAGGATCACTCTGGATGCTCTCTGCATTTTGGTTCCTGTGGTTTCCCTATGTTGAAGGGACATTTGTCTGGACGGCGGTTCTGCTCCGATGATGAGGTGAAAGATGAGGTTCGACGTTTCCTGAAGGGCATGGCGGCAAGCTGGTATGACGTGGACATTGTAAACCTGCCACAGCATCTACAAAAATGCATCGACCGAAATGGCGATTATGTAGAAAAATAAAGCTTTCTTCAACCTTTAAACTGAGTAGCAATTATAGAAAATAAACGGTTCGTTGTATATGTAAAAATATAGGAGACCTTTTTTGGGGGGATTGCCCTCGTATATTTCTCTATTGGAAGAGCCGTCTCTCGAATCGAATTTTGTCAGGAAAATCCTGTCTCGACTCGTCTCGTGCGCATCCCTATGGACAACATTGTGCTCATGGGTTTTCTTGGAGTACTCCCGTTTCCTCCCACTTTTTCATTCCAGCAAATCTTCGATCATCCTTCACTTGCCTTAATCATCGTCTCCCTTAGCCTAACAGGCATAATCGTGGGACGTTAAAGACGAACACATTTCATTTTTTAATATTTTTGCTATTTCTGGCGGGAAACAACTAATAATCTGTAACTCAATTAATGGATAGAGCAAGATCACTGCTGCAGCCACACTCTTTTGCCATCGCTTATCCTGTGATTCCATGATGAAAGAAGTCTCAGGTCTACTTTGCAAAGAAAGCTTCGACCACACGTCGGACTACCCGGTTATCAGGGAATTTCTTTGTTAACAAGAAAGTGAACAAGATGCCAGAACAAATGGTAGTCAGGATAGCAGAGATGTCAGGAAAATACGGTTGGTGAGGAAGAGTTGCTTTGAACATTATTTGAGCGTGCATTGTCGTGCAGCATATGGAAAAGTGAAATATTTTAGTTTAATATCCCACGTTTATTCCTTTTAAAGCTGGAAGAATTGGTGGAATGAGGAAGTGGAAGAAAATGCAAGTACCCGAGAAAACCCACGGACACGATGTTGTCCACCACCAACTTACTTGGCCAGGGATCGAACCGGGGACCCCACGCGCCAGGGGTAAGCGCTCTACCACTGAGCCACCGTTCCACCCCCCTAAAATACAATGCTGTCAGTTAAAGACAGTCCACCCTACAACATCATATTAAGGACTTCTTTTCAATGCAACATATATTCATTCTTCATTATACTAAAGGAGGCTTGATATAAGCTTTTGTCCTGGGAACAAATAAAACAAACTCCACTATTTTGCAGATATTGCCAACAATGGTGATGAAATAAAACAAGAAGTTTTCTTACATTCTAATTCTGAATGTCTAGGGTTCTCAGACGTCTTCTTTTACCCGGAAATGTCATGTTTTTCAGATCCTAGAAATGGTCAGGGCGATGAGGAAAATTAGGAAATGGCTTCTTTTTCGGAATACAAACAACTGCTTCAACTTGAATATTATTAAAGCTGGAACACCCTGGTCTTGTGTTTCTCTTTCTAACTTGGAATTGGCTGCAGATATGAATCTCTAATAACTTGACTCGAAATAAATATCTTAACTAGTCAAAGAAAATTAAAATTTGTTTTGTTCAGTTCCAATGTAGATAAAGAGTTAGTCTATGGCTATTCGAGGATACCTTTCTGATGCGTTACCCCTCGCAGCGAACGCGACCTAGGTGGCTAGTCGGTAACTTTACTTTCACCAGAGTTGTAAATCATACTGTGATCAGTCAGGGTTTCCAGGTCTTTTTTTTTTATTTTCCGTGCCGGAAGGGTTAGAATAAGAATGACGTGCTTTACTTTTTTTGTGATTAGACGAAGGTTATGGAAGAAGTATTGCTCTTATTTACGGTTTTTTCTTATGTAAAGAAAAAGACGCCGAGGCATACGCCGATTTAAAGTGCGTTTCATTAATAGAGAACGACTACTGCACGGCGAATTTCACTGGCAACACTCCTTTCCTTTTCCCTCTTCCTTTAGACAGCTTTTACTGATTTCGAAACAGTAGGCGGTCTATTGTTCCGAAACTCACCAAATACGCTTCTGCACATTTTTATTGCTTTCGCGTTTGCAACCCATTGTGATTAGCCATCCACATTTAAATACATGGTCAGCGTATTTCAAGCGAACACACGAGCCATAAAAACGCGTAGCGAACGCATCGAATAGCCGTACACTAAAAGGCTTTTTAAAGAGAGGTAGGTGACCAGGATTTTCCGAACAAAACTGCACATAATGCAACAGAAAAAACTATTATTTTGCTGACGTGGCACGATTTTTGTGGTTCAACTAATTTCTAACCTTGCCAAATATGCGAACAAGATTGAATCTTGGTTTGCTTTCTTTAAATGTAAGTTGGAATTACACATCAGCTGAAGTTGTGAAAGATAAATTGTAATAGAACTTAAACATTCCCGTCTTTTCATTTTAATTTCATTTGCATTTTTGTTCCTTTCTTTTCTATTTTTTTTCTTCCTTTTGCACACTGTTTCGTATTTTTACTGAGTATTTTTTTCAGTGGTTATGATGGATAAAAAGAAGAAAGAAGCGAAATATAGAAATGTCTTCGTGTTATATAAACAAACATTCTAAAATGATTTTCCTTGTATATTTTTTAAAAACAATTCTCTGACTTTTTTTTATAACCCTGCTTTATCAACAAACTCTACCTAGCGTTATTTTGTGGTTGTTTCTTTGCTAGACGACGCCAGCTAATTTTCTTTATTTTTCCTTTTTGTTTTTTTTAACCTACAAGGATTCCAAGAAAAAAAAATCTCTAGGTTGAGAACACCTTAGTATACATACTAGGGATGGCCAAAAATTTTCGGATCCGGATATCCCGGATCCAATGAGATCTGGATCCGGATCTTGCCGGATCCGGACCTAGATCCGGATCTCGGATCCGAACCTCAGATCCGGATCTCGGATCTGGATCCGAAATTCGGATCTCGGACCTGGATCCGAAATTCGAATCTCAGACCTTGATTCGTATCCAAACCTACATCTGAAATTGTGATGATAAAATTGAATATCTAAAATTCGTTAAAATTTTTTTAGGATTCACTGATATAGTAGGTTGCTGTGCTTTTAAATGTTTCCATAACACGTTTGTGTTACCTTTGTTCTTTATTTTATTTTAACCTTGCAATATTTACATGTTGCACTTTCTGTCGAAGTCTCTTTAGTAAAATGTTTCCCAGTTCGATTTCTTCCCATTTCAGAGTATAGTGAACTGTCTGAAAACTGATATAAATGGTAACAAATTCTTCTGTTTAGCTCCTCTTCGAAACTTAATGTTAGCTTCACATTGAGAATATTTATTTTATTCTTAGAAAATAATCTTTCTTCTTTTCTCATATACAAATGAAATATCTGTTAGATAAGGCCCTTCTAATCGCAGGGATAGTAGACAAAACAAACTCTTTATTAATAGTAGTTTTTGACTCACGAGTCCAACCACCAACAAATGTAATAATGAATATCTTTGACTTCGAAGGTATATACAACAAAAATATAGACTGGTTGGCGTGGAACAACAGTAGATTTTTAAACATACACACGAGAATTTCAGGAGAGCGATAGATATGGTTTTGTTCGTTGTATGACTTTATTACTTAACTTATGGCTTGCCCTTCTGAGGTCGGGAGTTTGTTGAAGGAGTAAATATAAAAGAGATTTCTGTTATTTTTCTTCACCCTCCTGGCTTCTTTAATCATACATTGCAGGACGTAACCAAAACATATCCATACATCGTATCATTGAAGCATTTTGTGTTTTGTATATTAAAGTGTTCAAAAATATTTAACATATTCGCATTTGTTCATGTGATATCAGGTTCAATTCTCTGTGGGAACATACATGAGAAAATTGAAAGCTGAAACAATATGAAAATAGTATATAAAAGTCAGGAAATTGATATTAAAACTTTAGCTATCTATTGGGACTGTAAGGCTGTAGTTAAATTAACCCACGCGTTTCGTGAAGATATATTACGGCGTTATTGTTTATTTACTATAAGCTACCAGATACATCCTCAGAGGCCATTTTACACTGTAGTAATCAACAGATGAAAACATTGGAAAAGGAATGAAAGGAAGGTCTCCAGAGCCTTAGATCAAGATACTAACCTAGCATTTGCCCAGTATAACTGAGGAACAACCCTGGAAAATCTTGTCAGGATGGCTGGTCTCCGAATTCGAACCCGGTATTATCCAATTGCGAAGCAAGAATCCTAACAAGTAACCTGAGCTCGCTCCGTATTATTTAATTAACGTAATGTTTTAAAATTAGTGCAAATTAAACCGTACTTTCTTTATTGCTGATGTTATAGTTAATAAGCGTACATGAGACATCAGTCCCCCATTAAGAAAGAATACTAGAACTGGAATTCAGGGAGCGGGAGTGAAGAGATTAATGAGGATGAGGAAACTATGTACGATGCAAAAACTGAGTAATTATGACTTCGTCAAAGATATATTCACTTACATATGTCAATTAATATTTCTCTGATACAGTGCACTCTTACTTTCTATAGTGGCACGAAAATGGCCCGCTTTTGTAAACGAACACACTAAGCACGTGCGTATAGGCGCAATGTGCGTGCAAAGAAACATAGGTAAAACTAGAAAAAAGAATAGGGTAAGCGAGGGGAAAACGATAAACAGCCCTTCAACTTGAAAAAAAAAAAAAAAAAAAACTAAAAATAACTAAACTTAGAGCTACGAAAGACGCGAGGTGAATTTTATTGAAAAGATTGTTTTTCCTTAGTGATTAGTTGTGCTAACTATGAACATGAATTAAAAAGAAAACAAGTAGCTAGCTCTGAGTTTCCCAAACTAGTTGAAAAGAAAATATTGGATAAAATTTAATAATAAAGAAGCCATTTTTGATAATTAAAACAAACTAAATTCTTGGCAAGACAGTCCTTTGGTTCCTACCAGCGGGCTTACGTTGAAAGTGGGGATGTGTAGTCAATGCATCGACACCCAAAGTCCCTAATGCCGGCTTTCTAGACTGCAGTCCGCTACCTCTTACTTAAGATAACTCCCCAATTGTCCTCGCGATGCTGGGTCAACATCGAAATTGTTGAGTGTCTCTCCGGGAATTGAACCCATTACCACGGGCACCTCTCTGTCTTCTATAGACGAAAAGCTATAGTTACCCACATTGTCTAATACAGAAACAAGTTCTGATTCTCTAATAGCTGCTGATGGTGATAGTCAAGGTTCACCGAAGCATGATCCCAAACCCAAACTGAGATATTGATGTCACTGGAATGCCTGAAAAGTCATTGTGGGTAAGTGAATTGCTCACTTGTCAGGATGAAGGGCGATCGATGGTGATGTGAAATGCGGGGCTGTCAGAGGTACTACTTATGATAATTGGATTTATAATATTCTATGTTGCCATAAACCCTCTTCAGGAACAAAACTTTAATCTTAGCTTTGAAAATGTTACATAAGGAGTTTTATTGCTATCATTAGGTTGTATTAGGAATTATCGGATTTATTTTAACGCTTAACTTTTACATCTCTTCTGATTTACGAATATTTAAATCGCGATTATCTCCTTAAGGTCAATTAGTGATATTTTAAATCATTTCGAACCAACTTTATATATGGTTAGTCTTGTTATATGGGAATAATTGAGACCAGAAGCAGTCTACAGGCTAAGTCCAAAAGAATCTTGGCCGACCTTCTGATAAACCACGTCTTTCAGCAAGGTGAATTGTGGCAATCCGATACTCACATGAGGAAATCTTCGGTTCAGTGTGAAAGCTTCCATAAGAACCAGCACTCTAATCAGTGAAATGTGCTTTGCTAATTTTTATTCAATGTGAAAGTACCTAACTTTATTGCTAAAAAAGGAAAGGCATTTATTTCAAACAAGTCGCCATTACAGTTTTCGTATTTGAACACAGCACTCATGAAAAGTCATGTTAAAGCGCAACTTGCCCCTGAAAAAGAATATTTATCTGTTTTTAGTTTCTCGTGTTCCCCAAAGTACCGACCTAACTTTATTGCTAAAAAAGAAAAGGCTTTTATTTCAAACAAGTCGCCATTACAGTTTTCGTATTTGAACACAACACTCATGAAAAGTCATGTTAAAGCGCAACTTGCCCCTGAAAAAGAATATTTATCTGTTTTTAGTTTCTCGTGTTCCCCAAAGTACCGGTACATGCCGAATTAGTGCTAGCCTTCCGCTCGCATTACCTAGGTAAAACGGCTACGATCTTGGTACTAGCACTTGTTTTGGTGTCCAGATCTCAAATACAGTATTTATCTTTCAGCCTGATTCTATGTATGAATCCGAAATTTCAAATCTAGATAAGGGGCACCAAAATTCATAGTTTATTCTCGGTGCTCATATTGTGATTTACTAAATAATTATTAAATCTAATTGTAAGGTATACATTTCATATTTAGAGCAGACTGAGCAAGATAAATATACGTAAAAACTAGTCAATACTTGTCTTAACTGTTTGTTTTCTTAACTGTCAATGAAATAGGTGTGTTGAGGAATTTTAAATATTCGAGTTTTGTATTCCGGTTTCAAATACAAATATGTGTGTACTTCATCTCGGTCCTGCAACCGGGTGGACCTAGATTCGACATTCGAATTCTCATCCGGGTCAAATCAGATTATTTTTTAGTAATTCAAGCATTTGATCTTTAGTGTAGAATGAAGGAGACAAATAGACTTGTCAATATCCGTCTTAATTTTCTGTTGTTCGGAATTTTCTGTCGTCCGGAAATTTGAGATCCGGATCCAGATCCGAAATCCGAGATCCGGACCCAGATCCGAAATCCGAGATCCGAGATTCGAGATCCGGATCCAGATCCGAAATCCGAGATCCGGATCCAGATCCGAAATCCGAGATCCGGATCCAAAGGATCCGGACCCAATCAGATCCGGATCTTCGGATCCGGCCAGATCCGGATCCGGCCATCCCTAATACATACTGATGGTTATTAAAATAATTAGAATACCTGACCCGATTAATGCAGAGTGGGACTATCATTAATCTGCAGTAGAACTCTGATTCGTCGTGGATTGGATTTTTAGTTTAGCGCCCGTTTCAGCAGTGAGACTATATGAGACATAGATCTACGTGGGATCCAAACTACATGAGCATGAAGACCTGATTCGTCGTGGAATGGAGGGATGTAGGTCAAGACTAATTTTCATATAGAAATATTGTACCATTTCCGATGTAATACTCTCAGTTCCATCAGCAACAGATACTGATCTCTAGGTGCTGACTATTGTTTAGGTCTGGGGGTTATATGGGCCAGAGAAGGTATTTGAAACACAACTCCAAATGGAGAGTGAGTTGTTCTAACCACCTGTTTGTGCTATATTTTAACACAATTGTGTTAACACCTAGGCATGCCATTGAAATAACACAACGATTTTTTTTACAGTGTACGCGCCATTGACTAGGGAGACCCGGGTTCGATTCCCAGCGGAGCTTATGTGGTTCGTATTCCACGTTAATCAATAGATCCACATCTCATATATCCTCGCTGCTGAAAGGGATGTTAAAATCAACTCAACTCATATAGACTCAAAATCAACTCGGTGTTAAAAAGGAATCCTAAATTTCAAGACAAAATCAATCCTGCTTTATCGATACTATATCCTCTTTATTCAAATCCCTACTTTCCCTATACAGTACGCCTTCATCCCGATATCTAGTTTTTCGATACTGTTCCCCTTTCTAGTCGATATTTTCTCTATATAGTACCAATTCATCCTGATAACTATACTTTCTCGATACTATCCTCCTTTATTCCGAACCCCAATTTGTTGCTTTTTATACCCCTTTATTCTGATACGAATTTTCTCTATATAGTACTGATTTGTTTCAATTCTTGCTTTCTTGATACTAGACCCATGGGCGGCGATTAGGGGGGGGCAAAGGGGAGCAGTTGCCCCCTCATTTTTTTTGAAATAACCCATTAATATACCTGTATATAGTTTCATTTGGAAATGTAGTTTTTGTATGTATTACTGGTTCATAGAAAAAATGACGCCATATAATATTTGCCGTTGCGTGAGTACGAATTGGTTATTTGTCTTCCGTGGAGTTAATAAAGCTACAGGAATTGCGTTTTAATTGCAATTCAAAGCAATTAATATTGCAAATGCATATTTCTTTAAATGTCGTAGCATATGCTTGTAGTATTTACTGTCATTTTCTAAGAGTAATAATACACGTTTAATAACATGCGGGAATCTTTCTAATATAAATTAAATAAAGAATTTGTTTGTGTGTTTGTCTGTCTGTGTGCGGCCTGTGGACCAGACGAGTGAACCGAGAGTTACCAATTTTTGGTCAGGGGTATTTTGGTCCAGGCCCCAGATCAAGACGAAGCATTTTTTCAAAATTCAAACCAGGGGATCTCAGGGGGAGCGTTTACCGTGACACGTAAACGTAGTACAAAATGACTGATTTTTTTTCGTTGTTCAATATGTTTACATAGATATTTTATCTGACCCATGCGAAGAATGGAAGCTACTAGTTAAAAATATAAGCTGTCCATTAATACCCAGTTTCAACATGACTTTTACAAAACAAACCGCATTATTCATTACTACGATTAATATTATTCTTTTTATTTATTTGTTTTGCAAACTTGTTATTAAATAATCTGATCACACAATTTTCCAGACAGGAGCAAGGAATCAAATCTTTTCTTACATTTTCGTTGTTTAAGAGTACAAAAGGCTAGTATCTATTTGCGTTGCTCCTGTCAATTTATGAAATGTATGTCAAAATATGAAATAAGATATACTGTATTTTAACTGAAAAAGATAGTATCCTATTAGTTATACAACCTTTCGTCAAGCAAAGTGTTAGAAGCAACTAGGGAAACTAACACTGATATGCAAATATTCAGATCATGTCTTGCCCCCCCCCCACTTTTAACGTAAAATCGCCGCCACTGACTATACCCTTTTATTTCCTCTATATAGTACCAATTAATTTTTATCCCTATACTTTCTTGATGCTACACCCCTTTATTCTGATCCCTACTTTGTTGGTATTCTTACCTTTATTCCGACCAGAATTTTCTCTTATATAGTACCAAATCGTTTCGCACCCTGCTTTCTTGATACTAGACCCCTTTATTTCGATTCATATTTTCTCTATATAGTACCAATTTGTCGCGGTCTCGATACTGCAGTCCTTTATTCCGGTCCCAATTTTTTTTATGTACCTAGCACCAATTCATTCAGATCTCCGTTTTGTTGATACTGCATCCCTATTTCTCGATGCAGTATCAATTCATCCCGACAGGGTAATTCACCCCTTATTCCGACTCTTACTTTCTCGATACTGTACGCTCTTTATCTCGATACCGTACGGCACGGTAGCTCAGTGGTCGAACACTTTCCCCTGGTGCATGGAGTTCTGGCTCGATCAATGGCCAAGTAAGTGTGTGTTGGACGACATCGTACCCGTGGGTTTTCTCGGAGTACTCCCGTTTCCTCCCACTTTCTCATTCCACTAATTCTTCCATCATCATTCACTTGCCTTACTCATTGTCTCCCGTAGTCTCAAGGGCATAATGGTGCGGCGTTAAATTCAGACTTCATTTCCACTTCCATTTGTCATTGTGAAGCTGAAGATAACATTACATTCTCCTTGCGAGACCTCTTCATAACAATCGCCTTATTCAAGTAAAATCTAAACAACTTTACCTTCTTAAAGCAAAGTTTTCAAATTCTTCTTAGGGGGCGAAGGTGGCTAGTGGTAGAGCGTTCACATCCGGTGCTTGGGGTACCTGGTTCGATCCCAGCTCGCGCCGTGTAGACTTTGTGGTGGACAGACACCGTGCTCGTGGGTTTTCTCGGGGTTCTCCCGTTTCCTCCCACTTTCTTCATTCCATCATTTCACTCATCTCTCATTATCACCGTCTCCTTTAGCCTAACCGGCATAACCGTGGGACGTAAAACTTAAAGATTTGATTTCATTTTTTATTATTATTCTCATCACACTAATTTTCGTAATTTTACGTTCAGGGTTTACAGTCACCACCCAAGTCATTCTGACCAACCGCTACTTTTTGAAAGTAGTCGTGTGGCTGACGTAAGAGCCTCGAGATATAGCAGAAACCTGGCGACAGGAATCTCATTCGATCAGTCAGTGTGTGGTGCTTGTGCGTAGAATGGGGAAGATCAGTGGTATATCAGTTTGATAGGGGCCGCACTGTGATAGCCAGATGGCTGAAAATGAGTAACTCGGAAGCGACATGACTTGTCGGCTGTTTGCGAGAGTAACGTCTCCCAAAGGTGGGAAAAGGACGGTGATTTTTATTGGCTGCAATAGTCTGCAAACTCATACAATCTTAATTCAGTTGATCACTTATGGCATCGAACGTGAGATTCGAACTCATTGCTCCCCTCCGCGGAATTTACAGAAAGTAAGTAATTTGTATCTACAGATGTGGTAGAGATGGCGAGTCAATGAACCCATCATCCCATCAACCCATCACCATCAACTACTCATCATGATCCACGTCCTCCTCTCTACAGATTAAAGAGTTTACACTTGTAATAAAACCAGGTTGTCAAATTCTAACTAATCGGAGTTTGAATTTGTACGGTCAATCGCTCAAACACCGCTCTGTTACAATAACGGTGGATCTGACTTTAACGGTATAAAATGGTAAAGTGTTTGTCATGGGCCATATTACGATGAATTTCAATTTAATTACCATATGTAATAATTTCCTTGTTGAATTACAGATACTTTTCAGTGGCAAAATTGGATGAAATTTGAGTCTCAAATCAAGGTAAAATAGGCCAACGTAAAGGGGGTAAAAGTTAAAAATTCGACTGTCTCGAAGGCCAAGAAGTAAGTCCTATTGCTATTATTACAATTACAAATATCAACATCCAAAAGTACCTGAAGTTCTGTTTTCACTTAGATATACTCATTTCAGATAAGTAAATATCATAGAAACAATTGAGTTGAGTTGATTTTGATTTGAACATTCCTTTCAGTAGCGAGTCTATATGAGACAGGACCTACTGATTAACGTGGAATCCAAATCACATGAATGATAGAAACAAATAAAAAAATGAAGAAAAATGGAGTTCTTCAAACTAAAACGTAGACAAATTCACCAGTGTTTAGAATGTACTGTCTACAATGCGCTGAGCATGGTGGGTCGGTGAGCCAGAGTGGGTAATGGTGGGTCAGAGTGGCTCGCGATAGGTGGTGAGTCACGTTCTGTTGATCAGGACCCACTTGACCTGTCCCATCTTTGATGTTATGCCATGACTCCAGTCACATGCCAAGGCCTTATTGCTTTCATTGCGTAGCATTGTAGATGTCAGTCAGGGGCTCATAATGTTTTGACTGGTGAGTGTATATTAATTTTGTATATTTATTTTTGTAGTGATGCTGCAGAAGTACGATCTACACATACTGTACATAATCAGTTCTGATAAGCTATATCAGTGGTGTGTTGCGAAATTTTAGAATTTAAAAATCACGAAGCATTAAATAATTATAATTGGTAAAAACAATTTTCAGACAGAGTGTACCACTCAACAGCGACGAAACTACGCTAGTTGTCATCTGGGGCAAGAACTTGTTTCAGCGCCCCACTGACCAACAAAACCACAAGGCTTCCCCCAATATTTGCCCAATTTTGCGCCCTCCCAGTCCGGCGCCCGGGGCACAAGCCTTGTTTATCCCACCCTAGTTACGTCATTGCCAGTCTTCGCCTTCAGCAGCAGCAACAATGTTCAATACTACATAAAGTCATTATTTTGTAGAAACTTGTGTAGGCTTCCACTATTGTAATTTATTTATTTATTAAAGGAAAGAAGAAAATTTATTATACAATGGGTGTTAGAGCATATACATACAAAATTAAAACATAATAAATTATAAATACAATGAAAGAGAAAGGAAAAGTTGTAACTGTTTACCGAAATTAGCAAATCAAGTTTTCTACTTGTATTATTATGTCCTATTATTTCTGTAAGGGAAATCAAAATTTCTAGATTCCCTTTATTAATAATACTTAACACAACTCGGCATTCCAGCGATGACAGGGCTTTGGGCTTCCAGAAGTCATGCCTATCTTCCGGTGCCAGGCAGATTAATTCCATGCACTTATTTCTATATTGTTAGAATTTTTGTATTGATGACGTAAGCGTTAAATAAAGTGTGTCGCGATCAAGGGCGCTGATTTCTCTGTAACTCTTTTTTTTGGGGTGGGCATTCATAAAAAAAATACATATGACAATACGTATAACAAGAAAAATACATATAAAAATATATATTCATAAAAAGACAGGGAGTCCACATGATCTCCACATGGCTTCCGGGCTTAATCCCCCCCCCCCGAATTCTTTCTTAGTTTAGTAAAGTAAATGAAATATCTTGCAGAATTTTCACATTTTCAGGCAACCCCCCCCCCGAAAGTTAGCAAAGCCCCTCCCGACACAAAATCGTAAATACGCCACTGATTATTGGATACTTCACTACTAAATTGGGGGTCAACCAGAGGAAAAAAATCTTTCTCTGCCTTTGATATAGTAAATTGTTGCAAGATTTCAGATTCTCTTCGCGAAAATGTTACCTTTCAACATTAAAGAAAGAACCAAAATTTCCTTCAAATTATGAAAAGAAATGAAAGTATAAACGAAAATGAGCGAAAAGTAATAAAAAAAGAAGAAAAGCGATATTAAACGAGCCTCAAATGACGCGTATCTTCATAAAATATATAAAATTTATATTTTTATAGTATATGCATATAAAAATATGTATATATTTTTACTCCTAAACGCTTTACGCGTCTGGAAAAAAAATATGGAAAATAATATTCCTTCTTATGTTTCCTGTAATGTTTTTATCCAGCAAGTCTAGATATTTCGTATCTTAGTTTGTAATGCAGCGCGAAAGATGTCAGGAGCGGTAATCCTTCAAGCGGAGAAAGTAGCATCCATTTCTTCACGGACTCCATAGATGGCAGTGCCGTGCTTGTGAAGCAATGATCTGCTAAGTCAGGAAGTTCAATAGGTATTTACAAAGAATAACAAATACGTTCTTATTCTTTCGTATTGCTGTAGATCTAGTATCATATACTGTTGATGGTGAAAATGAAAAATCAAAATGCAGTATAATCCCGATTTTGCGCTCCTGCATTTAGTGAAATACTAATTTGGCCCCGAAAAATAATGCTGTCACTTAAATAATGCATTTAAATTCGCATTTAAGGAAAACTATGTTAGTAAATTTCCCTCATTTATCGAAAATAAAGTGTGGGAGAAATAGCATTAGTGTAATGTAGAAAGTATTTATGTACATCATATTTAGTAGAATTCGTAACCACTTGTGTATGGGTATTTCGGTAATTATCATCAACAAAATCTAGCGTCGATAATTCTTTCTTTCTTTTCCTCTTTTTTTTTTTTTTTTTTTTTTTTTGGTAATAACTAGGGGGCGGAAGTTCATGACTGATATATACAATCTATTTGATGCCCTAAAAAATATGGAAAAATGACTATTACATTGTAACTTTAAAAGGACAGAATAAACACACCAATAGACGATTAGTGTCAGCGATACCAGAAAAGCAACCAGTTGAGAATGCTCCAACAACATTGCCAGAACGAACTTAAAAAGAATTATATTTTCTTATTAACTTCTACAGGCTTTATACCAATTGTTCTATGTACTTTATTATTATACTCATTAAACAATTATTGTGCCATTTATAATTTCTTTGAGTAATATATATTTTTTCACGTATTTTGCTTAAGAGTTCTTTGAAATCGTTCTAAGATATGCATTTTCACGAAGACGCATGCTAAAAATGGTGGGCTCAAAATTGAAAAAAATCGGACAATATCATCTCTCTATGACTTACGGTCCCCGAGATATGGTTCCTTAAATCTTCCGGAATCCGAACTTGTTTGGCCAATATTTCGGCGACCACACTACTCGGGGAATTGGGAAGAAAATGGGGAACGGAGAAGAAAGGAAGTGATCTGGAACCATTATGTGAGGTACCATCCCTGTGTGTGCCTGAAGTGAATGAGCAAAATTTACTCAGGATGGCTGTACTTTTAAAAGCTTTTAAACTTCTTTGTACTGAGTATTTTCAAATGTGAGAGCATTAGCGATTACGCTACACAGGGTCACTTTTTCACTGTAAATTGAACTAAATTCCATTATCTCAGCCTACTGTGTAGCATGGTATGTTTCCATGTTGCACGTCACTGTAGAGATAAAAATAACAATAACGAAAGTGTATATATATATATATATATATATATATATATATATATATATATATATATATATATATATATACCTAACAAAATCGTACATAGAAGCAATTCGACAACACTGTACCCTCAGGAAATGTTTTCTGCATAGCAAGGGATGGCACGCAAAATTTCGTAGATAGGGGTTGGCAATTAGAACACACCCTTGCGTTCTATTGGGTGGTAAAAATCGGTAGAAATCCGTGTCAAGCTTCACGACTGCCTGCAATCAATTTAACTCCAACATCTCCTTATCTGATCTGAATATTCGAGTTTGAGCCAGACAGAGGCACCTGATATTTTCGCTTTGGCAACACAGGAAAAGACAAGTTCTCTTTCTTTTGGTTGTAAATCGTCATGCTATGAGAAAATGTGTTTACCTCGGTGCAAAGTCTCGAGCAAAGAATTTAAAAAAAAAAAAATACTGAAAATAAAAAAAAAATACCGAAACTTAGGAAAACTGACAAAGAAAGTCCTAAAAGCAGAAAATTTGGCAAAATATGCAAAAAGTGCATTTTAAAAATTACATTTCTTTTTGTTTCAGAACGAAGTGTAATGTTATATGTGTTTTTTGTGCATTGTGTCCGCGATACCAGAAAAAGATGACTTTTCATCAAATTCCACCTCCGTAGTGATAAATATTTATTGACATTAGGATCGCTAGACTTTTTGAAACATCTTAAAAACCTTGGGGGGAGGTATGGAAAATTGACCTATTAACCTTCTCCTTCTACAACATGGTAGTGAAATAGATATTTTCTCCGAAATCCGGTGTTGCCAAGAAATTCAAGCTAGCTAACAATTCTCGACCAGAGGAGTGCGCATTCCTCTCTGTCACTTGAGAAAGGTTTTGGCGAAAAAGAAAAAAAAGTAGCGTAATGGTTTGTGTTGTTTTGTTATTTGAAACTGGGTGGAAAAATCTTCCTTCTTCCTTCGGAGAGGAACAAAATTCGAACTGGACGGCAGCTCTCGGCGAAAATGGGGGGGGGGGTGAGCAAAAGCTGGTCTTCTCCTTCACATGAATAAGGAATGGAATGTCTCAAATGTTTTGGCGAAGAAAACGGTAGTCTGGAAACTCCGAGTGCTTGATGTTGCTTTGTTATTTGACACTTTCAACCTGCTTTTAACAGAATATTTCTTTTTCCATTGAGAAGGAATGATCTATATATGCAGGCAAATTGGTCAGTGTTTGTTTATTTCCCCCTTTTCTATATAGAAAGAAAGAACCCAATGTGTAAGCCATTATTCACAGTGTAATGGGGACCAAAGCTGTGGCAACATCATTGAAGATAAGTTAAGTTACAATGTCACTAGTAAGAGGATATGATTGTTCGGACAGTTCCGATTACCACAGACTAAGGTTTTTAAGATCCTGCCAGTTCTGGGTATTTTGGGTATTTTACAATATAGTCTTCCGTGGTCATTCAAACTCGGTTCTTGTCTTTTTATTCTTCTTTTTCTTATCTTCGTTTAATGCCGTCAAGGATAGCAACGAGATCTCTTTCGGCAGTAAAGACATCCTACAAAATGGATTAGTGTTGCCGCGAAATTGAAAATCTCTTTAACAAGTGTAACTGGAATCTATATTGACAGGCTCATATTATTGGTGATTATGGGTAAGAGTATCTGATACAACCGGTTTATCTATCACCATTTGTAGTCCATAGGATTAGCATGGAACTAGACGGAGTTCAGAATTCTCCGTTACAATAATATCCATTTTTAACTTGACCACCTCCTCCTCCACACGAATATTCTCATAAGAAATGTAGCTTCTTATTTTTAACGCTCATTCTTCTTTTTCTCGTTTCTTTTTCTTCATCCTTCCTTAAGTTTTTTTTCATTCATAATTTCGAAGGGGGGGGGTCCGGACTCCCTGGACCCACCCCTTGGCTACGTGCCTGGATCACACCAGTAGGTGGGGGTCACCTGACACCCGGTAGCTGAAAAATCGCCTTTTTTTCCATGGTCTCCTGAGAGCAAGGACTCAATTTTCCACTGTCTCACGATACGCTATGACCCACGCCCCGTCCACCCATGATCTTTTACGACCTCCATTTTAGGGGTGAATTTGTTCCCTTTTATGACCACTTTTAAGGGGGTGTATTCGTTCTCTTTTACGAGTCCATGTTAGGGGGTGAACTCGTTCCCTTTTATGAGCATATTTTTCAACCCCTATGAACAAACAGCAGAACATCAGACTACGTAACATAACGAACATACAGAAGAGCAAATTGAACTCGTTCTCTTTTACGACCTCCATTTTAAGGGGTGAACTCGTTTCCTTTTATGAGCATATTTTTCAACCCCTATTTTAACATAGGAGATAACACATACGATTACGAACACATAGAAGAACAGATAACACATAACACTATGTAACACACAGCAGAACAGATAACACATAAGAGTACGTAACATAACAAGGGTTTACTCGTTCTCTTTTATGAGCATATTTTTCAACCCCTATTTTAACATAGCAGAAATTACACTGACACTACGTAACACACAGCAGAACAGATAACACAAAAGAGTACGTAACATAACAAGGGTGAACTCGTTCCCTTTTATGAGCATATTTTTCAACCCCTATTTTAACATAGCAGAAATTACACTGAGACTATGAACACACAACAGAACAGATAATACATAACACATCTAATAAAAGAACATGGCTTATTTTTAACCCCTATTTTAACATAGCAGAAATTACACTGAGACTATGAACACATAGCAGAGCAGATAATAAACACAACAACCTCCATTTTAGGGCTGAACTCGTTCTCTTTTATGAGCATATTTTCCAACCCCTATTTCAACATCACAGAGACTACGAAACATGGCGGACATAGCACAGGGGGTATATTCATTTTCTCCACCCCTAATGAAATTACATAGGAGAGCAGATAATACATAAGATTCGTTCCCTTTTATGAACACTTTTTAGGGGGTGAACTCGTTCCTTTTTATGATTACTTTTTCAACCCCTCTTTTGGACATTTTAACATAGCAGAAATGACATAAGCATGTCCTCAAACTACTGACCATCGTACACAAAGGTCAAACTCGAAAACGAAACAACATATCGAGGTGCTGTTTCCACATTTAGTAATTGGTCATCAGGTACCACAAGTTCCAAAATTAGTGGTCATCGAGGTCAAGGCCAAAATACTTAAAACCAAATAACTCTTAAATGGATCCACATATTGAGCTGCTGTTTCCAAATCTAGTAACTGGTCATCAACTACTACAAGTTCCAAAATAGTGGTCATCGAGGTCAAAGGTCACAGTACTTAAAACCTAATAACTCGAAAATGGATCCACATATTGAGGTGCTGTTTCCACATTTAGTAATTGGTCATCAGGTACCACAAGTTCCAAAATAGTGGCCATCGAGGTCAAAGGTCAACATACTTAAAACCCAATAACTCTTAAATGGATCCACATATTGAGGTGCTGTTTCCAAATCTAGTAACTGGTCATCAGGTACCACAAGTTCCAAAAATAGTTTATGTGGCATACGCCCTTTTTATGACAATTTTAACCGATTTGGGTGAAACTCGGTATATGAGGGTTTTCGGACATGCTGATTACAAATATCATACTTATTTTTATCTGGGTCTGATAGTTTATGTGGGATACGCCTTTGTATGACACTTAAAACCCAATAACTCGAAAACGGAGCCAAATATCGAAGTGGTGTTTCCACATTTAGCAATAGGTCATCAGGTACTACAAGTTCCAAAATAATGATCATCGAGGTCAAAGGTCAACATACTTAAAACCTAATAACACGAAAACTGAGCCATATATTGAGGTGCTGTTTCCACATTTAGCAATTGGTCATCAGGTACTACATGTCCCAAAATTAGTGGTCATCGAGGTCAAAGGTCAAAATACTTAAAACCTAATAACACGAAAACGGAGCCAAATATCGAAGTGGTGTTTCCACATTTAGTAATAGGTCATCAGGTACTACAAGTTCTAAAATTAGTGGTCATCGAGGTCAAAGGTCAACATACTTAAAACCTAATTACTCGACAACTGAGACACATATTGAAGTGCTGTTTCCAAATCTAGTAACTGGTCATCAACTACTACAAGTTCCAAAATAATGATCATCGAGGTCAAAGGTTAACATACTTAAAACCTAATAACACGAAAACGGAGCCAAATATCGAAGTGGTGTTTCCACATCTAGTAATTGGTCATCAGGTACTACAAGTTCCAAAATTAGTGGTCATCGAGGTCAAAGGTCACAGTACTTAAAACCTAATAACTCGAAAACGAAGCAACGTATTGAGGTGCTGTTTCCACATTTAGTAACTGGTCATCAGGTACCACAAGTTCCAAAATAATGACCATCGAGGTCAACATACTTAAAACCAAATAACTCTTAAATGGATCCACATATTGAGGTGCTGTTTTCAAATCTAGTAACTGGTCACCAACTACTACAAGTTCCAAAATAATGATCATCGAGGTCAAAGGTTAACATACTTAAAACCTAATAACACGAAAACGGAGCCAAATATCGAAGTGGTGTTTCCACATCTAGTAATTGGTCATCAGGTACTACAAGTTCCAAAATTAGTGGTCATCGAGGTCAAAGGTCAACATACTTAAAACCTAATAACTCGAAAACGAAGCAACGTATTGAGGTGCTGTTTCCACATTTAGTAACTGGTCATCAGGTACCACAAGTTCCAAAATAATGACCATCGAGGTCAAAGGTCAAAATACTTAAAACCTAATACCTCGAAAACGGAACCACATATTGAGATGTTGTTTCCATATTTAGTAATTGGTTACCAACTACTACAAGTTCCAAAATAATGATCGTCGAGGTCAAAGGTCAAATATTTAAACGCAAATAACCCTTAAACAGAGCAACGTATTGAGGTGCTGTTTCCAAATCTAGTAATACGTCATCAACTATTACATGTTCCAAAAGTACTGACTATCGAGGTCAATGGTCAAATATTTAAGCCTTAATAACTTTAAACAAAGCCTGTGTGATCTATTCAATTTTGTACAAAGCAGAGAAAAGTGAAGAAGGAATAAATTTGAGTGGCTTATTTACTTTTGTATTAATGAGAAAGAAATCAAAGGAACACAATTTTAACTAGCGCAGAATTTCATTACCTTTTTGGGCTATTCAAATGGATTAACAAGAAAGCAAACAAAGATATGCCATATTAACTAGCTGAGAATTATATGTCATTTTGTATTATTTAAGCAAAACGAAGAAAGCGAACATGGACCATTTTACTCAAATTTGGATGTAGTATTCATCTTTGTATGAACCAGAAAAAAAATGAAGAAGGTACGTTTTAACTAGTTCAATATTTCTGTACAATTTTGTACTACTCAAATAAACGAAATTTTATTTTTGTATCAATCACAAGAAAATCAAAGAAGGTTAATTTTATACCTTTTGGTGCTATTCAAATAATCGAGGGAATAAATTTGCGTGGTCTATTTTATTTTTTGTACCAATCAGAAGAAAAGCGAAGATATGCCATTCTCAGACTTTTATACCATTTTACTACTCAAACAAACAATGAAGTATTTAGTTTTGTACGAACCAGAAAAATTTGATTGGATTATTTCCTTAGGTACCAACTGGAAAAAGTGAAGGGCCATTATTCAAATAAATGAAGGAATAGAGTATTTCGTTTTGTACCAACTGGAAAAGAGAAGAAGAGCTACTTTAACTAGCTCATTATGTACTGTTTAAAGAAACGAAAATTGACCATTATGTAACTTTCGAACTACTGAAATGTTCTATTTTTGTATCAATCAGAAAAAAACGAAGAAGAGCCATTTTAACAAGTTCATAATTTCGATGTTCTACTTTTTATACCAACGAGAAAAAATGAACTAGCTGAATATTTAAATATACGAAAGAATAAGTTTGTGACCTATTCAATTTTGTACCAATGAGAAATGGCTCAGCAAAAGGCGAAGAAGGACTATTTTATATAATTATGGAGTATTTGGTTTTGCACCACTTTGGAGTATTCAAACAAACAAAGGAATTATAATTTGTGTCAACTCTAAAATCAATTAAACGAAGTAATGTATTTGAGAAACCGAAGTTGAGTATTTTATACCATTTTGGATTATTTCAACAAACAAAGGAATAAGCAAAAAAAGGATCATTTTAAACTAGTCTAATAAACGAAGGCATAAATATGAGTGAGCTATTTAATTTTGTAGCAACCAAAGAATTTTCACGAAAGAACAAAATTATACTAATCAGAAAAAGCGAAGAAGACCCATTTTAACTAACTGAGAATTTCTGTACCTTTTTGTACTATTTAAACAAACGATGGGATAAATTTGAGTGACCTGTTTTTTGTACTAACCAGAAAAATCGAAGAAGGTCCAATTTAGCTAACTCAGAATTTATGTACCTTTTGTACTAGCCCAATGAACGAAAGAACAATTTTGGGTGTTCTACTTTTTTATACCAAACAAGGAAGAACCATTTTAACTAGCTCAAACACAATTTTAACTAGCGCAGAATTTCTGTAACGCAAAAATTAATTTGGATGGAGTAACAAGAAAGAAGCAAAGATATGCCATATTAACTATTTAAATAAACGAAGGGATAAATTTAAGTGATCTATTCCATTTTGTACCAAGGAGAAATGCCATTTTTATCTAGCTTAGAATTTCTAGTGCATGTTGTATTGTTTAAACAAAACGAAGGGCTAAATTTGAGTGGTTATTCAATTTTGTAGCAAGAAGAAAAAGGAAAGAACTAACATTTTGTACTAATCAAATAAATGAAGGAATATTTAGTTTTGTACCAAGCAAAATAAGAAAAAGCAGTGAAGGACGAATAAAATTTGGATGGACTATTTTCTTATGTACCAACAAAAAAGAGAAACCGAAGGAGGAATAAATTTGGGTGACCTATTCAGTTTTGTACTACTAAAATAAACGAAGGAATAAAATTGAATGTTCTACAGAAGAAAACGGAGAAGGGCCATTTTATTTAATTTTGTAGTACTCAAATATACAAAGGTATAAATTTGTGTAACCCATTCAGTTTTGTTGGCTTTTTTTAGAAAGACCATTTTATCTTTTGTATTCAGATTTTCTGGCTACTTTTTGCGCTCTACAAATAAACGACGAAACAAATTTGAAGGAGGCTCATTTTAACTAATCCTGCTGCGAGTAGATCAATGTGGCATTATTGTGACTTTCATTTTCAAATACATACGGATTAAACAAGAGGATCAACAATTAAAAACCCACTAGTACAGGGCGTCGATTCAGTAAAACTCATTATTCTTTCTTCTACGGTCTTCGGCATGCATTTTAGACCAAGAGCAGCAAGATTAATATTCGATACTTGGAAATTGACCCAATAAGCATTTGTTAACTTTATCCATATCCGTAAAATATTCTTTGGTGTGTAAAATTGGATCCACTCATCAGTATAGTAGTTAAAGATAATTGCTTCCAATTTCGTAATACCCTGTAAAGGCTTGTCTGAACAATGAACAAAATTTGGCAAATAAATTTGTTGTAAATTTTAATGGAAGAATTACCTGTATTCCATCTAAGACAATCTACACCCACGGAATCATCGCTGTTACAAATAGTGTTAATATTCTGTTTGTAGATGTTCTGAAATTTTTCTATTGGTACATCTGCTAATTCCATCCTAGTACTTCTTACTTATATCTCCCAAATACTTTTGCACGATTTGTTGTACACCTCTTCCTCATTTAATTTAACCTTAAATCTGAGAAATCATTATTGGTGGTACACTACAATACACCTTTAAAACCTACTCTCATTCTAAAAACAAACTGCACTATTACAGACTATTATTATGTTATAAATACAGTGCAATACCGCTATTAATTGGAAATTCTTACACAATGTATCGTTATTGTTATCGAAGTCTACTCCAAATAAGCATAAGGAGAAAGTAGTATTTTTTGCCATAATGGATTATTCTGTATGTATAGCTTTATTGTGAGAAAAACCATTTGTCATTCTTTTTCACCAAGTTTCCAAATACTGCGAGGTCCAACAGATAGGTATCAGGGGAGGCCGCAAGAAGGCCAGTTTTATCACATCGTGTAAAACAACTAAGTGAATCTGCAATATGGATACTTGGCCTGAACTCGCATCCCATGATTCCAAAACTGTAGTAGCTCATCCAAAGTGTCATGTGTTCTCCCATAGCGAAAGAAGCGATAATAACGACTATCAAACAAACAAAACTAAATATTCTATCCCAATTTATTTGAATGTTTTTTCTCGGTGGTACAAATAGTACAAAATACTTAGTTTGTTACAATGGTACAAAACTAAATTCCTTCACTTTTCCCAGCTGGTACAAAAGAAAATATTCCATTCAAATTTTATTTATTCTTCACTCCTTTTTTCCCTGGTACAAAACTAAATTCCTTCGTTTGTTTGAGTAGTGCATTTCCCGACATTTTTTTTAAACAGCACACGATAATATAATAAAATGGCATATCTTGTTCGTACATATGCCATTCAAATTCATTTATTCTTCACTTTGACCTCTAAAATGATAATAATAATGATTTAAAATTATCCATTTTTTCACACTCTCTCTTTATCTCTACTACAGTATTTACCCATATGGAACTGTTTCAAAATTATCTATTCGTTTTCTTTTACTAGCTGTAACCTCATAAATTCTAAGATATGGATAAAGTTAACAAATGCTTATTGGGTCAATTTCCAAGTATCGAATATTAATCTTGCTGCTCTTGGTCTAAAATGCATGCCGAAGACCGTAGAAGAAAGAATAATGAGTTTTACTGAATCGACGCCCTGTACTAGTGGGTTTTTAATTGTTGATCCTCTTGTTTAATCCGTATGTATTTGAAAATGAAAGTCACAATAATGCCACATTGATCTACTCGCAGCAGGATTAGTTAAAATGAGCCTCCTTCAAATTTGTTTCGTCGTTTATTTGTAGAGCGCAAAAAGTAGCCAGAAAATCTGAATACAAAAGATAAAATGGTCTTTCTAAAAAAAGCCAACAAAACTGAATGGGTTACACAAATTTATACCTTTGTATATTTGAGTACTACAAAATTAAATAAAATGGCCCTTCTCCGTTTTCTTCTGTAGAACATTCAATTTTATTCCTTCGTTTATTTTAGTAGTACAAAACTGAATAGGTCACCCAAATTTATTCCTCCTTCGGTTTCTCTTTTTTGTTGGTACATAAGAAAATAGTCCATCCAAATTTTATTCGTCCTTCACTGCTTTTTCTTATTTTGCTTGGTACAAAACTAAATATTCCTTCATTTATTTGATTAGTACAAAATGTTAGTTCTTTCCTTTTTCTTCTTGCTACAAAATTGAATAACCACTCAAATTTAGCCCTTCGTTTTGTTTAAACAATACAACATGCACTAGAAATTCTAAGCTAGATAAAAATGGCATTTCTCCTTGGTACAAAATGGAATAGATCACTTAAATTTATCCCTTCGTTTATTTAAATAGTTAATATGGCATATCTTTGCTTCTTTCTTGTTACTCCATCCAAATTAATTTTTGCGTTACAGAAATTCTGCGCTAGTTAAAATTGTGTTTGAGCTAGTTAAAATGGTTCTTCCTTGTTTGGTATAAAAAAGTAGAACACCCAAAATTGTTCTTTCGTTCATTGGGCTAGTACAAAAGGTACATAAATTCTGAGTTAGCTAAATTGGACCTTCTTCGATTTTTCTGGTTAGTACAAAAAACAGGTCACTCAAATTTATCCCATCGTTTGTTTAAATAGTACAAAAAGGTACAGAAATTCTCAGTTAGTTAAAATGGGTCTTCTTCGCTTTTTCTGATTAGTATAATTTTGTTCTTTCGTGAAAATTCTTTGGTTGCTACAAAATTAAATAGCTCACTCATATTTATGCCTTCGTTTATTAGACTAGTTTAAAATGATCCTTTTTTTGCTTATTCCTTTGTTTGTTGAAATAATCCAAAATGGTATAAAATACTCAACTTCGGTTTCTCAAATACATTACTTCGTTTAATTGATTTTAGAGTTGACACAAATTATAATTCCTTTGTTTGTTTGAATACTCCAAAGTGGTGCAAAACCAAATACTCCATAATTATATAAAATAGTCCTTCTTCGCCTTTTGCTGAGCCATTTCTCATTGGTACAAAATTGAATAGGTCACAAACTTATTCTTTCGTATATTTAAATATTCAGCTAGTTCATTTTTTCTCGTTGGTATAAAAAGTAGAACATCGAAATTATGAACTTGTTAAAATGGCTCTTCTTCGTTTTTTTCTGATTGATACAAAAATAGAACATTTCAGTAGTTCAAAAGTTACATAATGGTCAATTTTCGTTTCTTTAAACAGTACATAATGAGCTAGTTAAAGTAGCTCTTCTTCTCTTTTCCAGTTGGTACAAAACGAAATACTCTATTCCTTCATTTATTTGAATAATGGCCCTTCACTTTTTCCAGTTGGTACCTAAGGAAATAATCCAATCAAATTTTTCTGGTTCGTACAAAACTAAATACTTCATTGTTTGTTTGAGTAGTAAAATGGTATAAAAGTCTGAGAATGGCATATCTTCGCTTTTCTTCTGATTGGTACAAAAAATAAAATAGACCACGCAAATTTATTCCCTCGATTATTTGAATAGCACCAAAAGGTATAAAATTAACCTTCTTTGATTTTCTTGTGATTGATACAAAAATAAAATTTCGTTTATTTGAGTAGTACAAAATTGTACAGAAATATTGAACTAGTTAAAACGTACCTTCTTCATTTTTTTTCTGGTTCATACAAAGATGAATACTACATCCAAATTTGAGTAAAATGGTCCATGTTCGCTTTCTTCGTTTTGCTTAAATAATACAAAATGACATATAATTCTCAGCTAGTTAATATGGCATATCTTTGTTTGCTTTCTTGTTAATCCATTTGAATAGCCCAAAAAGGTAATGAAATTCTGCGCTAGTTAAAATTGTGTTCCTTTGATTTCTTTCTCATTAATACAAAAGTAAATAAGCCACTCAAATTTATTCCTTCTTCACTTTTCTCTGCTTTGTACAAAATTGAATAGATCACACAGGCTTTGTTTAAAGTTATTAAGGCTTAAATATTTGACCATTGACCTCGATAGTCAGTACTTTTGGAACATGTAATAGTTGATGACGTATTACTAGATTTGGAAACAGCACCTCAATACGTTGCTCTGTTTAAGGGTTATTTGCGTTTAAATATTTGACCTTTGACCTCGACGATCATTATTTTGGAACTTGTAGTAGTTGGTAACCAATTACTAAATATGGAAACAACATCTCAATATGTGGTTCCGTTTTCGAGGTATTAGGTTTTAAGTATTTTGACCTTTGACCTCGATGGTCATTATTTTGGAACTTGTGGTACCTGATGACCAGTTACTAAATGTGGAAACAGCACCTCAATACGTTGCTTCGTTTTCGAGTTATTAGGTTTTAAGTATGTTGACCTTTGACCTCGATGACCACTAATTTTGGAACTTGTAGTACCTGATGACCAATTACTAGATGTGGAAACACCACTTCGATATTTGGCTCCGTTTTCGTGTTATTAGGTTTTAAGTATGTTAACCTTTGACCTCGATGATCATTATTTTGGAACTTGTAGTAGTTGGTGACCAGTTACTAGATTTGAAAACAGCACCTCAATATGTGGATCCATTTAAGAGTTATTTGGTTTTAAGTATGTTGACCTCGATGGTCATTATTTTGGAACTTGTGGTACCTGATGACCAGTTACTAAATGTGGAAACAGCACCTCAATACGTTGCTTCGTTTTCGAGTTATTAGGTTTTAAGTACTGTGACCTTTGACCTCAATGACCACTAATTTTGGAACTTGTAGTACCTGATGACCAGTTACTAGATTTGGAAACAGCACCTCAATATGTGGCTCAGTTTTCGTGTTATTAGTTTTTAAGTATGTTAACCTTTGACCTCGATGATCATTATTTTGGAACTTGTAGTAGTTGATGACCAGTTACTAGATTTGGAAACAGCACTTCAATATGTGTCTCAGTTGTCGAGTAATTAGGTTTTAAGTATGTTGACCTTTGACCTCGATGACCACTAATTTTAGAACTTGTAGTACCTGATGACCTATTACTAAATGTGGAAACACCACTTCGATATTTGGCTCCGTTTTCGTGTTATTAGGTTTTAAGTATTTTGACCTTTGACCTCGATGACCACTAATTTTGGGACATGTAGTACCTGATGACCAATTGCTAAATGTGGAAACAGCACCTCAATATATGGCTCAGTTTTCGTGTTATTAGGTTTTAAGTATGTTGACCTTTGACCTCGATGATCATTATTTTGGAACTTGTAGTACCTGATGACCTATTGCTAAATGTGGAAACACCACTTCGATATTTGGCTCCGTTTTCGAGTTATTGGGTTTTAAGTGTCATACAAAGGCGTATCCCACATAAACTATCAGACCCAGATAAAAATAAGTATGATATTTGTAATCAGCATGTCCGAAAACCCTCATATACCGAGTTTCACCCAAATCGGTTAAAATTGTCATAAAAAGGGCGTATGCCACATAAACTATTTTTGGAACTTGTGGTACCTGATGACCAGTTACTAGATTTGGAAACAGCACCTCAATATGTGGATCCATTTAAGAGTTATTGGGTTTTAAGTATGTTGACCTTTGACCTCGATGGCCACTATTTTGGAACTTGTGGTACCTGATGACCAATTACTAAATGTGGAAACAGCACCTCAATATGTGGATCCATTTTCGAGTTATTAGGTTTTAAGTACTGTGACCTTTGACCTCGATGACCACTATTTTGGAACTTGTAGTAGTTGATGACCAGTTACTAGATTTGGAAACAGCAGCTCAATATGTGGATCCATTTAAGAGTTATTTGGTTTTAAGTATTTTGGCCTTGACCTCGATGACCACTAATTTTGGAACTTGTGGTACCTGATGACCAATTACTAAATGTGGAAACAGCACCTCGATATGTTGTTTCGTTTTCGAGTTTGACCTTTGTGTACGATGGTCAGTAGTTTGAGGACATGCTTATGTCATTTCTGCTATGTTAAAATGTCCAAAAGAGGGGTTGAAAAAGTAATCATAAAAAGGAACGAGTTCACCCCCTAAAAAGTGTTCATAAAAGGGAACGAATCTTATGTATTATCTGCTCTCCTATGTAATTTCATTAGGGGTGGAGAAAATGAATATACCCCCTGTGCTATGTCCGCCATGTTTCGTAGTCTCTGTGATGTTGAAATAGGGGTTGGAAAATATGCTCATAAAAGAGAACGAGTTCAGCCCTAAAATGGAGGTTGTTGTGTTTATTATCTGCTCTGCTATGTGTTCATAGTCTCAGTGTAATTTCTGCTATGTTAAAATAGGGGTTAAAAATAAGCCATGTTCTTTTATTAGATGTGTTATGTATTATCTGTTCTGTTGTGTGTTCATAGTCTCAGTGTAATTTCTGCTATGTTAAAATAGGGGTTGAAAAATATGCTCATAAAAGGGAACGAGTTCACCCTTGTTATGTTACGTACTCTTTTGTGTTATCTGTTCTGCTGTGTGTTACGTAGTGTCAGTGTAATTTCTGCTATGTTAAAATAGGGGTTGAAAAATATGCTCATAAAAGAGAACGAGTAAACCCTTGTTATGTTACGTACTCTTATGTGTTATCTGTTCTGCTGTGTGTTACATAGTGTTATGTGTTATCTGTTCTTCTATGTGTTCGTAATCGTATGTGTTATCTCCTATGTTAAAATAGGGGTTGAAAAATATGCTCATAAAAGGAAACGAGTTCACCCCTTAAAATGGAGGTCGTAAAAGAGAACGAGTTCAATTTGCTCTTCTGTATGTTCGTTATGTTACGCAGTCTGATGTTCTGCTGTTTGTTCATAGGGGTTGAAAAATATGCTCATAAAAGGGAACGAGTTCACCCCCTAACATGGACTCGTAAAAGAGAACGAATACACCCCCTTAAAAGTGGTCATAAAAGGGAACAAATTCACCCCTAAAATGGAGGTCGTAAAAGATCATGGGTGGACGGGGCGTGGGTCATAGCGTATCGTGAGACAGTGGAAAATTGAGTCCTTGCTCTCAGGAGACCATGGAAAAAAAGGCGATTTTTCAGCTACCGGGTGTCAGGTGACCCCCACCTACTCACACCCATCATAGTTCCCTTAAATTGCCCTTGATACGAAATTCAGTAATGTATATATTATGTCGTATTTTATTTTATGATTCCTTTATAAATATATAGTACTGTAACTTGAGAAAATGTTCCCTCGCTCAAAGAAAATAACCTCTTCTAAGCATTTGTTGGCCATCAAACGATACGATAGGCATTGAAGGATATTTGTATGCGGGTGGTAGTGTATTGAATTGATGTACTTTTTTTCAAGGCTCTTAAAATTCTTGTAGAAGAAAACCCGTTTCAGAAAAGAAAAAGGAAAGTGAAGGCCCACGAATGAGGGGAATACAAGCAAACTTTAGAAGTCTCGTTTTATACATTAGATATAAAAACGACCATTTTCTTTCGTATGCTACTGGTAAGTTTTTATAACAAATGCTGTTCCACAACGTTGGCCACTCGCTGATAAAAATGTATTGAGAAAGAATTGAAAGCTATTTGCCCGTGTTTTTCTTTCATATGGTAAAGGAGATTCTTACTTCCGCGCTCTTTTTTTTCTTCTTCTTCTTTCTTTTCAGTGTGTTGTGTATGAGGTTTCGTGGTAAATATACATTGAATTGATCGAAACTACGTAGCATTTCGCGTTCTAGGAACTACAGAGGTACGTAACCACAATTGCTTCATTCATATGCGAATAGATACCACATTTCGTAGGTTGGGAGCAGGGGTGGAATTTCAAGCACTTTGTGGTGGTTGGGGAAACTGTGGACCGCGATTGATCCTGCTGTTTTATCATCCATGATTTATTAAGGAGTTTGGTTTACTAAAGCTCCTTTATGTACACTTAAGAACAAAAGTACGTAGGTCGTTCAATATACAGGGCGTTTCAAAACAACGCCGACAACAATTGGGAGGGGATTCCTGACACCAAGATAAGACAAAAAGGGTGCCCAAATGCTTCCTTTCGGAGTTATAGGCTGCCGAAAACATACACATAAAAAAAGAACTTTAAAGGTCCATAGCTCCAAAACTATGGGACCTGCCGTAGTCAGGTTAATACTTCACTTAGGAACTAATATGTGTGCTATCCAAAAAATACATGTTTCAGAATCCTAAAGTACTCTCACAACATTTTTTTATAGAGGGATTTGACTTCCGGCATATAATTTGAAATACTCACTAACTACCAGTATTAAAAAATGTTGCGGGAATAGAGCAGGATTCTGAAACTTGGATATTTGCATAGGCATATACTAGTTTCTAAGTGAAGCCTTGACCCGACTACGGTAGGTCGCATAGTTTTGGAGCTATGGACCTTTAAAGTTCATTTTTGCATGTTTCAGGCAGCCTATAACTCCAAAAGGATGCATTTGTGCTCCAAGGTTTAGTCTATACCTTTTGTCTTATCTTGGTGTCAGGAATCACCTCCCAAACGTTGTCGGTGTTGTTTTGAAACACCCTGCATAAGTTTCCCTAAGCTGTAAAATATTTAAGATACATTTGACAACTTTAAGATACTTTTTAAACTGTACATTCTTATATTCCTCACCTCTTCACATAATACCAATTGTGATTTAGGTATTTCTTTCACCGTTGCACCAAGTTGTCTAAACCCTTTTCAAAAAATCAGGTCTCTGACTATTTAGCTCTCCTAACACCAGGGGTGGATCCAGGACCGATTTCTGGGGTGGGGGGGCGGTGGGTTGTCATACTGCTACTTTTAAGGGCTCCAAACTTTGGGATGGGTTTTATTTATATATATATATATAAAATAAGAAAGTTTCCTCTTCTAAAGGGGAGGGGGGCGTGGATCCGCCCCTGCCTAACACCAGCTTCATTTCTTCATCTGTTTCGAAACAACATCTTGCAATGAAGACTTTGACATCTGAAAAAAAAATGAAAGTAACTTGGTGCTAAATTGAGACTGTATGGAGAGTGGGGCAGCCGTTCCCACTCTTAATTCTTCAATTTTGTATCTTGTTTACGTGCTTGTTGGGATTGGGCTTTTATTGTCAACGAGAAGAGACCAGGTAACGTATGTCGAATTGTATTTCCCTGAATAAGAGTTCAGGTTCAATATAAGTGATATGATCTCCTGTCAACTGGCAATAAAGAAGTGAAGCGAGATGTGAGGGGTGTGTAAATTGCCAAAGCCCTGATTATTTTGTGGAGGGTTTGGACAAATTGGTGCAACGGTGAGACAAATTCCTGAATCTCAATGGGGATTATGTGGAAAGGTGAGGAGGGACCCACTTACACAGGTATGTATACTTTACAAATGTATCTTATTATTATTATTATTATTATTATTATTATTATTATTATTATTATTATTATTATTACTTAGGGA
The DNA here is from genome assembly GCF_964235325.1 of Thermobia domestica. Lineage (NCBI taxonomy): Eukaryota > Metazoa > Arthropoda > Insecta > Zygentoma > Lepismatidae > Thermobia > Thermobia domestica. Next base: position 30,563,698 of record NC_137467.1, on the reverse strand, counting down.
AACTTATATATTGGAGACCCACGTAAGTTTCGCATGATGTGTTTCTCCCAAGTGACATAATTTGGTGAAACTTTAACCGCACATAGAAAGAAGTTCTACAGCATGATACAGGAAACAATAGAAAGGAACACACGATTGGAGGAATAAGAAATGCACTTATACAGAGGCAATAACTCATATTGAAAACATTGCTGCTCATGACACCCCCTGACATTACAGAAGAAGTGAAATGATCTTTAACCCTTAACGGTTCACTATATTTTCTGTCTGTTTCCGGCACTGCTTGCAAAACAATATATCCACAGACTACCTTCCCCGTAAAATTTACCAGAGTTGTCACCAGGAAGCAATAGCTTCTCTGGATCGCGGAAAACATGTACACAAATAACCACAAGGAATAATACCTAAAAATAATAGTCTTCAAACGCAATAGGCAAGATCAAAACATGTGTAACCAAATGGTTACGAAAACTCGTAAAGGAATATGTGATCACCACGAACAACGATGTGCTCCCATGCTGTCCGCAAAGTTGGTAATGAATTGTTGTGGCAAGGAGTTCCATTCTTCCATCACCGCTGTTGACAAGTTCTGGACAGTCCGTGGTGCTTCTGAGCGTGCTGCAAGATGACTTCACATAGCATCTCAAACCTCTTCGATGAAAATCAAGTCCGGTGAACGAACAGGTCGAATATCCACTCGTTTTGGTAGCTCTTGTCACCTGCGCTATTCAAGAGCGTTATCATCCATAAAGAAGTAGTTAGGGACAACTGGACCTCTGAAAATATACACGTGGAAGAATACAGTGTTACAATAACGTTAACAGTTGGATGTACCGTGTTCAAAAATTGGGAGGTCGGTATGACTATGCAAAGAATTATGTCTTTCCTCAAAATAACAGCGGATCGCCAAAGCGATCATGTTCGTCAATGTTCCTGGATTCATTAAGTGTTTTCCCACCTCTTACCAGATGAGTGCACTGAATCTCTACTACTCAGACTGAATCACTACTCAGACTGAATCAATAATTGGACCGAATCATTACTCAAACTGAATTAATACTAAGACTGAATTACTACTTGGACTGAATCACTACTCGGACTGAATCATTACTCAGACGGAATCACTACTCGAACTGGATCATTACTCAGACGGAATCACTACTCGGACTGAATCATTACTCAGACGGAATCACTACTCGGACTGAATTTGCCCTCACCAGAGAAGAAAACGCGACTCCTCTCCTCGACCCGGTTCTGAAATACTTGGCATACCGCAAACGCTGTCGCCGATATGCAAGTTTCAACGCAATACAACGTAATGTCCATCGGGTAAACAGACCACCCTCATTCAATCGATGTCCAGTCCAGCCCGACTTGGTGACGATTCCAAGCCCGGTAAAATTTGGATGGTTTACAAATGGAAGGGCATTTGGACGCAAAAACTACGCCAAAACTATAACGATGGGATTGTTTCATAATA